>NC_061513.1:252371320-252433994 GCF_022539505.1 Lolium rigidum | reverse complement strand
TTAACTCTTATGCAGAACTTATTGATGCTTGTCTTGAAGTACTATTCATGAAAAGTCTTTGCTATATGATTCATTTGTTTACTCATGTCATATACATTGTTTTGATCGCTGCATTCATTACATATGCTTTACAAATAGTATGATCAAGGTTATGATGGCATGTCACTCCAGAAATTATCTTTGTTTATCGTTTACCTGCTCAGGACGACGAGAACTAAGCTTGGGGATGCGATGCGTCTCCAACGTATCGATAATTTCTTATGTTCCATGCCACATTATTGATGATATCTACATGTTTTATGCACACTTTATGTCATATTCGTGCATTTTACGGAACTAACCTATTAACAAGATGCCGAAGAGCCGAGTTGCTTTGTTTTACTGCTGTTTTTGGTTTCAGAAATCCTAGTAAGGAAATATTCTCGGAATTGGACGAAATCAACGCCCGGGGTCCTATTTTTGCCACGAAGCTTCCGGAGAAGACCGAAGAGTCAACGAAGTGGGGCCACGAGGCGGCCGGAGGTAGGGCGGCGCGGCCCACAGCCTGGCCGCGCCGACCTGTCGTGCTGGGCCCCTCGTGACGCCTCACGACCTGCCCTTCCGCCTACTTAATAGCCTTCGTCGCGAAACCCCGATGCACGAGAGCCACGATACGGAAAACCTTCCGGAGACGCCGCCGCCGCCAATCCCATCTCGGGGGATTCGGGAGATCGCCTCCGGCACCCTGCCGGAGAGGGATTCATCTCCCGGAGGACTCTACACCGCCATGGTCGCCTCAGGAGTGATGTGTGAGTAGTCTACCCCTGGACTATGGGTCCATAGCGGTAGCTAGATGGTTGTCTTCTCCTCATTGTGCTTCATTGTCGGATCTTGTGAGCTGCCTGAACATGATCAAGATCATCTATACGTAATTCTATATGTTGTGTTTGTTGGGATCCAGATGAATAGAGAATACTATGTTATGTTGATTATCAATTTATATCTATGTGTTGTTTATGATCTTGCATGCTCTCAGTTATTAGTAGAGGCTCCGGCCAAGTTGATGCTATGTAACTCCAAGAGGGAGTATTTATGCTCGATAGTGGGTTCATGTCTCCAGTGAATGCAGGAGAGTGACGAGAAGTCTCTAAGGTTATGGATGTCTTGTTGCCACTAGGGATAAAACATTGATGCTATGTCTAAGGATGTAGTTATTGATTACATTACGCACCATACTTAATGCAATTGTCTGTTGTTTGCAACTTAATACTTGGAAGGGGTTCGGATGATAACACTGAAGGTGGACTTTTAGGCATAGATGCATGTTTGGATAGCGGTCTATGTACTTTGTCGTAATGCCCAATTAAATCTCACTATACTCATCATAATATGTATGTGCATGGTCATGCCCTCTCTATTTGTCAATTGCCCAGCTGTAATTTGTTCACCCAACATGCTTGTTTATCTTATGGGAGAGACACCTCTAGTGAGCTGTGGACCCCGGTCCAATTCTCTATCATTGAAATACAATCTCTTGCAATACTTGTTCTACTGTTTTCTGCAAACAATCATCATCCACACTATACATCTAATCCTTTGTTACTGACAAGCCGGTGAGATTGACAACCTCCTTCGTTTCGTTGGGGCAAAGTACTTGGTTGTGTTGTGCGAGGTTCCACGTTGGCGCAGGAATCCCGGTGTTGCGCCGCACTACATCTCGCCGCCATCAACCTTCAACGTGCTTCTTGGCTCCCTCTTGGTTCGATAAACCTTGGTTTCATGCGAGGGAAAACTTGCCGGCCTAGATCGCAAGATGCGATCTAGGCAAAGACGTTGCTTATCCGGGAGAAACCCTCGAAACAAGGGGTGGCGATGCGCCTAGATTGATTTGTTGTGAACGTGTTCGTCCTCCTTTCTCAATAACCCTAGGTACATATTTATAGCTCTGTAGACTTTCTAATGCGGGAATAAACTAACCCGTGTACGGGCTAGACTCTATCTCTTAATTCTAACCGACACGTATCCTACTATAATTTACGTGATACACGGGCAATCTTGCCCAAACTTCTTGTACAAGGCCGGTTCGGGAATATTTTCCGTGCATATCCTCTAAGCCCATTTAATCACGGCCCATCTCCGGACTTGGTTAAATTCTCGTGATAACGAGCAGCAAGACATCGATTCAGCCTTCTCGCGAGCTTTTTCACTTTGTTCAAGCTTGCGGGCAAGGTCATCAGCACGCTTGATTGCCTTGGAAAGGGATTCTAGCAAAATAAAGGGTGACATAAGTTAGAGCAAAATAGAAGAGGCAAATTTACTCGATGAAATGCAGCAAGTAAAGAATACCTTTCAGTTCATTGGCAAGGTCGCGGTACCCGATAAATTGGGTACCAAGGCGCACAAATTCCTTCATCGAAGGCTGAAAAATAGCACGGCATAAAAAAGAGAGGTTGAAGAATTGCGACAACAAAAAAGTTGGAAACATTCGACAGCAAAAAGATAGCAAGAAAGGTACTTACATCATTCATACGAGGAGTCACCGAGCTGTCGGTCATGAGACTTTGCTCTTTTCCTTGATCAGTTCTTGCTCTTTTTGGCGATGAAGCACGGGGCTCACAATAGGACTAGGGTGTCCTATATCCTGTTGAGGAGCCGAGGTTTCGTCTGCTTCAGAGCGAGTCTCGGAGATAACTAGAGTACGAGACGTGCTCGTTCGAGAAGTCACGTCAATAGGAGGATTTTCCTCTTCATCACCACTATACATCAAGGAAAATATAAGAAACAAAGACAGGCAAAATTATCGAGTGCAAAGGAACAAGTAGATAGGAACTTACAAGCTGACAAGGGCATCCTCGTAAGGGTTGAAAGGTCTGTCCTCCTCCTCGGGTAAAGTTTCCTCGAGAGGGGACTTGTTAGTCTTTGAGGTGCCTGAATCTGCGGCATCATCTCTTTTCCGCTTGTTCCTTGGAGAAACAGCAGAAGGAAGGGAGTGCGTGGATTCAGAAGCCTCAGATTCGACTTCTTTTTTTAGAGGAAGCCGCAGATTTATGAGAACCTGCAACTTCTCTCGCAGGGCGAGAAGTGCCCTGGGGTTCGTCGGCGACAACGGTCCGTTCTTCGACTTCCCCGCCTTCAGGAAGAGGGGGAAGAGAAGCTAGGACTTGGTGTTTCTACATGGGCAAGATATGACGACAAGATTACACAAGGGATGCCATCAAAAATGATAGTCGATAAAAAGTAAAAATTCGACAGAATGATAATTTACCTTGGGAAGGGGGTTGGTGCCGCTATAAGGCTCCACGCGACAGGTGGATGGAATGGCATCTTTCTTGCTCAACGAGGAGATTCTTCGGATAAGCTTCTCCAAGTCCTTTACAGAAAGGTCTTTGGAGAGCCGGTCAACATCTTCTTCGCCAGCATACATCCAAAGGGGATTTTTCCGAGCTTGTAATAGCTGCACTCTAATCCTAAGGAAATAGGTTGTGATCTGGATACCCGACAATTCTTTGCCACGGGTGTTTTGAAGCTCGTGGATACGGGACATCAGTGCTTCTGTCGCCGTTTTTCCTCTTCGGTAGCTTACGCGTCCCCGGGATCGGCGACGAAGAATTTTGGCACTTCCATCAAAAGGAGCTATGTTGTGTTCCACCGAAGTCGGAGCTTTCTTCGTGCACATAAAGCCATCTTTTGCGCCACCCTTGGACGGAGTCGGGGAATTTGACGTCAAAATACTCCTCCGCCGCAAATAACAACACCGCCTATGTTGTAGGTGATGTTGTGGGAGGCGTTGCGGCGGAGGCAGAAGATATGCTTCCACAGAGCCCAATTAGGAGGGACTCCGAGGAAGCACTCGCAGATAGTAATGAAAATGGAGACATGGAGAATGGAATTGGGAGTCAGCTGATGCAGCTGCAACCCGTAAACAAAGAGAAGACCGCGGAGGAAATCGTGAATGGGGGTAGAAAGACCGCGAATAAGATGGTCAACGAAACTGACCTGATACTCGATAGGAGGCGAAGGATAGCTTTCCTCGCTGGGGAAGCGTAACACGTCCTTCTTCTTCATCAACCCGAGCTTCTTCATCAGGTTGAGATCTTGATTGGAAATCTTGGATCTCTCCCACTCCAAATCTTCCGCCGCCATCTTTGACTCAGGAGTGCTGTGCCTGGTGAGCCGTGCGCGTGGTGGCATCAACAATGGCGTAGGCGTGAAGTGCGAATGTGGCTGAGCTCAGGAAGTATTGAGCGCAATAGGGGATTTTTGGAGAGGAGAGCGAGAGGAGCGGCGCAGGCGAAAGGATGAACGGAGGAAGAAGAAGACCTTATATAGGGAGTTGGCGAATCGGTGCACCGTTGGATGGAATAATTTTGAGATGGATGCTGTACACGTGGCTAAGGGGTAAAAGGGTATTTTGACTGTGAAGGAACGGAACAGGCGCTACAGTGCGTGCGCCAGAAAAAGCGGAGGACGTGTGTCCCCCACTTGCACGACGTGTCAAATTGATGAGGGTCGTGGGCCCGCAAGACAGGGAGAGCAGTGGTCGTGGCTATCGTCAGTAATGATGTCACCTTGCCAAGAGAAAATCTCGGCTGAGAAGATTAATGAAATTGGCGACAGGGGCTACTTTTGAAAGAAGGAGATTTCGAGTATGACAAAATAGAAATGGCTAGAGCCTATGATCAAATGCAAGCATTTGTTCATAGCCTCGGGGGCTACTCCCATCGGGAGCGCTGGTCATAGAAATAGAAACTCCAAAAGATATGACAATATAGCGACATCAGACGTTAAAATGTTGAGCCTACAACCAAGTACAAGTCCTTGGCTGTAGCCTCGGGGGCTACTCCCATCGGGAACGTTGTTCGCGTGCCCGATGAAATTGGAAAAGTATAATGCGTATATTTCGAGTTATACAAATAACTCATCATATACTCCCATCGGGAGGACAAGATAAGTCATCCGTTGACTCAATAAAATGTGCTATTCCAACAGCTGAAAAGGCACTCGACAATATATTCTCAGAGCCCTTAAAGTCGCGAAAAATCTCTGAATGCCACAAAACTTTGCGAAGGTAAGACCCCAGATCCGTTCTGAGCGGCGTGACACCGTCTCTGACGTCGGTTTGCTACTTTTTTCCGTATCAACAGATACGAAGAAAAATCCTAATGGACGTGTTAGGTACCCGATAAAATATGACTGGGACTCGACAGATGGTAAGACCTTAAGCGGCACCTGTCGAGTTAACACCAGTATCCCGAGATCATGTCCAGGGACGTGATCTTGAAGTAGCTTTTTGCGGATTGCCAATAGAGCAGTTAACTAGTACCTGATCCGTCAGATGAACTATCCCCAACTACCATTATCCCTGTACAATATATAATTATTTATCTAAAGATATGTGGTGGCTTGAAAAAGTTACTTGACGATTATAAAGTTGGAGATTTTCCCTGATTCTTCGATTGAAGCAAAATCTCGGGGGCTACTGACATAGGCATCTCCAATGGGCCTGCCGAAGATGGTACCCGGGGTTTACTGAAGGCCCACAAGTCGAAGAATATGAAGTTCGGAAGCCCAGTTAATATTAAGGAAAGTTAGAGTTGTATTAGGAAATATAGAGACTTGTAATTTTACGGGACATGTTAGAAACCCTCCCGGACTCTGTAACTTGTGTATTACGAATCCCTCGGCTCCGCCTCCTATATAAGGGGGAGTCAAGGGACAAAGAGAGGATCGAATTCATTGTCAACATAACCCTAGTTTCTTAATCATCAAGTACTTTTCGGCTGAAACCTTCGAGATCTACTTGCCCTCTACTTCCAACGAAACCGTAGTCTACAATACGTAGGCATTGACAAGTTAATACCTTGTCAGCAAGGTCCAGTCCGATGATCGGCATCTCTAATTGAAGACTCGAGGTCGATTCCCGAATCGGTGCAGGTTTGTTCAATTTTTCACCCAAAGGAGCTAGCCATTTCCCTCTTTGTGTGGAGCATGGACTCGAGGACGGATGGACGAAAAGGCTGGGCTTTTGTTTTGATATTTCTTCGGTACATGTAGGCTGCCGTGTGAGTGTTAGCTGGGCTACTACGTCTAATAGAGATGATGCGATGCTCGAATCGGTTAGGGAAATCAGTTAGCTAGGCTACTACGTCCATTTTTGTTTCAGCAAATGAGAGCTAAAAGCGATGTGCTTTGTTTGTCAATCTGGAACCTTGCATCGATCGGCTGAAGCTTCGGTAAAAGCTTCCTCCAATCGTCTGAAGCCCACTGGACAACACCACGGAGCAGCGATCGCCCGAAGCTCCACCCTCTCTGCTGATCTGATCAATCGAGATCAGAGCGACGGTGAACACGCATCTGCTCGAGTCGGGAGGATCTCCACCCTCTCTGATTCCTCTTCAATCCGGAACGAATCGGGGAGGAGCTCCAATCTCACTGAATCGGGGACGGCCGCGGTGGATGCAACCTCTCGAGCTCGGCAAGATCGACCGGAATGCGACGCGGCAGCCGGCGCAGGACGGGCTAGAGCGAGAGGCGCAACGGCGAGCATAGTGGTGACGCGGGACGGGCGGAGCGGCGGCTCGGAGCGCGAGTAGCTATGCTCTCAAAACCACTTGTCCACGTGGACCAAACAGCTCTCAAAACAGCTAAATCCGGTTTTGAGGGGTTGGAGGGGGTAAGTTGCCCGGTATTCCATAGTTAGGGGGGTGATTTGTCCCATTTAATAGTTAGGGGGGGTTAGTGTCCCAAACACAATACTTAGGGGGGTTATGTGGACTTCTTTCTATATGTCAACAAGTTGTTCCTAGCTACTAATGATTTTGTTCCCTCAACCTACGGTGTTTTTTCTAATATGTCTCCAAATTGTTCCTAGCTACAAATGGTCTTGTTTTCTCAATCCATGAGGTTGTTCCTATATGGTTGAAAATTTTTATTTACTACAAATGATTTTGTTCCTCTCAATCTATATTGTTCCCTATGTGCCTCTATGTTGTTCCTATTTGCACATGAGTATGTTTCCCTCAAATTTTACGGTTGTTCCCTTTTTTTTAGTCAAAGTTGGTCCTACCTAATAATTTTTTTGTTCCCCTCCACCTTTTGGTGTTGTTCCTAATATGACTCCAAGTTATTCCTAGCTACATTTGTTCCCCTCAATCTATAGGTCTGTTCCCTATGTGCATATGGATTGTTCCCATTAGACTCAAAGTTGTTCCTGTATGTTAATGCTTTTGTTCCAGTCAACCTTTGGTGTTATTCTTAATGTGCCTCCAAGTTGTTCCTGTATACTAATGGTTTTGTTCCCCTCAATCTATAGGTTTGTTCCCTATCTGCATATGGGTTGTTCCCATTATACTCAAAGTTGTTTCTACAGGTTAATGATTTTGTTCCTCTCAACCTTTGGTGTTGTTCTTAATATGCCTCCAAGTTGTTCCTATATACCAATGGTGTTGTTCCTATTATACTTCCAAGGTGTTCCTGTCTATACATGGGTTTGTTCCTGATTTGGCTTGACAATTGTGACTTATAGTTTGAGATTTATGGGGTGACACCACACATGAAAGTGAAATTTGTTGCGCTTAATATGGTTGGTAACGCTGCTTTGTGGCTTAAAACCATACAAAAGCGTCACAGATTTGTGCACTGGAAAGAACTGGCTACCGCAGTGGTAGACCATTGGGGTAAGAGCAAGCACACATTCTACATGCTAGTGCTTGGCCGAGTGGGTACTGTAGAGGAGTATACTACCAAATTCAACACACTCAAATACCAGGATCCTATTAGAAGATCCCTATACAAGTGAGGTGATTTTTGTTGAGAGATACTTAGTAGGATTACGTGCTGATATTCTCAAATTATCAGCACAAGGTTCACCACAAGGACAAGAATAAATCAGATTGCTTGAGCATTCTAGGTATTATGACAGAATCAAGTTAGGCCGTTCGGGGTGGGGATAATAAGAAGTCTAAAACACCTCGTTGGGATGCAAAGTTGGAGGCTCTGCGTGCTTACCTGAAGTCTAAAGGGCTCTGTTTCACTTGTGGTGAAAAGTGGAACAAGACACATAAATGTCGTACACAGATTCCATTACACATCATGGAAGAGCTCTTAGAGGTGTTGCAATGTGAAGAAGACTCCCATTCCTCCTCTGACAATTATTCTGACTCTGAAGAAAACTTTATGTTGCTGGCACCGGTGCAACTCCAACCGCAACTCGCCAGAGATGGACTATGCCTCTCCATGGCATGATCGACAAGCATCACGTGCTGATTGGAAAGGCCAACAAAGGAGACTGCCCTAACTTGTTTTGTAGCAGCAAATGGAGCACCTCTCACTAGCTCATGTCGGATGCCAAACCTAACATGGGGGTGCCAGGGGCAAACATTTCAACAAGATTTCCTTGTTTTGCATTTACCTTCCTATGATCTCATCTTGGGTGCAGACTGGCTAGAGGAGCACAGTCCTATGTCGGTGCACTGGAAGAAGCGTCGCATGAAGTTCACACACAAGAAGCGCCGCATGAAGTTGCAAGGAATTTTGGAGAAACAAGCTAGGCGCAAACCAGTGTCCGCAGCCAAGTTGCATGGTCTAACGCGACGTGGCGCAATCATAGAGTGTGTGTAGGTAAAACCTATTCATCAGGAACCAGTTCTCAATGTGTTGACATAAGATCATTCAGTCGAAACAATTCCACTGGATGTTCAGTCCTTGCTGACAGAGTTTCATTCATTATTTGGCGATCCTCAACAGCTTCCGCCTTCCCGAGCTTGTGATCACCGTGTTCCGTTGGTGTCGGACGCTCATCCAGTCAATGTGAGGCCGTATCGCTATGCACCGCACCAGAAGACAGAAATTGAGCAGCATGTGGCCACCATGTTGAAACACGGCAAAATTCACCACAGAACCCGGTCCCTTCGCCTCTCTTGTTCTACTCGGTGCGCAAAAAGGACTGGCTCCTTACGGTTCTGCGTTGACTACTGCCAACTTAATGCCCTCGTAGTTAAAAACAAGCATCCCCTTCCTGTGGTTGATGAGCTGTTCGACGAGTTGGCAGGCGCAAAATGGTTCAACAAGCTTGACTTAAGCTGAAGGTAACATCAAATTAGAATGGCAGGCGGAGAAGAGCATAAGACGGCTTTTCGCACTCACCAAGGCTTGTATGACTTTATGGTGATGCCGTTTGGCTTAACTGGCGCACCTGCAACGTTCCAAGGTGTCATGACACACTATTTGACCAGTTGCTTTGCCATGGCGTGCTCGTGTTCATGGATGACAACCTTGTCTACACACCAATGTTGCAAGAACATTTGGTGTTGTTGCAGCGAGTGTTCCAAATTCTCCAGGAAAATGAGTTATTCATCAAGCGATTTAAGTGTCTATTTGCCCAATCCAAGCTTGAGTACCTAGGCCATTTGATCAATGGTGAAGGTGTAGCTACAGATCCGGGCAACATTGCTACAGTTTGTACATGGGCAGTGCCACACAACCTGAAGGAGCTGAGGGGATTTCTGGGCCTCACATGGTAGTACCATAAATTCATCAAAAATTATGGGGTTATAAGTCGTCCATTGACAGAACTGCTTAAGAAAGGAGTGCAACTCTAGTGGACTCCTACAGCTACAACTTCCTTTCAGACATTACAATCTGCTCTTGTTCGCAATCGGTGTTAGCTAGCCCGGATTTCTCCAAACAGTTTGTCATAGAAACTAACGCATGTAAAGCTCGGAGTTGGAGTGGTGTTGACGCAGAACAACCACCCAGTGTCCTACTTGAGCAAAGCCTTGTGCCCTAAGAACCAAGCCCTTTCAACATACGAAAATGAGTGTTTGTCCATCTTGCTGGCTATAATGGCGATCATACATTCAGCACCAGAAGTTCATCATCAGGACATACCAGAATACCTGCTACTCTTGACAGAACAAAGGCTCACTACTGGAATGCAGCATAAGGCATTCGTGAAGCTTATGGGATTAAATTATAAAATCCAATACAAGAAGGGAATAACCAATGCGGCTGCGGATGCCTTATCCCGGTGACAACACACCGCGGATATGTTAGCTATCTCATCTGTGGAGCCTCTGATGGATGGGTATGATGAAGACCCACCAACCAAGAAGTTATACACTGAGCTCACTCTAAGTGCCACTAATGATAAAAGGTTATTCCTTAGAACAAGGTGTCATTCGTTTTAAAGGAAGGATCTGGGTGGATGGCAACACGATAGCTCAACAACACATTATACATGCATTACATTCCAATGGGATTGGCGGCCATTCTGGCGCCCAGGCAACTTACCAAAGAATCAAACGAATGTTTGCTTCGCCTAAACTCAAACACATTGTCGCTGAGTACATGTTCTATCTGCCATCAAGCTAAGTCAGATCACACAAAGACACTCGGCATGTTGCAACCTCTGCCAGTTCCCCCATTTCCTCGGCACACTGTTAGTCTTGACTTTGTCGAAGGATTACCCAAATCCCATGGGTATGATGTGATCTTGGTGGTGATAGATAAACTCACCAAGTATGGTCATTTTTTGCCACTCAAGCACCCATTTAGAGCAGTCCAAGTGGCACAAGTTTTTCTAGATGGAATCTACAAACTCCATGGGCTACTACATAGTATTATTTCTGACCGTGACAAAGTCTTCACTAGCTCATTCTGGCAGGAACTCTTTTGGCTGACAGACACCCAACTCAAGATGAGTTCAGCCTACCATCCGCAGACCGATGGCCAAACGGAAAGATTGAGTCAATGTTTGGAATCATTTCTTCTTTGTGCTTCCCATGCCACTCCAACTTAGTGGGCGAAATGGCTTCCCCTCGCCGAATACTCGGTACAACACATCCTTCCACTCTGCTTTGAACAAATCTCCATTTGAAACTCTGTATGGACATGTGCCAAAGCATTTTGGAGTGCTAACAGACACCACCGTATCCACCCCAGCCCTGGAGAACCTACTCCGTGATAGGGAGCCTACCATGGCCTTGCTTCAGCAGCAACTTCTTCGAGCGCAAGAACGTATGAGGAGGAAAGCCAACAAGCGTTGGATGGAACACTCGTTAAGGTTGCCGACATGGTTTATCTCCGCCTTCAGCCATATGTGCAGACGTCGAAAGCGCGTCGCAGCACCCAGAAACTAGCATTCAAGTTTTATGGACCATATAAAGTAGTTCGATGCGTGGGTGAGGTTGCTTATAAGTTGGAGCTCCCAGGTTGAGGGTCCACATCCACAATGTTGTCCATGTTTCACAACTAAAGAAACACCTACCTCCACAACATCAGGTGAGTGATCTGGATGCAATCATGTTTTTAACTACTGATCAGGTACTACAACCCTTGGCCATTCTGGAGTCACGCTCGGTGCATCGTGGGGGTGTTGCTATTCCTCAAGTTCTTGCCACTTGGGACTCTGCAGCACCACCAATGACAACCTCGGGAAGATGCCTTCTCTCTTCAACAAGCTTTTCTGAAGCACTAGCTTGGGGGCAAGCCAGTTCTCAAGGGGTGGGGCATGTCACGACCCAGCCCAGAAGTGGAGACAAGAAGAGAAAGAAGTGGCACATAAGGAAGTTGGGCCTAGCCCAACTCGGAGGACAAGACGCAGTCGGCACCGGGCAGAGACTAGCTGCGATATAAGGGGATCTCGGTCTAGCGGATGAACTGAACATGATGAGACTTGTCTAAGAACACACATGTAGCTCCTCCTCCCCAAATCCATTTGTTCCGAACTCGTTAATTCTTGTACTCGTATCGGATTACTAAGCAAGGCGTAACAATACTATATGTTTTCTCTAAAAGGCATTATGTATGATTGAAGATGAGATCCCAACCCTAAATCTTTGGGCGGCATAGAGACCACCTATAATTGGGTACATATCATATGCCAAGATACTATGAAAGCCATCTCCATGCATGTTCTACACAGAGCCTAGAAAACTACCTAGTGCCACTTTTTCCGGCGCCCTTGTTCATAGTAGACAAAAAGAACCCTTAAGGCTAGTATATGTGTACGGAAAACAACAAATACATCGGCGCATATGGGTGCCAGGGGCATCCTCTACATAAAAAAAATAGTAATTTAAAGAGTTCATTTTTTAATCGAATAAAATATAATCATGTATTATACTCGTATAACGGTATAAGGAACATTCGTTATGGAATATTTTTCTTGTTTCTTGGGTGTCTAACTGGCCGATGCAGCTAGCATGGCTTCAGGGCGGGGCCGGACGAGGCGATCGGTTAACACTCAATGGATCATCTCTATTCCTTTTTCTACAAGAGAAGCGATCACAACGTATATTCGTGGCCTCGTGGGAGACTCCTGATGGGGGAACGGTTGACCGAATCGCTTGCCTACTTGTTGCATCCTTTTCTCGCTGGGCATGGTCATCTGCATTAATTTTTTCAGCTTAGAGTAAAAAGAAGCTCTGATCCTGTCCCCTCCCTTTTTGGGCCCTAGGCGGCTACCCACTGATGCCATGGGTCAGGGCTGGTCCTGTATGGGGGCGCCGGTGGAGGTGGTCTTACTAGTAGAAAAGAATAGGGTGTTTATGCACCTGGGTGTATATGCACCCTTTATTTAAAAATGCAAAATAATAGTCTATTTCTCGAGACATTTTTTCTTTTCTACATAGGTCAAAACAATCGTCGGTTTTATGTGAAACTTTACATGCACACATAGAACATGTGCCTCTATATGGAAAAACAAATTCATATTTTTTAACTTTTTAAAATATATTTTATACATGCCGGAAGCATCCTGGATTAGTTTAAAGTTTCGCAATCTATCTCCGATTCCGGCCCATGTACTTGCCCTTGCTTTACCTTGCTCAACCTATGAATTGCATAGAGCACCAATCTACCTAGTTTCGATCTTGGCGTGCCTAAAGCAGTATAGCCCACTCGCGTGCGTGTGGGATTAATGCACACTCCTCCCTCGATCGCTCTTGTTGGGCCAACCCAGTCGCCCACAGAGGTTATATGCAGTTTTCCTATTAATTTTATCTTTTTGAATATGTTCTAGATTTGAAAGTTTTCAGATTTTGAAAAAAAAATCATATCTAAAAAAGTTTGGAGTACAAAATGTACAAGTTTGAATTTTTCTCAAATTTTAAAATTGCTCGAATTTGGAGTTTGCTCGAATTTGAAATTTGCTCGAATTTAAAATGTCCTCGAATTTGGAAATTTCTCCAATTTAAAATTTGCTTGAATTTGAAATTTACTTAGATTTGAAATTTTCTCGAATTTGAAAAATATGCTTAAAAACAGGGAAAAAAGCAGGAAAAGGAAAAATAGAAAAATAAAAAAACCAAAAAAGAAAAAAATGAAAGAAAAGAAATCCAACAGAAAGCCCACCGGACCATAAAAAACCGAAGAAAAAACGAGCAACAAAAAAGCCACAACAGATGGGTTGCGGCCCTCTCGCTCCAGCATGTGGGCAGGCATTAATTCGCCTCGCAGCTGGGTGAGAAATAGATTTTTTTTTCCTTCAGATCTTCCCAATCAAGCATCTAGGGTCTAGATACGGTAAAGAGGTTTGCCTTTGCCTCGGGTAGGGCTCATGCCTAGAAAACACATAATTTCATCAGGCCGGGCCAGATTAGGGCCTAACTTTTATGTATTGCATTTTTATTGGGCCGGCCAGAAGCCTGGTACAGCCCTAGGTATGCCCATGTAGAAGTAGATTCAGCTGGGTGCACCCATACATACGCACACGGCTTCCTCACTTCGAGCAATATACAATGTGCAGTATGCACATAAGGAGATGCTAAGAGCACCTCCACCAGCCGCCTTAGTAGCTGCCCTAGTAGTTTATTGGGGTGTCACTCATATTTTGGGATCACACTGGCACGTTTAATAATGTGCCAGCACATTTTAAAACCTAATACAACTGCCATCAACCCTGTGCCAGTACATACGCACAAGGTGTTGGATGGGTGCATCGGCCCCTCGTGCCACATAGTATTTTGAGGGTGGGGCCATCATGTTAATGAGATGTTTGGGTTGCCGTCGAAGGTGAGTTGCCATCTTTGATGGAAGCACAGTTCCCCACACATAGACACTTGGGATACCGCCGCCTTATATGCCTACACCAGTCCTATCCTAATATTTAGCACTCTCTTCGCTCACACCTCCACCACATTTGCCTCCACACCTTCGATGCACACGCCTCCACACTCAAACAATGCCACACTGGCTAGGCACCTCCTACTCCATGCTAGGACGCAATGTCGGTGTTTCGCTAGCATCGCCGCAGCCCGAGCCTCTGGCGCAACCGCAACCTGAGCCTATGGCCCCGCCGAAGACCAAGAATCAGCTCCAGCTGCCGGACTTCGGTTTGGATAACTTCTCCGATGACTCCGAGTTCGATGAGTGGAATGAGGCGTTCATAGCGGAGCTCGCGAAGGAGGAGGAGTTCGTTGGGGACCCGGTGCATCGAGCCTGGTCTCCTTTAATGCGGCGCAGGACTGGAGTATCCTGGATCAAGTCCTCGAGGAGACCACATCGCCATCTCATGGCAGCCCATATAGGACGATGGTTGCCTCCTCATGGCAGCCGAACGACAGAAGTTGCTCGAGCACAACGGTCAGAGCCAGGCAAAGAGGTCACCCCCAAAGAAGCCTGGGTCACCCAGAACGAGTAGTCTCGCTTGCATCTATATTGGAGATGCTATGCAATCATGTGCAACGATGCAGAACGGAGGCGATGGAATGGAAATGGAATTGAAAACACATGTCGCTTTGCGAAAGTTAGAAATAAACTCCATCCGGTTCATATTAGTGGATTCTACTTTATTTAGATTCGTATTAATCTAGTTAAATTTTTGGAATAGTACCTAAACAAAGTTAAGTTATTTAGTACGAACTGGAGGGAGTAGGATCAAGCGAGTCGCTTATAATTCCACAGGGTTTCTTTTTTTTTTTGCGGGAGAAAAGACTGATATTAATCCAGACAAATTACAGATAGGTCCCCAGAAGAAAAAAAGATTACAGTCCAACCCATCTGCAACTCGGCTACGGAAGCAACCACCAGCGCCGTCGGTGGCGCGCCGCCCCTCAAGCTCCCTCGTCGCCTTGGAACAGGAGCTCCCGCAGCCGGCGGGAAGTCGCCGAGCGCCGATCCCTAAGAATCTACGCCGAAGAAGCCGCCATCGCCACGCCGAATCACACCGGCACCTTCCTCGGGAACTTCGCCGCTCGGATCCGCGCCGTCTCGCGAGATCCGGCCGATGGGGAAGACGAGCCCCGCGGCTCCGCAAAACCGCAGGGGTCGACGGGGACTGCAGATCGACGCCGGTCCTCCAAGGAGCACCTGCAACGAGATGAAGGTCTGCGGCCCACAAAACCACACCGCCGACGCCTCCAACACCACGACGCCGCCGGCTGGTCACCACACGCACCCCTACGCTATATACACGGCGCGAATCGGTGTTCCCCCGTCCTCCCGCCGCCGGAGCGGCCGGCGGAGGGCGAGGGAAGCGCCGATCCGGCGCCGGTGAGGTGGGACGCCTGTAGACTCTCAAAAAAACGCCTTCCGCGAGAGACGGGGGAAGGAAGCAGTCCAAGGTCCGTGTTACAACTGCTCCAATTCCACAGGGTTTCGTACCAGCTCCTAGGCGAAAGCACAAGCTTATTCACCTTTTGAACGGAAACGAAACGTGACCGGGGAAAAGGCGATGCGTACACACAAAAACGATTCTCGAAACAAAAATATGTGCTCGCACGGAACGAATGGATGCTTGGACGGCCGGCCGGCCGGAAAATGCAACGAACTTGGTTTTCAGTCGGGCCGATGCCGCGGTTTAGCACGTACATCGAAGATGGCATGCCAGTGGCAGTGGAAGGGAGCGCACCGAGTTACCACGTACACGTTGGTGCGCGTGTCAACCGAGAGACCCAGAGAGAGCCACAAGGGGACAAGAGAAAAGGGCAACGCGTACGACAATCTGTGCTGCGCCTGCAGACTGCGGCACAGTACTCGCTCGTCCGTATGTTTAGTTTGGATAAGTCATAAATTTACAATTGGACCAACTTTTTACAAGAAAGCAACAACATTTTTGACGCTAGATTAAATAAATACATTCATCTTAAAATGTAGTTTAATAATATAGTAAACGTCACCTATGTTTCTATTTTTTGTTTAAAAGTTTATCAAATTTGAAGAATCTTGACTTAGCCAAAAGCTAAATATATACTTATTCGCCGCACCTATATTATTTGGTCAAAATCAATCATTCTTAATTTTGGATAATTAATAATAAAATATATCAACTTTTATATATGAAACTATTATTATTATTAAAATCAGATATGTTTTCATATCACATTTGTATTATGGATATTAATATATTTTGCTATATGGTCGGCCAAACTTTATGAAGTTTACCTTTAACTAAAAAGCTATACACACCAGTGAACTGATCTTCTTGCATATACGGTATATAGTATGTGTGCCCCGCCTCCTCTGCTTCCTTTTTTTTTTTCCTTATATTGTGTATGAACGATTCATTTCTTTGTCACACTATCAAATCCAGTTCTAAAATTTAAAAAGTTTGTAGATTTTAAACTATAAGTTATTTGTGAACCGTTGAAATATCTGATTTCATAGGGAAGGGGGCTTCAAAGTAAGACTAATGTTGATAATTTTTGAAATTCAGCTTTGAAACTTGATAAAAGTCGATGAAATTTAGTGAAATTTTTGATAGTTTTTTAAATCATCATGTTTGAATGTGCTCGAGAAATAAAAATTTGACTCCTGAAACTTGATGAAATTTTGCTTTAAAACAACTTGTTTTTACTCTATTTTGAACTTAGTTCCTCATAGTTAGAAATTATTTTGCATTCTTCTTATTTTTCAATTTGGAGACTTAAAGTTTTGAATTTTTTTATCGGATTTTATTGTGTATCATCATGTTTGAATGTGGTACGGAACTTAAAATGTGAATTTTGTCGAATCACACACTTGTTAGGCTTGTTTGAATGATGTTATCGGAAGAATTCACATATTCAAGCAGATTGTTAAATCTAGAAATATACTATAACAATTATGGTTCTTTCAAATCTAAGAGCATCTCAAGTCGCATCCGCCAAACAACATCTGGCAAAAGCGTCGGATTGGTCGTGTGGGGGACGTCGGGGCATGATGCCATGTTTGGGGGAGCCGGTTCCTAGCCACATCCTCCAAATACAACCCCCAAACATATATCAAATGTAAAAGTCGTGTCCGGCATCTCTAATAGAGTCCTGTGCACAGGGGATGGGCAATATTTGGGGTGCGTGACAGAAGGAGATTAAGTGTTCGACGCACCATAAATCTCTTTGGGGGACGTTTTAGAGTCCTACTATAGATTTGCTCTAACACTACAAAATAAATCCATCCATTTATATAACGAGAGAGTATTGTGGGCAGTCTAACGGGAAACTCAAAACGTAGACCGAGCTATATGTAGCCTTTTATTTTACAACACACAAAATTTGAATTTTATTATTTAAAAGAAATCTGAAATAAAATTCTAGAGGTAGCTATTAATGTATAGTATAGACGTAAAAAATTTCTACAAACTACTTTGAATTCTAAGCTATATAAAAATGACAAAACCTGACAAATTTGGTAGTGAATAGTGCTTATTTCAACATTATATACCTAGCCATATTTTGTTATTTTTATGTGGCGTAGAATATAAGCTAGTACATATTTAGATTTTAGAGGTTTATAGTGTACATCATTGGCTACCTCTATGACTTTTTTCTAAATTTCTTTAAAATTTTGAAACATAAATTGTAAATATTTAAAAATAAAAAACTACATGTAGCTCGGCCTCTATTTCTCCAAGCTATGCAAAAAATAACTTTGAGGTGCTAGTCTCAAAGCAAATATAGGATGGACCGGCGTTCAGGCCAGATCTGCGCCGTTCTCATACACAACATATTTTACGACAGGAGTACTGAGACTAGCTAGCTAGCTCAGCTAGTGCTACTACAAATACCAGAACAATACGTCACAGATACTCCTGTACACGTAGTTCTACGTAAGTACAAACCAAACTAATCACCCTCGACAGATTAGGCCTCTACTCGTCGTACCTAGCTTCCTAGTCGACGGATCACTGAACGTAGCTACTACTGCTCATCAATCACGCGGTTCAGTACACGCTTCCCGATGAAGCTAGAAGCGCGTCGAGCCTACGCTGCGGCCACGCGACCCTAGGCAGGTGGCAGCGCCTCCACCGTCGCCGCCGCGTCCGCCGGTGTGGCGCCCTTCTTGGAGGCGGCGGCTGCGGCCGGGCCGACGGCGGCGCGGCACATGGGGCACGTGGTGTGCGCGCGCAGCCAGGCGTCGACGCACTCGGCGTGGAACAAATGCGCGCACTTGGGCAGCCGCCGCACCGTCTCGCCGGCCTCAACCTGCCCGAGGCACACCGCGCAGTCCGCCGCGGCTTGCGTGTCGTCGGCCCCCGGGACGATGGTGGGGATCTCGTACTTGAACGTCGGGAGTGCGGCGATGGCGGCGTCGCTCATCCCGCGGCGCTCGGGCCCCGGCGAGGCGGCGCCGGCCTCCGGATCCTCGGCGCGCTGGCTGCGGGTGCGGCAGGCGTACCAGACGGCGAGGTAGAGGAGGAAGGTGGCGAGGCCAATGGCGAAGGACAGGCCGATGAAGAGCTGCCGCGACCTGGTGCTGTACCTCGAGTTGTCCGCGAACAGCCACGACGACGGCGCGCTCATGGTGAAGACTGACTCCTCGCTCCCGTGCACGAAAATGGCTTCGATCTTGGTCGGCTTCCTCGGCGGCCGGCGTGGGAACCCAGCAGGTTCTGAACTGTGCACGCGAGGTATATGCGTACGTGTACAGGAGTATCTGTGACGTCGATTGTTCACAGGAATGAATCTGGTATATACTCCCTCCTTTATTATTTTCTTCGGGTTTTGGGTTAAATCAAAGTCAAATTATGTCATGTTTATAACCAATAATATAGGAAAAAACATCAACGTTTGTAATATCAAATGTATATAATACGCAGGCTTACTTTATGACAGTTCTAATAGTATAGATTTTACACTGTAGATGTTGATATTTTCTCAAACTTTATAAACTTTGATTTTTTCTAAACCTAGGATGCAAAGTAATTGTTAACGTAGGGAGTAGTGTACCGAAACCATGTTGTATGGGTAAACTGGAGAGAAAAGATTGAGATGTAAGATGATTTTATAGATCTCATGTATACACATATAGCGGTATGGGGCGTGGCCAAACCCTAGGAGAGTCGTACACGTGTACTATACATAGCCTAGGGTTTTCTTATACACACATACCGTACATGTCATATCTAGTTATTTCAGATTTCCAGCACCCCTGCAGTCCGAGTGTTGCTGGTGATAGACATACTGGATCAAAAAACTTCAAACATTGCAGTCGGCAAGCGTTTTGTTATGACGTCAGCAAATTGTTGAGAGGTCGGCACATGTACAACACAAAGCTAACAGGGAGCAACTTTTTCGCGCACGAAATGAATATCTAATTCAATATGTTTTGTACAACAATGATAATGATGAAAGGGTTCTGAGTGAGATAGACAACTGATATGTCGTCGCAGTACACCACAGTAGCGTTGGGTATATTGAAGTGAAGCTCACCAAGAAGTTGTCGAAGCCGGCAACATTCAGCAACACTCGCGATAGTGTGGTAATCAGCTTCTGCCCCTGGGCGAGAGATTGTGGGTTGTCTCTTTTTCCAAACGAAGAGATGAGGGATTCACCAAGAAAGACATAGTTGTAACACTCTGAAGAATAGGATTTCGGAAGGTAGAAGTAGAATATGTGCATTTGCAGCTCATACATCTTAAAATGAGGGGAATGTTCAAACTCAATCACTCTGTTTTGGAAAGACAGAGTGGTTGAGTTTGAACTCTTGTCTTGGATTTGACCTAGGGTAACACTAGGATTTGAATTCAAATTTCAACATGACCATTGTACATTTCAAAAAATGCGGGGAAAATAACATCAACGTAATATTTTGAACTCCTGCAATTAGTTGTACCAGTTGATTGCTTCACAATTTAAAGTCAATTTTCAACACACTTTATTTGAATTCGAATACTCTGAACCAACACATATGTCTTTTGTATATATTCACAGATATTTCAAAATAACACATACAAATGATCTAAAATATCATATAAGAATTGAATTCAAAATTTGAAGTTTAAATTATTCAAACTTGGATTCAAATTAAAATATTCATAATAAATCAAATAAAAATGAAAAAAATACAAGAAAATTTCACAATGTTCCAAATTGAAGTTAAACCCTACTGCAAAGTACACAAAAATGAAAAACAAATCCTATCTAGATTTTCTATCTACATTCCTATCTTCACCTTCATCTCAATCTTCTCAAACCCGCAATACAAAAAAAGCACAGACAAAACAAAATGGTTATGTTAAAATGTTGGTTTCACCTTTGGTGAATCAATTTTTTTATAGAATCTAAAGAAAGAGGTTTTAAGAAGAACTCCTGAAATCATTAAAAACATATATGGGGTTTTAAACATCAAAACAGAGGGTCCTTCGAACCATCCAGTCCATTAACTTAGCATAGGGGCAACGACAAAAGTTTTGAAGTTCACAAGATCATGATCGACATCTTATCTCAGGCAACAAAAGTAATCAATAAAGGCAACAAGGGATAGGAATAGACATCTTAGGGAACTTAGGCCAAAATAATTTGAATCCAAGTTATAAAAGGCAACAGCGAAAAAACCCTCTAAACATTCTTTTACTTGGATCCAACCCTCGGATAGAATAACAATGAACAAAATGAACATTATTTAGTTAATCAGAACATTTGAGGATATGCATATAAAATATACAAGGCTTATGTATAACTAAATAATCTAGCAAGACCAAATAGGTAGTCAGTGATACATAGGAAATTATTCCTTAAATTCACAAAAACAAAGCATCATTAGGGCCAACATTCCAGCAAAATCTATTTAAGCTCACAAGTATTATTACAAAAAATAATTCATAAAAGGAAAAGCCCCTTGTAACTGTCCAAATTGATCCCGAGACAAAAAAATCGTACACCGATATGCCTGTTTAGGCGAACTCACAACCGACCTATAAATGAGTTAAATACCCATAGATACATCACACATACACCAGAGACCAAATTAGAGAGAAGATTAATAATAATGCAAGCACCTTAGTATCCAATGCATGGCATTGAGGTGTCAATGTCATAGTCACGAGGGTGTACTATAAATATCTACGACCCACGACCCCATAGCCTAACAACCCATTGCCTAGCTTAAATTAGAAACACACACTAGCCAGTGAAAGAGAGCCCGAGGGAAAGATGAGCTAAGGAGCAAGAAGGCAAGGACGAGAGCGAGTAAGAAGGGATAGTCTACAAAGGTTTACCACTAGATTTTTAGGAGTAGAAGAAATAAGAATAGAGAGTTTAGGCACTGATCCAAAGGATGAAAACTTTGTGAAAGTACCGGTCGAGCATGTATTCCATGACTCTTATTATTTGGAAGCAACACTAGCACCCATTAGAGTTTAATGATGTGCACACTCATTCACCATGGTGATGAAACTAAATTGGCAGGGCACTTAGGCACAACCCTTGAACAAGAAAGGACAACTACTTCATGAGCTCAACTACACCACAATTGCTAAGTGACAACATCAATCAAATGACACAACCTGAGCAGGCTCCAATTGACCAAGATGCTTAGCATCAGTAATACCCACACTAAAGAATGAACAATTAACCTAAATCACAAAATTGAATCAAATGCAATTATAACTTTTCTATTAGTGACATTGACGAAACTAAACTTGAGAGTCAGTAAACGCTAACTCTAAATGTTCAGACAACAAATCTTAGTAGTAATTGGGTGTTAAGCTAATCCTAAGACACAATTAACTAGAAACAATGACCAAGAACACCTAAGAACAACTAAATTGAGTGTATGAACCCTAGGACTACGCCATGATCGAAAGTCGGCAAATTTATAGAACTCGAAGTAGGGGCAATAGGGGTTAGAGAGAGGACTCAAGGATTAGCGTACGGTATCCATAGATGCCATGGGGAGCCTACATCAACCACACAGCCGTTGATGGACACAAAGGAGATGTGGACGCTGCATCGGTTCCACAAGGAGCACCCGAGTGGGTGACTCGACCTACACTTGACCATGCCGGCGGCAACGCAATATCATAGATTACGCTAGCCACCATAGGTAGGCCACCAAGTTCACTGGAGCTCATTAGCGAGGCGACCAACTCTGAAACTAGGGTTGGGATCGATCGCGAGAGGGTAGTAGGATCAAACCGAACTTCAAAGAATGGTAGAGCGAGAGCAGGCGAGTGTATATGTGTGGGTGCAATAGCAGCGGCGGCCGGAGTTGGCCAGGCGGCACCGAAGGCGACCACGGGGGCGAGAGAAGAATCACGAGATATATATAGAGAGAAGTGATGGGCCGGTTCGGTCGACCGAACCATGTCAGCCGGTCTGACTACTAGGACCCACATGCAGAGGGTTATTTTAGTAATTTCGCAAATATGTTGGAATGCACAAAACTAAAGGAATCCAAAAAATAGTAAGAAAAATAAAAATGAATTGCCTATCGAGATAGGAAAAATATAAAAAACTTTCCAAATATTTACTTTGTTTGACCATTACAAATACTTTTGGTTGAATGTCAAAATAAAATACATTTTAAATTCATATTCAAACTTAAAATTCAAACCAAACCTTGAGTGTTATTCAAAAACATTCAAACCAATACAAAATAGATATATGAAAATTCTGAAGTCAAATTCATTGAAATAGAAGAAAACTCTAAAGTAAAATTCGGACTTATATGAAAATTCTAAAGTGAAATTAAATATAAACCTAAAAGAGTTTTTTTGAATAAACATTTTAAATGTGACATTATGATCATGCAAGTAAAATACTTTGAGTATTTCATCTCAGGAAAATAAATTATATCATTTAGTGTTTGATAGTAATAAATAAAAACCTTTTCTACCAAAAAGAAATGACCACTAAGCCAATACGAGCACTTATGGTAAATAATAACAAATGAAACTTTAAAATATCGCTAAGGGGCGGGTTTAACATACTAATAATAAATCATCTCATAATATGAACAAAGCAATGATAGTTGGATCATTGAACATTCACCTTACTAGACAATGATGCTATTTTCAGAACTCGAGGGTCCAGGGTCAAATAGAATTTGCAATCTATAGTAACTCACAATTGACAGGAAAGTTCAAAAGCAATCTGAACCTTTATCATATCCTTTGATTATTTTATATGAACTATTTTCCAAAAAAAATATAATACTATTTCATTCAAAAGCAAGAAATATTGTTTTCATAAAGAATAAGAAATGAGGTTACCTACCGAGGGTGGTTGGGTAATCTTTCTGGTGGAAAGTGGAATCGTGGATGAATATAGAGTGAAAACTCTATGGGTGGATATTTCACTAGATTAACATAACTTAGGATAACAAAAATTGTATGCAGTCTTTCTAAGCGTCGTATAGACCGCCTGACTACATATCCCAGAGTGGGGCGGGGATGTCATCGGTATCTTCTTCTTTTCGCATATCCTCGGGTTCTTAGTTTGGTTGTATTCCATGGGGAAATCAGCGGGTGGGAGTCCATAAAGTCCCCATCATGTGCTTCATTATGAAAAGTTTAGTATCATTGAAGGAGGGTAATTGAGCGTAGGCCTCGTGACAAAAACTCGTTAGAAAGTTCAGAATATGGAGCTGCAGAGAAGGGCAATGTTTATCTTGTCTTTCAGACGGGCCTCACATCTAAGGAAGTGAGAATGGGGGTTACTAATGAACTCCCACTTAATACAACATCCCTCATAGTTGTTAAGTACACGATCCAAATCCACTACACCAAAACCGATCATCACGTGAGATGATGTAGCTTCAATGGTGAACATCAACATGTTGATCATATCATCCATATGACTCGTGTTCAACCTTTTGGTTTCCGTTGTCCCGAGGCCATGTCTGTACATGCTAGGCTCGTCAAGCAAACCCAAGTATTCCGCGTGTGCAACATGGCTTACACCCGTTGTATGTGAACGTTGAGTCTATCACATCCGATCATCACGAGATGCTTCGAAACGACGAACTATATCAACGGTGCATACGAGGGAGAACACTTTATTATCTTGATATTAATGTGAGGGATCATCTTATAATGCTACCGTCGCATTCTAAGCAAAATAAGATGCATAAAGGATTAACATCACATGCAATTCATATGTGATATGATATGGCCCTTTAGTCTTTGCGCCTTCGATCTTCATCTCCAAAGCACGGACATGATCTCCATCATCAACGGGCATGATCTCCATCATCGTCGGCGTAGCGTCAAGGTCCATGGCGCTGTCTTTATGGTTGTTCACCTCATGTAGCAATTATTACAACTACTTTGAAATACTACTCAACATGAAATTTAAAGACAACCATAAGGCTCCTGCCGGTTGCCACAATACAATAATGATCATCTCATACATATTCATCATCACATTATGGCCATATCACATCACCAAACCCTGCAAAAACAAGTTAGACGTCTCTAATTTGGTTTGCATATTTTACGTGGTTTAGGGTTTTCGAGTAAGATCCAATCTACCTACGAACATGAACCACAACGGTGATACTAGTGTTGTCAATAGAAAGAGTAAATTGAATCTTCACTATGGTGGGAGAGACAGACACCCGCAAAGCCACTTATGCAATACAAGTTCCATGTCGAACGTGGAGCAAGTCTCATGAACGCGGTCATGTAAAGTTAGCCCGAGCCGCTTCATCCCACCATGCCACAAAGATGCAAAGTACTCGAACTAAAGACAACATAAGCATCAACGCCCACAAAACAATTGTGTTCTACTCGTGCAACCATCTATGCATAGACACGGCTCTGATACCACTGTAGGGATTCGTTGCATAGAAAACAAAAATTTTCCTACCGCGAGAACGCAATCCAAGCCAAGATGCAATCTAGAAGACGGGAGCAACGAGGGGATGATCGAGACTCACCCTTGAAGATTTCCAAAGCCTATAAGAGTAGGCTCTTATTGCTACGGTAGACGATCACTTGCCGCTTGCAAAAGCGCGTAGAAGATCTTGATCACGGTGCCACGATCGGGCAGCACCTCCGTACTCGGTCACACGTTCGGTGTTGATGAAGGCGACGTCCTTCTCCCCGTTCCAACGGGCAGCGGAAGTAGTAGCTCCTCCTTGAATCCGGCAGTACGACGGCGTGGTGGCGGTGGTGATGTAGAACTCCGGCGGAGCTTCGCTAAGCGTTGCGGGAGAGGTGGAGGAGAGAGGGGGCGGCTAGGGTTTGGGAGAGGGGGTGGCCGGCCTCAAGGGGTGCGGCCAGCTTGTGGCTTTGTGGTGGCCGGCCCCGTCCCCTATGCCCCTCATCATATAGGTGGAACCCCCAAGTGTTGGACTACAAGTCTTCGAATAAGACCCCAACCCAAAACCTTCCATGTAGTAGGGAAACCTACCCAAGGTGGGACTCCCACCCAAGTGGGATTCCCACCCTTCCATGAGGGGGGGGGGGTGGCCGGCCACCTAGGTGGAGTCCACCTTGGACTCCCCCCTCTAGGGTTGGCCGGCCATGGGAGGTGGAGTCCCTTCGGGACTCCGCCTTCCAAATTGATTTCTTCCGGACTTTTCTAGAACCTTCTAGAACCTTCCAAAAAATCACCGGATCATTTTCAAACTTATAAAATGACTTCCTATATATGAATCTTATTCTCCGGACCATTCCGGAACTCCTCGTGATGTCCGGGATCCCATCCGGGACTTCGAACAATACTTTGAACTCTATTCCATATTCAAGTTCTACCATTACAACATCAAACCTTAAGTGTGTCACCCTACGGTTCGTGAACTATGTGGACATGGGTGAGAACTCTCTCCGACCAATAACCAATAGCGGGATCTGGAGATCCACAATGGCTCCCACATATTCAACGATGACTTTAGTGATCGAATGAACCATTAACCTCGTCTCCTGACAAGTACTCTTTACTCTTACCGTGGTATGTGGTCTCTTATGAACTTATTCATATGCTTGCAAGACATTAGACGACATTCCACCGAGAGGGCCCAGAGTATATCTATCCGTCATCGGGATGGACAAATCCCACTGTTGATCCATGTGCCTCAACTCATACTTTCCGGATACTTAATCCCACCTTTATAACCACCCATTTACGCAGTGGCGTTTGATGTAATCAAAGTACATTTCCGCTATAAGTGATTTACATGATCTCATGGTCATAAGGACTAGGTAACTATGTATCAAAAGCTTATAGCAAATAACTTAATGACGTGATCTTATGCTACGCTTAATTGGGTGTGTCCATTATATCATTCATATAATGATATAACCTTGTTATTAATAACATCCAATGTTCATGATTATGAAACTAATCATCCATTAATCAACAAGCTAGTTAAGAGGCATACTAGGGACTCTTTGTTGTTTACATATCACACATGTATCAATGTTTTAGTTAATACAATTATAGCATGGTATATAAACATTCATCATAAACATAAAGATATATAATAACCACTTTTATTATTTCCTCTTGGGCATATCTCCAACACAATCTCTAGTAGGTTAGTGAGTATTAAACCCCTATTTAGGATATGTTCACCTTTTGTCATATTTTTTGATCAATTTGATGTGTCGTAAGCACGGGTATTTTTTTGGGATTTCTATTTTCGTGCCCTCGGTTCCTTAGTTGTGCTCAGTTTTCCCCAGCTCCTTAGTTTTTCCTCAGTTTTCCCCAAGACCTTGTCTGAAACCATCACAGATGCTATAACGGCCGGTTGCCCGACGGTTGACCGTTATCTTCTGACTAGTGGGGCCACGTAGAGCCCGCAAAGACACGTCAGACCATCCATCTTTGTTTGACCGTAAGCATCGCTGTATCCCTGACCAAAACGCGCACGAGTGGGTCTTCGGTATATCGAATGACAAGTGGGCCATGGCGCTGATACAAGGGGCAATACACGGGTAGGAATAGATTTTTAAACGGAGCTCTACAGCGATGACACGGAGGAGGTGGCCTGCGGGGAGCCGAGATGAGATCGACGTCCACAAAGAACTGCATGAGGCGAGACCAGACGCATTAGATAGATATGAACTAGATGCGTTTAACCATGCAAAGAAGAGAAGAAATGGTCGACGACATCGACGACTGACCGTGTCCGACACGAACGCGAGCAATGTAGAGAAAACTAGTGTCTCTCCTTTCTGGCGTGTATAGATGGGTGCTAGAAGAGTGTGGTGGCGAAGGGAAAGACCTTGCGGTGGTCTGTGGCGTCAAGCATAGCGGGGCGGCATGGCCGTGCCCACATCGGCGTGGATGCATGTTCGGCATTGGCATCAGCATGTACGTTCGGCATTGGCCTCGGCGGTATCTCTGGTGTGTCAGTGATCGAATGAGGGGACGGGATTGAGGGTGCATCCCGACGGTGACCTAGCAGTGGTGGCGAGCATAGCCGTTCTCACCATGCCGATATCGGCATCGGCAAAGTTTGGAGGCTGTGGTGCTCGAATCAAGGAGGGATTTGTTTCTTGTACGCCAAAAGTGATTTGAAACAAGTTTCGTGTTGAAGGTTAGGTAACGAAAGTTTGTAACTAAGCCCAAAATTATACTAGCGCCATGGTGAGGTTCTTTTTGATAGAGCTATACGGTTGGACAAACTTTTTTGACACTTTGTAGATAGGGTTCCTTGTTGTTACACGTATGGCATCATGTATGGCAGATTTGGGGTCATTTGGAGATGTTCGAAAAAATCACTTTGCTTAAACGCATGCCGTTTCGTCTCACTGAAACCAGCTTTTCTAACAAGGTGATTTATTCTACCTTCTCTAAATGACCTCAAATTTCATACAGCTGATCTTCTATACATACATAGATAGATTGTTTCGTTTTTATATTTTTCAAACTTTTTATTTCCCTTTATAATAACCAATTGATTTTCAGGTCAAAACCTCGAAAAACAGCATCATGTATGGCATCATTTTTGCCGTAAATTTCAAATTTTGTGAAACTTTCGCTTTTAGATATTCCTTGTTGTTATAGATATGGCATAATGTATGCCAAATTTGGTTAGGTCTCACTGAAACCAGCTTTTGTAACAAGTTAGGTTTTTTCGACCTTCTCAAAAGGGATTTTTTTCTACCCTCTCTAAATGACCTCAAAAATCATACAGACGATCTTCTATACAAAGATAGGTAGATTGTTTCGTTTTTACATTTTTTGAACTTTTATTTCCCTTTATAATACCCATTTGTTTTCGAGTCAAAACCTCGAAAGTTAACATAACTAGATGGTGAACCCTTCCAAACTTCAAATACAGAGATAGATAGATTGGTTCGGTTATCATTTTTACCGTGAATAGTAATGGCTACAAGAAATCGGTAATGGTTTATCATTTTTTGCGTGAAAAGTAATGGATACAACAAATCGGTGATGGTTTATCATTTTTTTCGTGAAAATTAATGGCTACAACAAATCGGTGATGGTTTATCATTTTTTGCGTGAAAATTAATGGCTACAACAAATCGGTGATGGTTTATCATTTTTTTCGTGAAAATTAATGGCTACAACAAATCGGTGATGGTTTATCATTTTTTGCGTGAAAATTAATGGCTACAACAAATCGTTGATGGTTTATCATTTTTTGCGTGAAAAGTAATGCCTAAAAGAGTTTATAATTTTTAGCGCGTGAAAATGAATACAGAAAACCGCCCTTTAGCATACTTAGAGAGTGGAAGGTAACCGCCGACGGAGAGAGAGAGGGGTTATCCTGCCCGTTAGATCATACGATCAACGGTCGGCGGGCACGATCCGCGTGACATGGGCTAGACCAATCGGGGCAATGTTGCACGTGTGAGAGAATTTGTGGAGGGAGAGGGCAAAGCTGAGTAGTATCAAGAAACCAAGGGCACCTATGTAATAAACAGGACTAAGGGATTCAAATATGAGATTTAAAAAATGGAAAATGCGTGTTTTGTACAATAAAACCCATCTTGGCCTATCTCAAACTATTTGCAATACAAATATACATGAGTGTGAGAATTGTGGCCTCATTTAGACAAAGTATGTTTTGGGGAAAGCTGTTTTGGGAAGGGCTTATTGTGGAAAACCATGCACCTTCATAGCTACTAGGTGATTTGAGAAGGCCTTTGAGAGGTGGCAATTTGTGGTAAAACTTGATTTATCTATGACTTATCTATGTTTTGAGAACTGGCAATTTGTGGTAAAGACTCCATGAGTATGTGCCACTATTTTTTGGAATTTTTTGCATATTAAATGACTCGTTTAACTAGTTAATCCCATTTGTTGACTGTCTGTTGACCAGCTACTTGAGGTTAAAACTGAGCATATTGCACTAGCCAGTATTAGCACTCAAGGGGAAAACTGAGCACACAAAAAATGCTAGTATAATACTCGAGGTTATACCTGAGTATATCTAAATTTCCAGGGTTAGACTCAAGGACGCATGTTGCGGTGCAGAAATGGAAGACGTGCAATTGTTGACGCGTAGACGCCGGTCGCGGTGCAGAAGTCGAAGACGTGCAATCGTGGACGCGTGTCGCATTGCAGAAGTCCAAGACGTGCAGACGTGCAGCGGTGGACGCGTAGGACGCGGTTCGCATTAACCACCCCTTGCCTTTATAGACGCCTCCTCCCACTATCTCTGTCACTCTCACTCGCCTACGCAACGCCGCCTCTCTCACGTCCCATCATCTTCTCCAAAGCAAAAAACCCTCTCTCTCTCCCTCTCCTCCGCCGGCGAGATGGACAAGGAGAATGCCAATCCCATCGTCCACGGCGCCGTCGGCTCCAAGCGCAGCGTCGATGCTGCCGCCGGTGGCCTTCAGATCCCGCCGGGATGGGACCCCTACGAGGAGGTGCCGTACGTCCCGCCCCCGAACCCCTACGACACCTCCATGGAGGACCCATGGAACGAGGTAACTACGGTTTGCTTCCTTTTTTGTTCCCCATTCCTTTTTGAACCCTATTTTTGCTGGTGTAGATGGATCTGTGGATGGATGAGTATTGGGCTAATATTTGCGCTGACTTTATTCCATTTTGCTTTGATCCCTCCTTGATTTCGTTTAAGATTTGGGGTTCGGCCGTTCGGTTAATTTATGCAAGTAATAATGGGATCTCAATCAGTTAATTTATGCAAGTAATCGTAGGATCTCAATCAGTTATTTTATGCACGAATCAAGAGATATCAACCATTTAATTTTGCAAATAATCTGGAATGTGTTCAAGTTCAGATCTGGAATCTGTTTCTTTGCCTATGATGAATCGGTGGGATCAGATTTTTACAGGGAGGGTTCAGCGAACCATTTCTGTGTACAAATCTGTTGTGCATGAGCTTTTGTTCGCTTACACCGTCCCTGTAGACATATAATCGTGTCCACTCTAACTGAGGCTACCTCTGTTTTTCCTAACTTTGTTATCATGCACGTTAGTCATCGTTGCAACTCATTCACTAATAGTTCCCGTTTGATATGGATCAGCTGTCTGGCAGCGACGTCGGCAGCGACGACGAGCACCATGACATCAAGACTCGCCAGGTGCTGCGGAGACTCAGGTCGGCCAGTACGTCTCCTACTTCCATCGACAAGGGTGTCTACAGGTGCCCCTTCTGCACTAGGAGGCTCGGCGGCACTGACTTCAATTGCCTCCTCACGCATGCCGAGAACATCGGCAACACCAACCCCAAGGTCGGCGCGTCGGTGAACCCCCACTCCTTCCGCGCCAAGCACTTGGCGCTCGGCATGCACCTCCGCAGCATCCAGCGGGTGGAGATCTCCGTCGGGCGCATGCCTCCGCTCAAGCCCAAGGCTCCCAAGGGGAGCAACAAGTGGAGGCAGAGGCAGATGGGGTAGGCGGAGTCCTGGACGTGTGTGCCGCTCGCCTCCTCCATTTTGTTGTTGGGATCCCTTTGTTGTTAGCTAGGGATCCCTCGTTGTTATGTTGTTAGTATGATGGTGCTTGTGAAGAACCTCGAACCCTACTATGTTTGGCTGCTGAATGCAGCTTATTATCTAGGGAGGGATCCCTATTATCTATCCCTATTCTACTATATGACCTTGTGAATTTATCGTACATTCCCTGTAGATTTGCTTCTAGATTTTACTACATACATATGGACCAGATGGAGTGCTAGATTGGGCTCCCTACTAGATTTGCTGCCATATTGGGCAAACAACGAGGGCCAAAAGGCACAAATAATAATTGAAGAAAGACAGAAATGCAAGCTTCTCTAGATTTGATACTAATTAGGTGAAAAAAGGCAGAGAGACGGAGGCAAAAAAGGTACTCTTAAAAGGGAAATGCCAATGGCCGAGAGAGACAAAACCCAGCTCCTGCTCACGTGCAACCAAACGCTATCTCGTCCTGTCCCACGCGGTCCCTTTCTACCAGCCCCACGCGACGCGGGCCCACACGACACGGCCCCACATGTCAGCACGGAACGGTCAACTTAACGGGAATCCTGCCGTCTGAGCTGCTTCTGCGGGTTTCAAACAAGCACTTGGGGAAAACTAAGGAAAAACTAAGGAGCTGGGGAAAACTGAGCACAACTAAGGAACCGAGGGCACGAAAATAGAAATCCCTATTTTTTTACCCGCGGGTACCCATTTACCCTGTCGGGTGACAGGTATGGAAAAAACTTGCACCCATTGATGGGTATGGGTACGGGTGACAGGTAAGATTTAAGGCGATGGGTACGGGTATGGGATGACTCTACCCATACCCATACCCTGCGGGTGCCATCCCTATGTGGCAACCTCTAGCGGCGCGTGTACTTCGACGCCACGTGGCGGCCCACGAGGCGAAGCGGTGAGGGCCGAGCGGTTTTCGGCCCACGAACCTCTCCTCTATTTAAGTGAGCAACGGTTCCTCGTCCCCTTCACGCACTCACTCCTTCATTCGCAAACCTCCTGCGCCCTTCGCCCCTCGAGCTCCTCGCGCCGCCGCTCGCCGCCAAGCCCAAGCTCTCCGGCGATCTACTCTGCTGCTCGTCATCGCCGTCCCCTTCTCCGACGACCTTCTCACCTCCGCTTCCAGGGAGACCTTCGCCGCTCTTTTTAGGTTAGTTCGGCTGGATCTGGTCCTCTTCTCTTCTTACTGTTCTTCACGGGCGCGGTAGTGTATTTATCTCCTCTTTCTTTTTCATTTTCTCTCTTGCGTAGATCTTCACGAGCAAGTAGATCCGGGGGAAGTTGTTTCTAGGTAGTTCTCAACACTTAATAAAAAATGTCGTCTGACGAATCCGGTGGGCAGCTTTCCGGAAGCACCCAATTCAGCGAATCCCCCGAGATCTCTTTGGGGGAGGAGCAATCCATGGCTCAAGAATCAGACGGGCTCGAGGAAGACCTCGCCCGGATGGATGAAGAATCTGGTGCGCCGGATGAAGAAATCGGTAGGCGGGGTGAAGAAGCCAGTAGCTCTGGTCAAGCTTCCTGCGTGAACCTTGCGGCCTATACTCGCGGGTCCTGGAAGGGCTCGGACGTGAAACAAGCCGAAATCGACTGGCTCTACCAGTCTAGAAGGATACCGGAAGAGGTGTTCTGTCGGATCCCCGACAAAGAGCATGAGCCTGCACCCGAGCTAGGTGAAGTCGTGGTCTTCTCCGCCCATTTTGAGCACGGCTTTGGCCTTCAGGCGTCGGATTTCTTCCGGCGCTTTCTCGACTTCTACGAGCTTCAACCCCACCATCTCCTTGGCAACACCATTTTTTAGCTTTCTTCCTATGTTGCTTTCATGGAAGGTTATGTCGGTCTTCTTCCTACCGTCGACACCTTCGCTTGCTTCTATAACCTCCGGATCAACTCGATCCAGGACAATAAGCTTCCGCTCCCCAAGCCAATCGTTCAGTGCGGGGTGTGCATACTTACGCCCCGCCAGGGGAGCACCTTTTATAAGTTCTCCGGCTTGGAATCCTACCGAGCTTGGAAACAAACCTTATTTTACGTTAGGAATTCCGGCGCCACCGACTTCATCAACTTGTCGGCATACATTCCCGGCGCCACCTCTAGAGCCAACTAGAAATTCAATCCGAAGCAGGGCCACGTGGAAACTAACCGGATTGTCCGTTACATGAAGGAGCTCAACGAGAACACCGACATCAGCTCCGATGATATAGTGCGCACGTTCGTCTCACGCCGGGTTCTGCCCTTGCAGCGCCGCGCGCATAAGATAAGCCAAATGAGCGGCCAGAGGGATCCCACAAGGATCACAACTTTCGGTTTGTGCAAATCTGACGTGGTCCTCAAGGCCAGGCAGATTTGCAAGACTAAGATGTCGGTGGACTGGAAGTGGGGCCTTCAACCCCTCTGCTGCAAGCGCCCCCTACGTCCCAAGTAAGGCCTTGGGCATCCAGAATGATATTTCCGGTATGTTTTTTAACTGTAATCCTAACTTGTTGTTTCCTTGTGCAGTGGAAGTTTCCACGCATCCTCGCTGAAGAACCGGCATCCTTCGAGCCCAAACGCTTATTCCGGGACGATGTGGATCCGGATCCTTACGTTGTTGGGAACGTCCATAAGATGGGTCCGACGCACTCCCGGCGCCCCGGTAACTTTTCTGCCCAGAATCCGGCAAACGCCTCCGACACTGATGAGGACGATGTTGTTGTTCTTGAGGTACTTTACCTTCTTTCTTTATCTCATATTTTTTCTTTCTGATGCCGGTTTTAGCTAACCGGAAACCCTAGGTGATGGAACACGTGACTCCCCTTGCCGCGGAGGTGGGCGATCCTCCGGCTCCCAGAGTCCGGAAGACCCCGGCTTCAGACGGCGGTCCCAGCGAGGCTCCTGCCCCCAAGCGCCAAAAGAAGGGGAGCACCGGGCCTGCCGGGATGAAGCGCAAACACGACATTCCGGTCTCCTCTGGGTAAAATCTAATACCATATCTTTCCGGTTTACCTTTGTACTTGTCCATCTTTGCGGCTAACTTTTCTTTTTTCTTTTCATAGACTACCCTTGGAACTTACCAGGAGCGCGTCCGGTATGAGGCCGGAGACCACCCAGGACGCCGGAAGGGCCACACCTCCTCCACAGCAAAGTACGGCACCCTCCTGTGCCGGCAAAGCTCCATCCTCCCCTCGGGGAGGTAAAACAAGTTCGGGGCGCACGGCCCCAAAATCGAGACATTACCGCGCAGAGGAGGACTTCACTTCCCATCCAGAAATACGAAGAAGCCGGCGCCAGGCACATGGGCGCCGGTTCAGAAGAAACCGGGCGGTCGGAACCTTTGGTTCCGCCCGTCCTTGAGAAGAACAAACAAGCTACTGCCGCTTCCCCCTCCAAGACTTCATCATCTGCACCACCGCCAAGCTCTTCACCGGCTAAGGACGCTCCCGCGCCCCCGCCGGCTTCTGCCAGCAAGCCTCCACCGGCCCCCGGAAGACCTCGCGGAAGGGCGCCGAGGTCACCGCCGATCAGCTCGCCAGCGCTGTTGCGGCTGGGGCGGCCCCAGCTTCCGGCTCTCAGGCCCTTACCTTGCACACTAGACGTGCGGCCAAGGAAGCCAGCGAGAAGGTCCCAGCGCAGCTAGGCCGGATCGTTGTGATGAACCGCAGCGACGCCAATCTGGGCGTCCTGCAGCGCTATGTTGACAAGTGGAACCTGGCGGACCTTTTCGATGCCACTCTCGGCGTCGGCAAGGACAAGAAGCTGGTGGTTGACACTCGCAGGCCGCAGAGCACGGTGCAGCACCTGGGGCGGCTTAAACATGCCGTGAGGGAGTTTGACAATGCTTGGCACGATGCCAACAACAACGTGCTGGTAAGCTTCTCACTTGAACTTCAACTCTTTTCTTTATACCGATGTCGGTTTTCAACTTCACAATTTATAGATATATCCTCATAGTCCCCGAGTTTCTGGTTAAGCACGCAGTACTTAGCGCGAAACTGCAAGAAACTGGCATAGCTAGTCCCCGAGTTTCGGGTTAAGCACGCAGTACTTAGCGCGAAACTGCAAGAAACCGGCCTAGCTAGTCCCCGAGTTTCGGGTTAAGCATGCAGTACTTAGCGCGAAACTGCAAAAAACTAGCATAGCTAGTCCCCGAGTTTCGGGTTAAACATGCAGTACTTAGCGCGCAACTGCAAAAAACCGGCATAGCTAGTCCCCGAGTTTCGGGTTAAGCACGCGGTACTTAGCGCGAAACTGCAAAAACCCGGCATAGATAGTCCCCGAGTTTTGGGTTAAGCACGCGGTACTTAGCGTGAAACTGCAAAAAACTGGCATAGGTAGTCCCCGAGTTTCGAGTTAAGCACAAAGTACTTAGCGCGAAACTGCAAAAAATCGGCATAGCTCACTGCTTCCTTTGACTTGAGCAGGGCACGCTGGACTCCCGCAAACAGCTGTTTGAGGAACTGTTGTGGGAGCACAGGGACCTTGTCGAGGCCTTTGCCTCTCTCAAGATGACCCACAGCTAGTGCCAAGGTTTGTGTACCGGCTTCTTTTCTACCAGCCTTTTTCTTGATGAATATTGCTGACAGGTTTCTTTCGCGCAGCTGCCCTTCCGGAAGCCTCCGTCGAAGACCTTACCGACCAGATTGCCACGCTCAAGGGTAAACTACCTCTGTCGGTTTTTTCCTTTGTTTGAGCCAACCGACTTCTTTTACTAACTGCTTTCATTCCGGACTGCAGCTGAAAGGGATGAGCTGCTTCTCCAGCACCAAAGCGAGCTAAAAGCCCAGCGGGATGAAGCCGCTAAACTCAAGGATCAACTGATCCAAGCTGGGCTGCAGCACATGAGGGCGCTGAAGGAGGCCATTGCTGCCGGCGACGCTAAGGTGGAGGAGGCCCGGAAGCAATTCGCTGAGGCCGAGGGGCAGCTGCGGGCAGAGCTTGAGGAGGAGACCAAGCTGCTGCATCAGGAGCAGGACCGGAACGCTGAGCTTGTGGCGAATCAGACTTCGCTTGATGAAATGATCATAGATACCGATGCCCAAGCGCTCAGTGAGTGCCCCTCCTCTTTGCTCGTCAGCTTACACTCTTTACCGGTGTATTCTTATACCGTTCTCTTTTGATTTGTTTTCCAGGGCCGTTTTCAGAATCACAGGCACGCGCGCATGCGAGAGTCACCAAGCTCCAGGTTGAGAACGCTGTTCCTGACGCTGACGCTCCCTGGAACGCATACGACCACCTCGCCGCGCTGCACTCCCGGATCACGCACATGAGGGTCGTCGACCGGCATCTTAGCGAGTTGCCGGAAGCCGCCCTCAAAATCTTCAAGCGCCTCTGGCCTGGGGAGCCCGTGCCGGATAACCTCACTCTTCTCTCACAGAAGCTCCAGGATGCCGGCAGGAGGCTCAGCGAGTGGCGTCATTCTGCCGCGCGTGCTGGGGTTGATACAACGCTCCGGTTTGCTTGCTCATGGTATGAGGAACTGGACTTGGAGGCCCTACACAACATGCGCGGGAACGCTCCCACTGATACAGTCCCAGAAAAGACTGCCAAGCGCCGCGACCGTGCTTACCGGATTGCCCATTACGCCTCCACCAGCACCTTCATCCCCCCCTCCAGTTGATATTGTAGAAGAATGCACTGATGATGATGAGGAGGAGGAAGAAACCGGTGAGGACGAGGCTGAAGCTGAACTCGAAATTCTTGAGGAAGCAGCCGCTGGCAATCTGGAGCAAGCCCCGGAAGCGACAGTTGTGCCTGAGCCAGCCCCAGAAGCGCCTGTCAATGCTGAACAAGTCCCTGAAGTACCTGTCAACACTGAGCAAGCCCCGGAGAGCTCATCTCCGCTTTACCTGTGAACTCATGTCCTTCCTTACCAAAAACAATGTTGTTAAATTTCCCCCGGTATGCCGGGGTGGGGAGATGTAAGATACTAAGTCCTTTTGGTTGTGTGAAACTTAAGTAGTTGCTAGGTTTGCATGCTTGACTTTCGAGCTTAGTATGCTTAAACCGGTAACTTTGTGTGATTGAAACTTGTTTGTTTCATTTTTCTTTGATCCTGCATGGTGAATATTTCGGATTCGTTCCCGAATTCAATCCGATGCACGCTTTGTTCTTTTGCTTTGGCTCTGTCTACCTCCTTTGGGTGTTTGACGTATGAGTCCCAAAGTTCTTTTGCCAAGCAAGCATTTTCTCGAACTTAGAGAAAAAACTCGAAATTTTTCACAAAAAACCGGTATAACCGGGGTTAGTTAAACTTTCTTCGGGTTGTTTTCTTTCGGTTTCTTTTTCGTTTTCATGTGCTTAGATCCTTCCGGTTTATCTTGCTTGCCATGAAGTCGGGTTACAGACATCAGCTAAGTCGAAGAATCACCCTTAGGTTTAGCACGTTACTAAACCGGATAGGAAAGTTTCCAACAAACAAACTGGTATAGAATAAATAAACAGGTTGCATACGATTCCGGTAGAGGCAGTCCCCGAGATACATTCGAGGTGCTGGCATTTTTATTCATAGCAAATAATGTACAAAAAGGAGCTTCTTACATCACATCTTCAGGAATAGAAAGGACGAAGCAACGCTATGTTCCACGGGCGCTTGGTTTCCTCTCCTGACCTATCCTTCTTTCCTTCCTTTGATTCATGTGCATCGATCAGGTAGTAGGCATCATTGTGTAGAGCCTTGCTCACAATGAAAGACCCTTCCCACGGAGGTGAGAGTTTGTGCCAACCTTCAGTGCGCTGCACTAGACGTAGCACCAGGTCTCCTTCTCGGAATACCCTCGGGTTTACCTTCCGGCTATGATAGCATCTGTGGTTTTCTTGGTATATGGCCGATCTTGCCAAAGCCAGCTCTCTTTGTTCCTCGAGCAAATCAACATCATTCTTTCGGGCCTCTTTTACCTCTTCTTCGGTATAGAGTTGGACTCGTGGTGAGTCATGGATGATGTCGGTTGGTATGACCGCGTCTGCTCCATATACCATGAAAAATGGTGTGTATCCGGTAGAACGGCCTCTGCACGGTTTTTCCTTCCTCCTCTCTTTCTACCACAACCACAATGCTCACAACCCGGTTTGTTGCTGCTATGTAAAGCAACATGGGTTCCCTTTCCAAAGGTGAAGCCAACACTAGAGCCGTGGCTAGCATTTTCTTTAGCTCCTTGAACGCGCTGCGTCTGCATGCGGGGTCCAGACGAAAGTATCCGATTTTTTCATTAAGGCATACAGCGGCAAAGCTTTTTCCCCCAACCGGCTTTTGAACCGGCTTAGCGATGCCAAGCTTCCGGTAAACTTATGCACATCTTTAAGGTCTTGAGGTATGCTCATTCTTTCGATAGCTTGAATTTTCACCGGGTTAACTTCTATACCGTGGCTCGATACGAGGAAACCGAGTAGTTTTCCGGTAGGAACGCCGAAAGTGCACTTTGCCGGATTGAGTTTCATCCGGACCCTTCGCAAGTTGTTAAACGTTTGCCTCAGATCATCGATTAAGGTGTCTTTTACCTTTGTTATTATCACAACATCATCTACATAGACTTGCATGTTTTTACCGATTTGATCGTGAAGGCATTTTTTCATACAGCGCTGGTATGTTACGCCAGCGTTTCTCAAACTAAAAGGCATAGTGACATAGCAATAAACCACGTGCGGGGGTAATGAACGCAGTCTTTATTTGATCTTCCTTTTCCAAGGAAATTTGGTGGAAACCGGAATAAGCATCCAGAAAAGACAATAATTGACAACCAGCGGTGGAATCGATCACCGGATCAAACCGGGGTAGCAGGAATGGATCTTTCGGGCACACCTTGTTCAGGTTGGTGTAGTCAATGCACATGCGCCACACCTTTGGATCCTTGGGGTCTTCCTCTTTCTTCCTCTCGACCAGCACCGGATTGGCCAGCCACTCGGTGTGCAGTACTTCCACGATGAAACCGGAAACCAGTAACTTTGTCACTTCTTCTCCAATGATCTTCCTCCTATATTCAGCAAACCGACGTAAAGGTTGTCTCACCGGCTTTGCATCCTTCCGGACATTCAGAGAGTGCTTAGCCAACTCCCTCGGCACACCCACCAAGTCTTCAGTAGGCCAGGAGAAGATGTTCCGATTCTCACGGAGGAACTTGACAAGCGCGCTTTACTATGCCTCACTCAGGCCGGCACCGATACGAATGGTGCGCTCTGGGTAAGCCAGATCCAGCACGATGTCTTTTGTCTCCTTTGTCGGCTAGAAGGCCGGTGTGCCAAGCTGGCCGCTCATGGCCGCTAAGTTCAGCTGGGAGGATTGAGCCAGCGCAACAACGGTTTGAATTCTCCTTTTTTCTTCCGCTATCACCAGCGATTCTGTCAGATTTGATCCGGCGGATGCGGTTTCGAGCGACACCTTGTAGTTTCCTACCACGGTTAAGGGACCGTTGGGTGCCGGCATCTTCATCTTGAGGTACGCTGTATGAGTTGAGGCCATGAACCTCGCCAGTGCCGGCCTCCCCAGCAGTGCATGGTAAGGGCTGTCGAGATAAACCACTTCGAACAGAATATTTTCAACGCAACAATTGTCACGCCCCCCGAACAAGCACATCAACCCGCACTTTGCCCATTGGCGAACAGGACAACCCTAGAACGATGCCGTGGAAAGTCGTGTGAGTTGGCTCCAGCATGTTTGGTGTTATGCCAATCGTATGCATGGTGTGCCGGTACATGATGTTTATGCTGCTACCATTGTCCACCAGCACTTTGCTAAACCGGACTCGTGATGATGGCCCGTGCATGATCGGATCCACAACTAAAGCATATCCGCCCGGATTAGGTATCACTTTCGGATGATCCTTAAACGACCAAGTCATTTCCTGATCTGACCACAGCATGTACTTCGGTACTGCCGGTATCACCACGTTCACTTCCATGTAACGGCGATGCACACTTTTCCGGTCCATCGGCTCTGTTACGAACATAACACATCACAAATCCGGATCATGGTAAACATTCCGGTCCAAAGGTGCCGGCGGTGGAGCTTAGTTATTGCCATGTGCCACCTGGTGAACTTCTTGCTGTTGTTGCGACCGGTTTGGCTGAGCGTAAACCAGCTGCGCATTTGCCCCGGTTAGCGGTGGCGGTGGCGGCAACTTTTCGAAACCTTGGTCGCTGGCATCTTTCATCATGCCTCTCTCCATCAACCTCTTGGTCCAGGAGCAATCTTTTGTCAAGTGGTTCGCTGGCCTAGCCGGATTCGGTGTGTGCCAACGGCACAGCTGAACCATAGTGGATTCCATGGTGTATTTATCTTGATCTTGCCACGGTTTCTTCTCAACTCACTGCTTCTTCGGACCAGCCCACGGCTGCGCTCCGTTTTTCTGCCTTTGGCTCCCGCCGGCGCCAGAATTGTCCTGCACCGTGGCCACTTGTCGCATTCCGTACCTCCTATCCGGAAAATCTTCCCTTCTTTTGTTATGGTGGTTGTTCCGATACTGATCCGGCGCGGTGGGTGCTTTGACAAAGGGTCACCCGCGATTGCCGGTTGCATTGGATCTCCCAACGCGTAGCTATCAGCCACCCGAATCATCTCCGGCAAAGTGGTTGGCATGCTCCTCTGTAGATTTTGCCACAGCGGTGAACCTCTCCGGCACCCATTACAGAACCAAGCAATTGCTTGCGCTTCTATCACGCCTTCGCAAGAATTTCTTGTGGAGTTCCACCAGGTTAGATAATCCCGGTCTGTTTCATTTTCACGCTGCTGGCACATGGCGAGCTGCTGCGGTCTGTTTGGCCTCCGCTACGTGCTGCTGAATTTTCTCACGAATGCTTCTTCGAAATCAAGCCAGCCGTTTATGCTTCCCTTTGGCAAATTGTTAAGCCAAATGTGTGCCGGTCCTACCAGGAAGGATGGTGTGATTCTCACCGCCCAACGTCGGTTTCCTCCGCCTACCGCGGTTCCTCCACCTCCAGCGACGTATACGGCTGTGACATAGTTTGCAAGCCAATCTTCCGGCTTAGTGGTGCATCGTATGTTTTTGTGTCTCGGGGCAACTGAAAGTTGCGCACTGGTGGTTCTTCCCTCATGATCCGCGGGCCAACACATTGTGGACCCGGCAGACCCTCAGCTTCGATCATTTTGAACAAATATACTCTGTCCAGCCTATGTCGCGCATCTCTATCCGGCAAGCATCTTTCTCCCACACGCTCCCCCAAAGGGTTCCGGTACCTTTCCGCCCGTTCCCACCCGGAATCGTCTTCATCGTACCGGTTGGGTGCAACCGGTACACCCCTATGGTATCTCTGTGGTGGTGCCTCTTGTGCGGCATACCCTGCTCTTCGCGGGCGATAGTTTTGCCCAGTTCCACCATTTTCGGCACCGTCATTTCCGGCATAACTGTTTCCGGCATTGCCTGCCCCTTGGCTTTTTCTACCGGCATCATGTTGCCCGGCTCTCTGCTTTCCGGCCAAAACCGGATCATATATAGTCATCTGCTGCACATTTGCATCTTTTTCTCTTCTTTTGCTCGGATGGGGGGACGAAGCCTGCCCATGCGACTTGCTTCCGGCATTTCTTGCCGAACGCACCGATTGCGATGCAACATCTGCCTTGGTGTTTCTGGCTAGCTCTGCATTTTGTGCCTCAATCATATCTAGCAGTTCTCTTACTCTAGATCGCTGTTTTACTAAGGCATCCCCTAACAACGAGTCACATGCTTCTACGGAAGCTCTAGCGGCTTTCAAAGTTTTATCCGGGCTGCTATACTTAGGCTTTTCTATCATGCTCAAAGATACCAACGCGCTCTTACCGGAAAGAACTTCCCGGCGTAAATCATGATCTAGGTTGCGACCTCTAAGCCGGTTTCCCGCTATTCTAGCAGGGTTTGCGCTAACAGAAGCAAGCCATGGGCACCGTTATACTCACGTAGGGTCAGGTTTAACTTTTGCTGGGACTTGACGACGCCCTCTGCACCGGAGAGCAGCTTCTGCCACTGCGCCTCCAGTTCGGCCTGGGTTGTCGTGGCGTCGGCGTTGTGCGCGATGGGCGTGGTCAACACGCTCATGGCCGCTTGCAGCGGGGTTGCTGCTGGTGGTGCGGTAGAGGTACCGGCGACGATCTCGTCGCGCTCGATCGGAGGCTTTGTCGTGAGCGTGGACTTGGTTTGCCCAGCGCCCTCCTCAGCAGTTCCTTTGCCGGTGCCTCCCGCGCCAACAATCATCACCTCAACGTTGCCAGCGGTGCGGCCGGAGTGCGGCCCGCGAGCAGCTAAAGAACTTGGTGGATCCGGCGCCACCAACACCAGCGACGGGTACTGGCACTCCGGCACGGTGCCGAAGTAGAAGCGGTGGGAGCCGAACTCGATGATGCGGCCGTTCTTGGGGAAGCGGCCACCGTTGGCGAAGCAGCCCGCATTGTCTTTGACGAAATCCAGCGAGCCGAGGCGTTGGACGAGGACAGAAACCACACGCTCGATGGAGACGGTGAGGAGGCCCGCCCGGATATGAACTCCAGCAAGCGCAGCTGCTGGCCCCATGGTGGACGGTAACTGTCGCCGTGGTGTAACAACAGATGCCATAGGATGGCTTAAGTTGGGGCCGAATGTGCGCTAGAGGATCCGGGGGAGGGTTTGGATAACAGGGAAAGAGATAAAAAAAACCCGGTATGTATTGATGAACTTGGCCGCTGGCCAGAGGTTGAAGGCAGTACGGTACAAGACCTCAGCTACTTGCTACTGAACTGCCCAATTCTCTACTGACGGATCTCTGGTTGTCTGTCCCGCGCAGAGGTGTGCCCCGTCTCCTTATATAGGGGAGAGGGTGGCTTAAAAGGGAAGAAACCCTAATGGAATCTTTGATGAGCTAAGCTACTTTATAAAGCTACTTTGGTCTAGCTGGCATCGGTTCTGCCTTTAATCAGGGACTGATGACCTCGTCCGGTATCTTTTACGTCATCTTCTGCTTTGGCGCCAGAGCTTCGATTAAAGCTGAAGTGTTTCGATCATCCTTGTTCTTTAGTCCTTGGTGGAATCTTTGACTGAAGTGCCGACAGGCTACAGTGATCCTGTACCGGTTTGTTGGTACCTTTACCTATGAGTTCCGGTACGCTGGTCCTTGGTGACACGAACTCCTTATTCCCCGTGCTCCGGTATACCCCTCCCGGGATACCGGTTTGTACCATCTTAGCCTCGTTGAACTTAAATTTTAGAATCTGGATCACTCTTTGATCCGGTTTACAACTACCATGTTATGGCTTATTTGCCGTAGTATTGGCCTACCGGGGCCATCCCCCGACAGTTTTCGAAAACTTACATAAGTCTAGAATCTCCAATCCACGACAACAGATAGTGCACCACACAACCACCTACAAGACTTGCGGAGTATGCTAGTACTCATTAGTTACCTTCTCAAACTCTTCCTTAAAGTGTGAGAAGATTGAGGAGGAAACTACCGACGAACCTACAGGAGAGGAACCTACAGGAGAGGAAGTATACTAAGAGGAGCTAGATCTTTCTGATGGAATCTAAGAAGTGGACAACGGTACAGTTTATGGACTGGAAGACAAATAAGCAGAATCCGAAACCTGAAGAGACTAGAATAAATTAGATGAGCCGAGTAGCGTAGAATCCTACTAAATAGGTTGCTGACCTCCCGTGATACCAGACTTAGCTGTGCAATTTCCAGTAAAGCTAGTTGATTTGAATTTATATTTTCTCGTACTCATTGGACCTAGGAGAATCTTGAATATTTTGTAGTCTTCTAGAGTATGACCATGAATATGTGAGAAATTATGGACCCTCGAAGTTCTATCGTGAGAGTGGACTTTCAGAGCAGGTGCTTGGTGAGCACCCGTATCTACACCGTGTATACTGCATCAAGATTCGTGCAAATTCTTTTTATTCCTCTTTCAAATAATTTCTTATTTTTGTATCTCTCACACCATTTATTGTTTGAACTCAAAAATTTGCAGGTCACTTAAACATAACAATTGGAATGTGGGATAAATATTTTGGATTTTTTATGTCATTATCTATATATGTATTTCAAAAATTTATTTTGAATTTTAAATAATTTAAAATTTAAATTTGCACAAAAAAATTCCGAACTATTTTACCTCCATTCTATTTGTTATTTTTGAGTGACCTGCAGAAAAATCAAATTGAAATATTACACAATTTGAAAGATACAAAAAAGACAAAGTTGAAAAATGTGCAGGTGCGCAGAGCGCACCTGCTCCATTCAACTTTTCCCTTCTATCGTACCACTCTGTTGGATGTAATATTCTGCTGGTGTAATATTGGTGGGATGGAGTTCCATAAGGGTTATGCCAACAACTTGTGCACTACAACATGAATTGTAGGCGATAGGATATTCTTGATTTCTCTGCCCGATTGTACATACCATTTTTCTGTGTATACAACATTTTCAGAAATGTAACATCGTTAAAAAAGTATTTCCACCAATCTACAAAAACTTAAGAAGTGTAACCAAAAGTACCTGCTTGAGCTCATCGTTAATGAACCCACCACATAAGAGGTCCGCAGAGCTGTTCATGTTTGGATAACAACAATGATATTGGGATTGAGCGGAGGACACACCAACTGAGGGCGCATGGCGGTGCCGGGAGCAGCTGCTGGCAGTAGTGCTGGGAGAGGAGGAGGGCATACGAGGGGAAAGCTGGTCAAGGTTAGGAGCAGCCGTGCAGAGAAGGAGGATGCAAGGAGGAATCGGCTATAGCTTCTGCCGATTGAGAATGAGACTATTTTAGTAAACAATCATTTATATTTTATCTTTATGTTTTTCTATTACTCTTTCTCTTTTAAATTTTGTTCTTTAAGTTTTTTCCATTGATTATTATTATAATTTTTATTACCATATGAATATTTTTATTTAACTCGTTAATATTTTATTTTAAACCTCAGAAACATTTATTTTGAACCGCATGAAATTTTTTTTCCAGATATGAATATTTTTTTTTGAACAATTACTTTTACCAGCATGAACGTTTATTTTTCATGAACATCTTTTGAAAGCGTATGGATTTTGAGAGTCGTAATTTATGAAAATAGTATCCACTAGTTTGCCGCTCAGGATTTGGTACATTTTGGAACCCTTCAAGCATCGAAGCGGCGTCGAATAGAAGATCATACTGTCTACACTCTTTTTCCTGAGAAGAACACTCACTTTTGAACTGCTTTCAGATTTTTTTTCGATAAAGGGAATATATTAATATCAGAAGATACCAATTACACCTAGCCTCTGCAACAACGCAATGTCCTAATAACATTACGGATGCAAACAGCCAAAAAAAGAGATAAATAAAACTAAGAAATAAAAGTTCAGCTACAATATCCCAGCTCTAGCAACAGTAATACATCCACCACCAAGACAACACATGAAATTTAGATTCTTCAAAAGCAATGCCTCCAAGAAGGGAACAGTGCACCAGCGCCATCGTCGCCCGATCAAAGATCTTAGGTTTTCACCCTGAAGATAGTCTCCGCTCTCAAAACAATGCCAGACACAACCAGTTAAGGCTAGACCTTGGGTTTTCACCCTGAAAGATATGACCCCGAACTTTACATGTGCTGCCGTCCTCACTTTCATACTACTGTTGCGAAGTCCGGAACATCAAGCAAGCCCCTGAACAACGCAAATACATAACAAGTTTTGAAGATAAGAGAGTACACAATCCTATTCCCTCAAAGAAAGAGCGAGTAAGAGAGACCACACAATCCTAGGGTTCCTTTGATTCATAGGATGGGAAAAATATAGGAATAAGAAAAGCACATGATTAGAAATGTCATGCCTAGTTGAATTATATGGGAAGAGAAGTTCTCTTTGATTGTACCAAAGGAAATTTTTCATGAGGTATGATCTGATGTTTGTTTCCCATAGGATTTGCACTATAAACTTTCTATAGGATTAGCTCCTATGAGATACGTTCCTATGAATAAAATAACTAGCATAGGAAAAATTCTCATACGATCAAAATCCTACATTGTTTCTATGCAAATCCTACGAATCAAATGAGCCCCTATCATGTCTCGTCAATTCCAGTATGCGCCAAGTGATTTGCCACTTGGATCGAACAGACACCAACAGAGCCAAAGATTTGCATGTGCATATATATGCATAAAACCCTACAACTATCCGAACAGCCTATGGAGAAACGGCGGACGGGGAGGCGCAGAATACATTCTTTCTCTCCAAGAGGAAAGCTTTTTGACCTAGCTAGGAAAAAGGTAAAACTCGAGGAAACACCTTTGCAGTCTCAGGTCCTAATTCACACCTTTCATGTCAAAATCAGCGAAGCTAGCAGAAGATGCCCGATAGAAATGTCATATCATGATCAGCAGGCATGTGTGGCCGGACGGGTGCTCACTGAAAGAACGTCCGGTGGGCAGAAACGAGCATCTATTATTGTTGGTGCTTGGTGCAGCATTGGAACCTTTGTGAAGAACGATCAGACAGTGTGCCGTTTTCTTGTTGATTTTTTTTGTAAGGACGATGAGAGGAAGCATAAGCACCCGGAAGCCCAATGGAATTTCCGCTCATTCAGCCATTCTCCGTCTCCGCGGTCGTGAGAATTTACATATCACAACTTGAAAAGTTTCTGGGGCTAGATGCATCAATTCTGACAGTTGGATGATAGTAATTTACGAGAGTTTTGTAGACACTAGGCACATACACGTAGCTAGCAAGTGCTTGAATCCATCTGCGCACGAAGACGTCTGAATTCTGAATTTCTGACACCACTAAGCAGACGATACGGATTTGTTCACCATAATGCTATGCTTGAAGCAAGCAAGAAGCTATGATGAAAACCTGAAGTCTGAAGAGAGAGCGCCATCATTTGAACACTACCTGGCGACCCCGACGTGCTCCTCATACATCTGCTGCCTGTCAAGCCTGCGTCTGTGTTGTTGCTTCCCGGCCGCCCGTGTAAACTCCGCTAATATGCGATTCAGTCTGCACTTTTCCTTCTCGTCACTAGTACTGTCAATGTCGTTCCCGCGGTCACCAGACACCAGGTGCGCACCTCTAGATTACTGCCAGCCAGCATCTTCTAGCTAAAGCAGTTAGTGAACCACTCGATCTCCTGTTCTTCTGCAGTATCACTATTTGTATTTGTAATTTTGTATCCGCGGTATCCAGAGGCCGAGCCTCGATTTGGCCAAGGTTGGGTGAGAATAATTGACCTTACGGAAAATACTTGTCGGATGGAAAAAACAGGAAACTGCTGTGGATTTTTATTGGTTTTCAAATGAAAGGTACAGAGTTATTGTACAAGAGAATTGTACATGAAGAAAAAAAATAAAAACCGAGCAAAATCAAATAAAGCTATCTACCCAGCCTGCATAAGTTGAATACTCATATTTCTTTTGTGTTGCTCTGAATTTTAGCCACTTGATCTCCTGTTTGAAAATGGTTCTGCATCTATATATACTTGGCCTGATGCCAATGAATATAAAAGCATTCTTTGTCGGCAAATAAACCATGTTACCAGAATATTGATTTCCATGAAAAATAGGCGATTGAATTGTTCCTTAATTTTTGTCATACAGTCAACATGACTATCTGCAGGTATGATTGCCAAATCGGGGCAAATATACGTCCAACATGACTCAGCAAAAGGGAAGTGGAAAAACTGGTGAGATATGGTCTCCAAAGCTGCATGGTTGCACATCACACAGGTGAGAAACCTTTTCCTTTGAAGTAGATCTCGGGTGTTTAACCTGTCCTGCAACATACGCTAGCAAAAAACTCTATGTTCCTGTTGGCAACATGACTCCCAGAGCCAGCTGAAAGCAGGATGCAGTGGAGTGGGATATTTTGTGGCCATAAGAGAAGCATAGCCCGCCGCCGCCGCCTTCCCCACCTCCCTCCTTTCCCCTCGCCGTCCCGTGAAGCTGCCGCCGGCGAAGCCTGGCGCGGCCGGTGATGGGGGCGGTGGGGATCCACGCGTGGTCCGCTGGTGCGGCGGTAGGAGGCACGCCTCCGCGCCGGGGGATGGTCACGTTCCTTGCCGGTCGATGGCGCCGCGGCCTCTCATCCCGTCTTCGCCACGGCCTCGCCGGACGAGCGGTGATGGGGGCGGCGGCGCGGCCCTAGACATGGTGGCGCGGCTCTGGACATGGCGGCGCGGCCTCTCCTCCGTTCATCGCCGCGGCCTCGCCGGGCGGGAGATGATGGAGGCGGCGGCGCGGCCCCGGATCCTGGAGATGATGGGGGCGGTGCGGTCCTCTCCTCCTTCCTCGCCTCGGCATCGCCGGGCGGGTGGGGATGGGGGCGGATCTCGTGCTCTCCTCCTCAAGGTCTAGGACCACGGCACCAAGGGCGGCGGCCCTGGATGACGTTGGAGGTGATGGCGTCGACCTGGTGGCAGGTGGCGGGCAGGTGCCGCTGACCGTGGCACCGCGATGGTGGTCTTATCTCCCACCGGGGGAGATCGGCTAGTTGTGTGGCTAGTTGTGGCAGATCTTGCGATCCATCGCCTAGCTCCCGATGGCGAGGCGCAGCTGCCGGTGAAAGCCGGCCCAGACTTCGGTCATGGCGGATGATGGCGGCATGTTTCGTCGTTACCTTGTTGAAGGCATTGTCTCTGCAGTCTGCGTTCTTCGCATGGGCTGCTCCAGGGGAAACCCTAGACCCGGGTCTCCCGAATCGGACGATGGCGGCGCGCAACGCCGTTCTCCTTGTTGGGGGCATGGTTTTTTGGAGCAGACAACTGATGGTGGTGGTGCTGATGTGGAGCGGTGTGCTTTTGCTGTGTCGGCGTCGTCGAATCGCCGCGGCATGGTGCAGTGGTGTCTCGGGACGGATGTAGTGTGATGGACACGCGCATGATGGTGGAGTCGTCTGGCACCGTGGCGACATCGATGACAGACCTGGCATGGTCAATGCGATGATCTCTCTTGAAGATGGAGTCGAGGAAGACGGTGGTAGCAACTTCTATGGCGTGTACGTTGGCGTATGCTGAGAGTCTGCTTGACTGGATGTGCTTCTCACCTGCTATTGGGCGGCCTGGAAAGTCATTTGGTTTTTGGATGATATGAGTTGGTGAATTGTCACCCCTTCATCCCTCTGTAGGTTTAGCGAGGTGGCTTCGAGTTTGATCTTTTGTTTGCTCTTGTAAGATGTTGCGAATAATCTAATAAAATAAGCCGTGTGCATCCTTTGGATGCAGAAGCTGAGGCGATATTTCCCCATTTTGAAAAAAATAAGAGAAACATAGGCCTTGGAGACAATGAAAGTACTGCCCCATTGATAGTTCCACTTAACATGATCATTGTTGAAGCCTGTTGTTATAATGAGCTCTGAGAAACTCTGAAATTCAGAATATGCAGCCTCAATCAATGGCAGGTGAAATATATCAGTTAAAGGATCTACATAAGCTAGCAAAAAACTCTATGTCACTGTTGGCAACAAGACTTCCAGAGCCAGCTGAAAGTAGGATGCATTGGAGTGGGATATTTTGTGGCCATAAAAGAAACATAGGCCTTCGAGACAATGAAAGTGTTGCCCCATGGATAGTTCCATTTATCATGATCATTGTTGAAGCCTGTTGTCATAATCAGCTCTGAGAAACTCTGAAATTTAGAATATGCAGCCTCAATCAATGGCAGGTGAAATATATCAGTTAAAGGATCTGTTGCCTGTTGCCAGAGCAGTTTTGATTGAAATATCCAATGATATAGCGAATGAAGCCAAATGAGGGTAATCTTGTTGTATAGACTGTCTCTGCCAATTATCCCTCCACAGCAGAATTGAAGTACCACTATTTAGCTGACAAGATAACAGATCTTTGTATTTGGACAACAGTTTTAAACAATCTTTGACCAGAAAGAGCAATCCTTCAGCTTTTCATAGCAACATTAAATAAAATATAAATCACTCCGATATATCCGGCAGATGAATGTATATAGAAAGCTTAGAAATAGATTAAAGGAGGCTCCAATTGATTCATACAAATAATCCTTATTGTTGTACTACTTCTGCTTGAGGCATAGGTCCATACAGTTTTGAAAACCAGATCCAGTGCGTAGATTTAATAAATTGATTATGTACAAGTAGTAATTCACCTGACTAGTAATATTTTGCAACCAAAAAATCGCTACTAAATTTACTTGTAAGGTGTGGATGTCAACGGCACTAGCGTCTGTCAGAGAATGGATGAAACGACCTATAAGTATCGAGCTTCCAGTATTTCATGGTACACTCACTACGGGAAAAATAGGAGTTGCCGTGCAATTTATCTTTGCCGTGTGCCCCCGCACGTCAAAGATTTCTTTACCGTGCGCACGGAGGAAAACGCACGGGAAAGACTTTAGCCACGGCAAAGACAGACACGAGCGCACGGCAAAGACACGATTCACGGCAACGACGGAAGAGAGCGCACGGCAGAAAAAGCTGCACGGCAATGAATCACCACAGCCCACGGCTAAGATTTGATGCACGACAAAGCACAAAAGGGCATCGTCGTGCACGTCTTTGCCGTCAATAGCATTGCCGTGCGACCTTTGCCGTGCATATAGGACCCTTTATCGTGTAAATAGTAGCACGGCAAAGACTTCTTTTCCCGTAGTGACTACTGGAAAAATAAAAAATTTTAAGTATCTATTTATGTTTGCTGAGTGTGGTCTTCTAGAAACAACACCTGGTAAACAACATATAACATGGTAAAGGCTTTACCGAGTGTGTAACCTTACACAAACACACGGAAAAAATAATAATGCATGAGAAACAAAAAAAAAATACAATCGGCAAACTAAATCCAGACACTCAGACAAAGGCATTAACCACGACACTATAGGAATGGACGCATACGCCGACGGCTAGCTGCCCTCAGCGTAGGCTACACCGACGGCAGCCCTCGGCGTATAGTGTCGGCATTTAGGTCACTCGGTATAGAGATTGCCGTCAGCGTAGCCTGGCCCTCGGTGTAGCACGCTACGCCGACGGCAAAACCGTCGGCATACAAATTTTAAAAATTCGATTTTTTTTCAAAAAAAAATAAAAAAAATTCGAATTTTTTTCATATAGAGTTTTAAATTTTTTCAAATTTTAATTTTTTTTACACAATTTTTTTCTTTTTTTTACTTGTTTATGTTTCACCCATACACTTTTAACTCTAAGTACACTTAATCTTCGGTCAAATTACAATCATGGTTAAACTTCCTAGTCGGTCACCCATCCTCACACTACTCCAACCTCAGCACGCGTAACTTCTTGGTTCCATTCGGATGAGTTTCCCTTAAAGAATTGACACCTTGCTGATAATAATAGCCTATCAACCTTATTAACCCTTAGACCATGATGTCACAACTTATTATTTTTGAATTCCAAACAATTACTTAAGTAAACAATAATGAATATATAAGTAGCAATAATTAATAATATTGAATTCAAATAACAATAAAATGATTTTATTTTTTGGTTTTTTCTATTTAATATGGAATAATTAATATCTTTAAATCAAAAAATTCGAAATTCCACAAATAATATATTTTAATCGATCAGAAAAATGAGAGGAATCTAAATATAACATCCATATTATAATTTGAACCTAAAAATTAGAGAAATCCAAATATGACGTCCAGTTTGCATCTTGCCAAAACGGCCCCCTCGGGAGATACAAAATGGCCGTACCGAGCGCGCTGGTGCGCTGTTCGCCAACACGCTAAACGGAAAAAAATTAGCACATAAAGTGATGTAATATAGACCTAAAAACATTTTTCGCGGATTTATTGAGCGACGGAAAGTGTACCCCTATTTCAAATCCGGTCAGTTTCCAGCGGATTCGACGGGACACCGCAGGAAGCCGCAGGGATTCCCAGATAGCTAGCGCGCACATATGGCAAGTGATATGTGGTGCGGAGACGGTGTCCTACCACTACGCGGAGGTCTCGCGCAATACTAAAATAAGCTTTATGTAGCTGCTTCACAAAAAAAACTCGTTTTGGCACCCCGAAAACGAAAAACCATCGCCCATTGGTCGGATTGGAAATTCGCTCCCGGGGCCATGCCTTCCTTCCCAGGGACCACGCGCGTGCCAAATATGGCCTCGTTCCGACAAACTATGCGGTGTCACAAGCCGTTTCCTACTTATTTGCCCTAAAAGCTATAGAACTCCGGACGTGATAGCTCTGTTTGTGAAAAGTTTTCCAAAATAATTGTTGTATTCTAATTCTAATTTTTGGAGTGGTTACTAGGACACATGAAATGACTCCATGTGGCTCCAAGGGATTTTCTAACTTAGTTTAAATTGCCATCCGGCCAAAACGGCCCTACGGAGATGCGGTATGGCCGTACCGGGTGCGGGTGCACCCGTTCACCATCGCGCTAAACGGAAAACATTTAGTACATAAAGTGGGGCGTTGTAGACCTAAAAACATTTTTCGCAGAATTTATTGAGCGACGGAAAGTGTACCCCTAGTTCAAATCCGGTCAGTTTCCAGCGGATTCGGTGGGATACCGCAGGAAGCCATAGGGATTCTCAGATAGCTAGCGCGCACATATGGCATGTGATATGTGATGCGGAGGCGGTGTCCTACTACTACGCGGAGGTCTCGCGTAATACAAAAATACGCCCCATGTAGCAGCTTCACAAAAAAAACCGTTTTGGCACCCCGAAAATGAAAAAACCATCGCCCATGTGTCGGATTGGAAATCCGCTTCCGGAGCCTTCCTTCCCATCCCAGGGACCACACACGTGCCAAATATGGCCTCGTTCCGACAAACTATGCGGTGTCACGGGCCGTTCCCTACTCATTTCCCCTTAAAGCCATAGAACTCCGGACTTGATATCCCTGTTTGTGATGGGTTTTCCAAAAATAACTGTCGTATCCTAATTCCGTCTTTTGGAGTGGTTACTAGGACACATAAAATGACGCCATGCGGTTCCGCGGGATTTTCTGACTTCGTTTAAATTGTCATCTGGCCAAAACGGGAACCCGAGGACATATAAGAAAATGTTTAAATTGTTACTATGTTAACATGGTACTGTACATGATTCAAATATGCATGAATTTGACATAAACGGATAGAGGATGTTTTTCTGAATATTTTGATACCTTATACGCATTTTTCTGACATCATATGAATTAGTTACGATTTTTACAAAATTAGATAAATTTGAAAAATAGTCTACGCCGAGGGTGGCCGTCGGCGTGGCCCTGTCTACGCCTAGGGCCAAATATATGCCGAGGGCTGCCCTCGGCGTAGACTTCGCTACGCCGACGATAATGATACGCCGAGGATTAGACGGCTGGCTGGCCGTGCCGGGCCATACGCCGACGGCCCCGACATTTGGCCGTCGGCGTACGTCGCCATTCCGGTAGTGCGTGGCTGTCGTGGACCCGTTTGACAGAACCCTTCCTGAGCCAGCGTTGGATGTATCCAATCTCAATCCTGTGCTTTGTTAATTAGAGCCCACTCGGTATTCTTTGGAGCTCCTAAACAATAAATGATTAACGTTGGAACTTCTAAGAGCAAGTACAATAAGGTACAGTCAGCTGGCTATAAGAAATAAAATATTATAAGTTTGCTTAGTTGGAGGAGAGATATTAGGAGAGAGAAGGAAAGTGGGCTCTTATTTAATAGCCAGCTCTAGCACGTGCTCCTAGGCACTATGTGAGACTAAAAAGTGGGCCCATGTATTATAAAAGTACTACACTTTTATAGCTTACTATTGTACATGTTAGATATAAGTTGACTATAGATGATGTGGCAAATTGTTGTAGCCGGCTACCGACTACACTATTGTTCTTGCTCTAAAGTGATTCCATTCGATTCTTGGAGTTAAGGAGTTTAGCTCACAACTGGCTCGCTTCCAGAGGAAGAACATACTGAATACAATAAATTTTTAAAAATCTAGGGTCATCAGCAGGCATGTGAACCCTAATATACCAGTGGTCTTCTATTTTTGGTTATTTTATACAGTTGTAAATTACACTTCTTGTAGCTGCTTCCGTCCTCGGGAGAAAGGCCAGGTGAGCCTCCGCTATGGTAGACGCATCATCCGCGTGAGGCGAGGGAGTGGCCCGGGAGCAGGGAGGAAGTTAGCACAGGGACATGTTTTGCTCGCAAGTTTTAATCTGATCTCATTCCAGAACGAACCGAAATTGAATAAATTTTCATGTTTGGTCCATGAAACCAGCAGTTGATGTGTTGTTGTTGTACACAACATGTGATAGTGCTTTATTTTCTTTTGTCTCTCTTTTTAGACCTATGGTCTCTTAGCTAGCTCGATGTTGCTAACCTTTAGCAACTGCCTTTTGTATCTTATGACTTTTGAAATCTATAAATATACACGGTGGGGAAACCCACTGATTTGCCTCAAAAAAAACATGTGATCGAGCTTGCATTACAAAACATTCCCTTACGTTCTGTGCCCTCTGCAGATTATGAAACAGCATGATGGTCTGAGATGACACCAGCTTGCAGATGCGACGCAAGAGAATCAAACGATAGGGAACGCCTACCTACGTATACGGCGATCCATCTCTTCGAGGAAGAAGTAATGGAAAAGAGTATTCTGCCGCCTATCCGCAAGCTGGAATATGGGAGTGTACAAACAACAAAAGTTACAAAATGGCGAATAGCGAACTGGCAAGTGGAGTCTCCCACTGCAGCACGCGATGCAAAGGAAACCGATCGCCTTGAAGTATGCGAGCACAGAACAAACCTCTGAACTTCACAGCGCATTTCCTCCGCAGTCTGCACATTCCTCAAAGGCTCAAAGCATATCTACCTCTAGTGTTCCGTTTTCTTTTGAGAGCAACAGGAGATATCCTCCGTTCTTAAGTATAGACTTCAGTGAGAGAGATTATTTGTCAGAGCCTTAATGGAGCTGTATTGTGTTTTATAGCTTGTTTGGCACCATCGTTTCATTTGCAGAAATGAAATGAAATTGATAACATTATTCAGTTCGGCGAATTTACAGAAATGACTGGATAGCAAGTGGAATTAATTAAGGTTGGACATGAGATAAAATCCATGATATTCCTAATTAACTTTGATTACCAGTTTCGTGGCAGCCAAACATGTTTATTCTCAGAATCACAAATAATTTGCTTGATTCCAGCCCAAACGGTGGAAGGCGATCAAGCTCTTACATGCATTGACCGTAAAATATTTGCTTTCTTTAAGCATCTCACTCCGGCAATCTCAGAAAATAACACAATGGCCTTTCCCATTTGCAATGGAGAGTGTGTCTGAACGATGGTTAAACGGATGCACACGGAAGTTGCGTATGGGCGCAACCCATACGCCGTGAGGAGTGTGTCTAATACTTCTCCATACTTCTAGTATATAGCAACAGTGTGACCAGCACTATCTTGTTCACCTAAATTTTACGTTTTTTATTCAAGGCAATATATATGATTGAAGATAGGATCCCAATCCTATGTCTTTTGGGGGCTAAAGTTGGTATTCCAAGATCCTACAGAAACGGTCTCCATGCATATTCAACACAGAGCGTAGGAAACTAAACAATGGTACCGGTATGAAGATTCCTCAGCACATGATTGTGGTAACATTTCAGAACTTCCTCTCTTTTGAAGGAAAACTGTCGAGCCATGTTTCTATTATTATGTTTTTGATTACAACTATTATAAAAGCGACAAGCAAATAACGAAGAACGAAACAAGAACACACGCAGGGGACACAAGATTTAACGTGGAAAACCCCTTCCAACACAGAAGGGGAAAAAACCACGGGCGCCAGCCAGCAAAACTTCACTATATCAGGGAGTGTTTACAAACACCGTGGGTTATCTTATAATCTGATTAACCCTAGCCGGCGGCTTACAAGATGTATATATAGGCGGTGCCAATGATCCGTGCCGCCCCCCATACCCTCCTTCGCAGGCGTCCCTGCAGGGCACGACGAATGGGCTAACTTCTGACTCCGCTACGCTTCGGCCCAAGTCTCCGGCGACGGGCCTCGCTCCGCTCGTCAGAAGTTAGCCTCCATTTAGTATATGAATTTGGATCACAATGCAACAAACTCCACCTTGAGACAAAATCCATCTTGTAGCATGAACTTCAACAATCTCCTGAACAACAAAGAAAAACACTTGCTGGCGCCAACAGCCACTTGGGCTAAATAGTTATATCAACCAAGCTCGAGCAAAACTCAAACTTGGAAACAGGAATTGGCTTTGTCATCATATCAGCAGGATTATCATGAGTACTTATCTTGCATACCTTCAGTTTACCTTGAGCAACAATGTCGCGAACATAATGGTACTTGATATCAATGTGCTTTGTCCTCTCATGGAACATTTGATTTTTAGTAAGGTATATTGCACTTTGACTGTCGTAAAACAAGTTAATGCAAGAATCATCTCCACAAAGCTCAAGCATACAAACCTTTCAACCAAACAGACTCTTTGCAAGCTTCATTAATTGCTATATATTCTCGCTTTGGTTGTAGATTGGGCAACAACAGATTGTAACGTTGCCTTCCAACTCACAAGACATCCACCAACAAAGAACACATAACATGTGAGGGATCTTCTCTTATCCAAATCGGCAGCAAAATCTGAATCCACATAGCTTATGAGTCCCTCACCGGTCTTGCCAAACTTCAAGCAAGCTTTGGATGTGCCACGAAGGTACCTGAAAATCCACTGAACAGATTCCAATGTTTTTTACCTGGATCAGCCAGGTATCGACTGACCAAACTCATAGCATATGATAAATCAGGACGAGAACAAACCATGGCATACATCAAGGAACCAACAGCACTAGTATATGGACTCGTGACATGTACTCAATATCTTCATCAGTACTAGGACATTGCAATGCTGACAATTGAAGTGAGAAGCAATTGGTGTACTAACAGACTTTGCATCATGCATATTAAAACGATGAAGAACTTTCTGAATGTAATTTTGCTGACTAAGAAATAACACACTAGATTTTCTGTCTCTTGTAATTTCCATACCTAGTATTTTCTTAGCAGCACCAAGATCCTTCATCTCAAACGCACTACTCAACTGTGACTTTAAAGTAGTGATCTCTTTCTTGCTCTTGGAAGCAATCAACATATCATCAACATATAACAAGTATATTGGTGATCCATTAACAAACTTGATATAAACACAACTATCATACTTAGATCTCTTAACTCATTTGCAAGCATAAATGAATCAAACCTTTTGTACCACTGTCTTGGAGACTGTTTCAGACCATAAAGGGACCTCTTCAATTTGCAAACAAGATCCTCCTTACCAGGCACAACAAGACCTTCAGGTTGGTCCATGTATATCTCCTCCTCAAGCTCTCCATGTAGAAAAGCAGTCTTCACATCTAACTGCTCAAGCTCAAGATCATGCATAGCCACAATACCAAAGAATGCACGAATGGAACTATGCTTCACAACCGGAGAGAATACATCATTATAATCAATACCTGGAATTTGGCTGAAACCTTTTGCTACTAACCTTGCCTTAAACCTCGGAGGCTCATTAGGAGACAAACCTTCCTTTCTTTTAATATCCACTTACAGTGGACAACCTTCTTTTGTTTAGGCAAGGGCACAACATCCCATGTGCCATTCTTGTCAAGCGATTGCATCTCCTCTTGCATAGCAGAAATCCACTTTACGCGGTCAACGGATGCAACAACCTTAGTATATGTAGCAGGTTCAGTATCATGCTCCACCTGTTCAGCACAACTAAAAGCATGATGAACAAGATTACATTCTTCAATTAAACGAGGACGTGGACCTTTATTACGCCTCGGTCTATCGGCAGCAATGGAACTATTTGTTTGCTGCAAAACAGGTGGTGAGCTGAACAACAGTGTTATCATTGTCAGCAACATCATTTTCTTTCTCCTCCACGTGCTCCACCTACACGCTAATTCTCTGTTGTTCATCATCAGAATTATCAGAAAAATCAATAGCATCAGTAACATCTGTAGATGAACTCTTATAAAACATGACAGCCTCATTAAAGACAATATTCCTGCTATGCAAAACTTTCTTAGTTTCAGGATTCCATAACTTGTATGTCTTAACTCCTAAACCATAACCAAGAAACACACACTTAACAGCCCTGGGCTCTAGCTTTCCATTGTCAACATGAGCATAAGCAGTGCAACCGAAAACTCTCAACTGTGAATAATCAGCAGGTGAACCAGACCATACCTCAATAGGAGTTTTCTTATCAAGCGGAATGTAAGGTGACCTGTTTATCAAGTAACAAGCGGTGGAGGCTGCTTCAGCCCAGAAAAGTCTATGCATACCAGCATTGGACAACATGCACCGAGCCTTGGAGATGATGGTTCTGTTCATCCTCTCCGCCACACCATTCTGCTGAGGAGTATATGGGATGGTGTGGTGCCTGACAATGCCTTCATCACTACAATAATCATTGAAAACAGTAGAGCAAAACTCCATGCCATTGTCAGTACGAAGCAATTTAACTTTCTTTTCTGTTTGCTTCTCTACCATAACTTTCCACTTTCTAAAAGCATCAAACACATCAGATTTATGTTTCGTAAAGAACGGCCACACTTTTCTCGGAGTAATCATCTATGATAGTAAGCATGTAATTTGCACCACCAAGAGAAGTCTTGCGGGAAGGTCCCCACACATCAAGCATGCACATAATCTAGAATCCCTTTAGTGGTATGAACGAAGCATTGAATTTAACTCTTTTATGCTTACCAAAAATGTAGTGCTTCAGTAACTCAAACTTACTCAAATTGCATCCATCTAGCAGTGTCTCTACTCGTGCAATTCTGCCATGCCATGTTCACTCATATGTCCAAGACGCATATGCCACGGATTAGTTTTACCGAGTTCATCAAGAATAACGAAGCAGCAAGAATACTGCATAAAGTGCTACCTCTAAGAACATATAACTTTGCAGTAATTCATATCACCAATCATGTGAACGAGGGAACCTTTTGATACCTTCGTAACTCCGCGAGAACCGGAGTGTTTGTACCCGTCAACATCAAGGGTACTGAGAGAGATCAGATTTCTGGCCATGCCAGGTATGTGTCTCACATCTGTCAGAGTGCGTATCATGCCATCATGCATCTTGATCTGAACGGAGCCAATGCCCACGATCTCACGAGGGTTGTTATCTCCCATATGCACAACATCTCCACTCTGCACAAACTCATAAGAACTGAACCAGTCTTTGTTACAGCAAATATGAAACGAACATGCAGAATCAAGGATCCACTCATCATTACCAGAAACACAACCAGCAAACACAACTAGGCAATCGCCATCAAAATTATCACTGGAAACAACAACAACAGCCTTACCATCACCCTCAGATTTGTTTTTCGGTTGGTAAGTACCGTTTTTTTTCTCTTTGTTCTGCAACTTCCAGCAATCATCAATATTGTGGCTAGATTTCTTACAATACTTGCAGAACTTACCATCTCGTCCCTTGGACTTTGAGCGACCTATGTCGGTCTTGCTCTTATCTCTGTTGTAGTTGTTGTTTCTGTTCTCGGTCCTGCCTCGGACCTGCAGTGCTTCTGCCTTAGATAACGAACCCTCTTCCTGCACCATATATTTCATCTTTTCCCTCTGCTGGAGGGCCTCATATACTTCAGCAAGGGTTAGTTCATCACGGCTGTATAACAAGGTGTCTGGAAAATTTGCAAAAGAATTAGGCAACGAGACTAATGAAGATAAGAGCGAGATCCTCATCATCATATTTTACCTCCATGGACAGCAAATCAGAAACGATCTCTCTAAAGATCGATAGCTGATTCATCATTAACGCACCTTCTTGCAGCTTGTGCGAGAACAACTTCATCTTCACGTGCATCTTACTGGTTAGATGTTTGGACATGCAGATCGATTCCAGTTTCAACCACAGGGCCGCTGCGGATTTCTCAGCCAGCACTTCCTACAAGATATTGTTGGATAGATGAAGCTGAATTAATGAAAAAAGCCTTACGGTCTTTCCTCTTTTCCTCTTCTGTCCAGGTCTTGGCATATTTCTTGCCAAATCCATCAAGAGCTTCATCCAGATCAGAAGATTGGGTAAGGATCGCCCTCATCTTCACTTGCCACAGAGAAAATCTCGTGGTGTAATCCAGCTGCGGTAGATCGAACTTCAAGGAAGACATGTCGCAAAACCCTAGATTGAAACACGGGCTCTGATACCACTTGTGATAAAGCGACAAGCAAATAACGAAGAACGAATCAAGAACACACACAGGGGACACAAGATTTAACGTGAAAAACCCCTTCCAACACAGAAGGGGAAAAACCACGGACGCCAGCCAGCAAAAATTCACTATATCAGGGAGTGTTTACAAATGCCGTGGGTTATCTTATAATCTGATTAACCCTAGCCGGCGGCTTACAAGATGTATATATAGGTGGTGCCAATGATCCGTACCGTACCAAGCCCAAGCCTCCGGCGACGGGCCTCGCTCCGCTCGTCAGAAGTTAGCCTCCCTTTAGTATATGAATTTGGATCACAATGCAACAACAACTCTTATAAGCATAATAGTTAGATGGAAGAGGAGACTTTCTTTAATGTCATAGATATAGTATAGAGTTTGCACGTGACAAATCGGAACATTTTTCGTTGCATTAGCGGTTAGATTCTAAATAACATGTATAAACGAAGAGATGATTATATATTTTTGACTAATTTTTTTTCAAAACAAAGCGCCGTTTCTGATTTAATCTTAGCAAAAACTACAGTCGCAAGTTCATCCGTATACAAGGCTGATGAGCATGGCTGTGGCCATGCGTCCGGTTTAAGCGAATGATTATGAGCCGGTCTTTGATCATGCATGTTTCATATTTGTCTCTTTTCAAGGTGATTATTTTGGCCGTATGATTCGGGTGGAATATTTTCTCCAAATTTCAACTCGACCATAGATATGCGTATTGTTTTTATTACTTTGTAATTTTATTACGTTTAATCCTCTTTGTACTTCTGTTGATGATTATTAATAAATTGGTGGAATTTTCGCAAAAAAAGGAGACTAGGCCCCTCTTGTTTGTAAGTTGAGGCTAAACCCGATTACCAAAAAAATCATGTCACATATTCTAATGTCTATTCCTATAGGCGGAGCTACGGGTTGACCATATTGGGCCGTGGCCTGGGCTTTTCAAACAGTAGCAAGTTCATTTGGCCAAGAAGCAACCCAAGCTCTGCACTGCCAATACCCACCAACGTGGTTGTTGAACACACCTTTTACCTTGACAACATCATCGCGTAGTTTAGTTTCATTAATTAGATGTTGTTTTTTTGATACCATATATATTTATAGGAACAAATAGTACATCTTAAGGATATACGAATTGTCCCGAACGACTACAAAATGAAGTCTAAAAGAAACGAGTGATTTTTTGAGGTCTTCAAACTTTTTCTTTCTAAAGTAATCTTGTATTTTTCTGAAGGCAATCGATGAAATTCTGACAACGAAATTGTAAATCCCAATGAAGGATCTCCCATAATTTAAATTTGAGCAGCAATACCAAGGTTACATGCATACATGTAGACATTAAATTAGTCGATCATCATCGACAAGAGTACCGACACCGGTACCGGAATGTCAGGGGAAAACAACTGAACATCCTAGTCGACGTTGATGTGGAGCCGAGACCACGAATCACCATTGCCGTGGACATAACAACCAAGAAAGATATTTCGACAACAATCTTGCTCGCAAAAACCATGATAAAACATTCAAAATCAGTCTTGCGTAGCAAGATATGAAGCCCCATACCCAGAGAGTTTTTATATTTTACAACACCACTACTAACATCGGCACTATTATGTTAGACTGTATATAATAGCTTCCGTATTTGTACATGTATTGTAACTCTTGTACACTATAAATATAAACCAACGCCAACCCTATTGGGTGTCGAGCGTTCCCCAAATCCTTTGTTTCACATGGTATCAGACTAGGTTTAGGTCATGTCTTCCGCTGCCCTCACTACAAAGGAAAACAATTTTTTTGACAAATCACTTTCGTCATGTTAAGGTCAATTTTCGTCAAGGATTACTTCGCGGTGACAAAATTTGATCGTCATGGGGTTCGTCAAGGAAGCTCCGTCATAAAATATCGGGGTGACGGTATGCATTTTTTCGTCAACGTCAAATGTTTGATGGTGACGACTCGCAAATTCGTCAACATCAAAGGTTCATTGTTGACAGCACTGTGTTTGTCACGAAAAATTGCAACTTTCGTCAATATCTAAATCTTGGGAAGTTTCGATTGGTCCAAAAAAGCATACGTGGCCTTACATGTGGGTCCATTTGGCTTCGACAACATGGGTCCGACGGCGCCGACATGGATATCTGTCATGTGGGACCGGCATGGTGCCGACCGGTGGGACCCACAAAATATTATGACAAGCCGGACCCACAATATTCTCGACCGGTGGGATCCACAAAATTCAGACAAGTGGGACCAGAGTTGTTGCCGACATATGGGTCCCAATAATGCCGATCGGTGGGACCCACAAATTCCGACAAGTGGGGCCAGTAAATTGGTGCCACGTGGTTTCATTTAATAGTGACGTTGTGACATTTTCCGTCACCTTTTGAATTTGACAAAATTTGAGAGCATTTGAATTATTTGCGAAATTTGGGAAACAAAAAAACTGGCGAAATATCAAAAAGTAGACAATAAATATCATACTTAAATGGTGGCACAAGAAGTATATATGTCTCTCACAGCACCAAAAGATTCATAAGAAAATTACAATTGG
>NC_061513.1:252113561-252371220 GCF_022539505.1 Lolium rigidum | reverse complement strand
AAGTACTATTCATGAAAAGTCTTGTGCTTTATGATTTAGTTGTTTACTCATGTCATTACCATTGTCTTGGATTGCTGCATTCATTACATATGTTTACAATAGTATGATCAAGTTTATGATGGCATGTCACTCCGCAAATTATCTGTGTTATCGTTTTACTCGGCCGGGACGAGCAGAAACTAAGCTTGGGGATGCTGATACGTCTCCGACGTATCGATAATTTCTTGTGTTCCATGCCACATTATTGATGTTATCTACATGTTTTATGCACACTTTATGTCATATTCGTGCATTTTCTGGAACTAACCTATTAACAAGATGCCAAAGTGCCGCTGCTCGTTTTCGCCGTTTTTGGTTCCGTAAAGGCTGTTCGGCAATATTCTCGGAATCGGACGAAATCAACGCCAAACCTCCTATTTTTCCCTAAGGCATCCAGCACATCGAGAAGAGCTCTGAGAGGGGCCGTGGGCCACCACACCACATGGCGGCGCGGCCTGCACTCGGCCGCGCCGCCTAGGGTGTGGTGCCCCCAGTCGCCCTCCTCGACGCCGCTCTTCGCCTATATAAATCCCTCTCGACCTAAAAACGCAGACATCAATTGACGAAACCTGCAAAGACCTGTGGGCGCCGCCGCCATCGCGAAACTCCACCCGGGGGACAAACTCTCGCTCGCGCACCCTCGCCGGACGGGGAATTGCCCCCGAGCCATCTCCACCGCCGTCTTCACCGCTCATCTTCACCGCCATCGCTGCCTCCATGATGAGGAGGGAGTAATCCACCCCCGAGGGCTGAGGGCTCCGCTGCAGCTATGTGGTTCATCTCTCCCATGTACCTCAATACAATAATCTCATGAGCTGCTTTACATGATTGAGATTCATATGAGTTTTGTATCACTACTATTCTATGTGCTACTCTAGTGATGTTATTAAAGTAGTTTTATTCCTCCTGCACGGTGTAATGGTGACAGCAGTGTGCATCCGTGTTAGTACTTGGCATAGGCTATGATTATGATCTCTTGTAGATTATGAAGTTAACTATTGCTATGATGGTATTGATGTGATCTATTCCTCCTACATTAGCATGAAGGTGACAAGTGTGCATGCTACGTTAGTACTTGGTTTAGTCGAATTGATCTATCTTACACTCTAAGGTTACTTAAATATGAACATTGAATTGTGGAGCTTGTTAACTCCGGCATTGAGGGTTCGTGTAATCCTACGCAATGTGTTCATCATCCAACAAGAGTGTAGAGTATGCATTTATCTATTCTCGTTATGTGATCAATGTTGAGAGTGTCCACTAGTGAAAGTGTAATCCCTAGGCCTTGTTCCTAAATATCGCATTACCACGCTTGTTTATCGTTTTATCGCTGCATTATCGCCGGCATTACTACCACCATCAACTACACGCCAGCAAGCTATTTTCTCGGCACCGTTGCTATCGCTCATATATATTCATACCACCTGTATTTCACTATCTCTTCGCCGAACTAGTGCACCTATTAGGTGTGTTGGGGACACAAGAGACTTCTTGCTTTGTGGTTGCAGTGGTTGCATGAGAGGGATATCTTTGACCTCTTCCTCCCTGAGTTCGATAAACCTTGGGTGATCCACTTAAGGGAAAACTTGCTACTGTTCTACAAACCTCTGCTCTTGGAGGCCCAACACTGTCTACAGGAAAAGGAGGGGGAAGTAGACATCATCTACTCATATAGTTAAAGCTCCTCTTGAACTTGTGTATTCGGATGTGTGGGGCCATGCCCAAACTTCAGTCAGTGGTCATAATTATTATGTCAGTTTCATTGATGCTTATAGTCGCTTTACCTCGGGCCGTATTTACTTAAGCGTAAGTCCGATGTGTTCACCGGTCTTTCTTCGCCCAGTGCACATGTTGAGCGCCTCTCCTCAAAACTAAAATTGTTCATGTCCGATCGGATTGGGGGTGAATACCGTAATCTTAACACCTTCTTTCGTACTCATGGGATAGCTCATCGTGTTGCTTGTCCTCATACACATCAGACAAAACGGTGCTGTCGAACGCAAGCACCGTCCTATCGTTGAAACCGGTCTCACCCCGTTAGCCCATGCTTCGTCCCTTTTCGCTTTGGAGCGACGCTTTCACCACCGCATGTTATCTCATCAATCGCCTGCCCACACGTCTCCTGCGAATGAAGTCTCCTCGTTGAGCTTCTCTTCCATGAGCCACCCGACTATAGCTTTCTAAAAGTTTTGGGTGTGCATGCCGGCCACATCTTCGCCCCTATAACAAGTTTAGAACTCGAGTTTCAGCTCAAAAGCATCTCGTTTCTTGGCTACAGCTCCATGCATAAGGGTTACAAGTGTCTCCATGTCCCGTCCAACCGCGTTTATACTCTCGCGACGTTGTGTTTGATGAGTCACTCTTTCCCTTTGCCTCTCTTCCCACACCGACGTCCTACACACCGCCTACCACTTCATCTCCCGCGTGTACCGGTCAATTTTTGGACATTGCGTATTCGCCTATATTGTTGTCTAACCATGGTGCAGGACTTGGTCGTGGTGCTCGCCTCGAGCTTCTGGATGATGCACCATCGTTTGTGCCTCCCGCCCCGGCTGTTTCTGCATCCGACGACGATCACTGCATGGGGCATGCGCGTCCTCGCTGTCCTCCGTGCCGCTCCCGCGCCCCCGCATGCGCCGCCCGGGCCGCCCCACCGGTCGTCGCCGCTCCCCGCGCGCCGCGGCAGCCAGCCGCGTCTCCGCGCTCATCCGCCGGGCCGGCCTCCCCTCCGCCCAGCCCCCAGACCGGTCGCCCCCGCGACGCCACCGTCCGCACCGCCCACCCCCCGCTGGGCCGACGCCGCCGGCGTCCCCTCGCTCCGCGTCGCCCGTGGCCCCGTCTCCGTCGCCATCGCCCTCGTCTCTTCAACATCACCGCCACCGACCGTGGATCCCTCCCGTGACACTCCCTCGCCCGTGGCTCATCGACCTCACACACGCAGTAGGAGTGGTATTGTTCGTCCTCGCGAACGCACTGACGGTACTGTTGCTTGGCTTGCGTGCCCTGTCTTGCTCAGGCCACCGCTGACCCTATCATGCGGAGCCTCGCCACTATACCGCTGCCATGCAAATACCTCATTGGCGCAGTGCCATGGAACTGGAATATCAGGCACTCCTCAAGAATGATACTTGGACTCTTGTTCCTCCCAAGCTAGGCGTCAACATTATTGATTGTAAATGGGTTTTCAAAGTCAAGAAGCATGCTGATGGGTCCATTGAGCGATACAAGGCACGTCTTGTTGCAAAGGGTTTCAAGCAGCGCTATGGTCTTGACTACGAGGATACCTTTAGTCCTCGTTGTGAAGCCTACTACCATCCGTGTGCTTCTCTCGCTCGGCGTTACACCGTGGTTGGTCTCTTCGTCAGCTTGGATGTGCAGGACGTTTTCCTCGCATGGTGTTCTTGATGAGGAGGTTTATATGCGCCAGCCTCCTGGCTTTGCTGATCCAGACCGGCCTGCTCATCTCTGTCGCCTGGTGAAGGCTCTTTATGGCCTCAAGCAGGCCCCTTGTGCTTGGCATGCGCTGTCTTCGGTACAGACTTCTCCGAGCTCTTGGGTTCATTCCTCTACAGCGAGACACATCGTTGTTTCGTGTTTCAGCGACCCCGTGTTACCATGTACATCCCGGTCTATGTTGATGATATCATCCTTGTCAGCTTCCTCGGTCCCTGCTCGGCTGACCGCCTCGGTGTCCTCTCTTCGGACGGCCTTTGCTGTGAAGGATCTTGGCAAACTTCACTATTTCTTGGGTCTGGAGGTCACTCATGATGATACCGGCCTTTCTATGACTCAGAAGAAGTATTCAGAGGATCTCCTGCGACGTGCTGGCATGCTTTAGTGTAAGCCTGCTCTCACACCTATGTCTGTGACTGATCCCCTTACTTCTGATGGTGGCACTCTTTTGTCTGCTGAGGATGCTACTGAGTACCGCAGTGTTGTTGGTGGACTGCAGTATCTCACTCTCACTCGGCCTGACATATCCTATGCTGTGAATCGTGTCTGTCAGTATCTACATTCACCGAGGGATACACACTGGACTGCTGTGAAGCGTATTTTGCGCTATGTTCGCCATACTGTGTCCTATGGCTTGCGTCTGTCTTCTGCTTCTTCGTGCTTGCTTTCGCGTATTCGATGCTGATTGGGCTAGCAATCCCGATGATCGGCGATCAACGGGGATATGCAGTATTCTTTGGCTCAAATCTGATTGCCCGGAGTGCTCGTAAGCAAGCTACGGTGTCCCGAGCATGCGAAGCCGAGTATAAGGCTGTTGGTGATGCTACAGCTGAGTTGATTTGGGTCCGGTCCCTATCTGCGTGAACTGCGGGTTTCGCAGTCTCGGTCTCCTATTCTTTAGTGTGATAACATCGGTGCAACTTATTTGTCGTCTAACCCAGTGTTTCATGCCCGAACAAGACACATCGAAGTTGACTATCACTTTGTGAGGAACGTGTTGCACGGAAGCTACTTGCGAGTCGAGGTTTATCTCTTCTAAGGATCAACTTGCAGACATCTTCACCAAGCCGCTGTCCTTACCATTGTTTCAAGGTTGTAGGCGCAATCTTAACCTGTTGGATGTTTGATAACACGGTTAAGATTGAGGGAGGGTGTTAGACTGTATATAATAGCTTCCGTATTTGTACATATATTGTAACTCTTGTACACTATAAATATAAACCAACGCCAACCCTATTGGGTGTCGAGCGTTCCCCAAATCCTTTGTTTCACATATTAACATCGGGAACGAGATCTTCCCGTGGAAAGAAGGCCAAAAATCAGTTATTATAGACGATGTCATCTCTATTTAGTCGGAGGCAAAAAAAGATAGAATATCAAAGTCCAAAACATAATATATTCAAAGCACTATTTTTTATTAAAAATTTCACACATAAACCATGTTCCCCACCTCCGTAGCGAGGTCGGACAGAGAAGGGAAGACTGACCTATAGAGGAGGGCAGAGGTGAGACGGGGCTATGTTTTTAGGAGAGGGTGCTAGGTTATACATACACCAACCGGCCGTATGTTAGGAGCGTGAACGGCTCTGCCAACTTGTTTTCCAAAACACACCCACACAAAAGTTGAGATTCTGTTTATGTGGGAAACAAACACGCTGTCGGTACTCGGGACCCTCTACGACGGTACGCATATACGATGGAGTCCGTTGCCATCTAGGAGCTGCCCATACCGCCTGTAGCCCAAGTTGCAAAACGCAACTTTCTCATGTTCCCAAAAGCCACGTACCGATCCCTCACCTCACTCGCGTAGCTAGGCCACGGACCCCGCGCATTGTATAGGGCCAAATCAACGTACCAGAGAACGAACCCGACGCTAGCAAAAGCAAGCAAGGACGCATTCACTCTCGACCTAGCTTTTGCGCAACGGAAGCATGCAACTCGCGACCACAGCTCGACCGGCCCCAGCTGTACGCTCACCTCACCGCAACGGTGCGTGCCGTCCAACGAATCCACGGCTGGAACGAAGCTAGCGTAGGTCTGCTGCCCGCGCGCGGCGAGCGCAAGCTAGCTACTCGATCTGTTGGTTCCCTGAAGAATCGACGAACCTCCATCACATTTGCAGATACAACCGATCCATGCTAGCTTTAGATATGTTCACTCCATTAGCAGGAAAGAACAATCTATCTCTAACTTGTTCCCACCCATGTATTTATGCTTTGCTTGCTCGATGGGTGGACTGCGTACAGCTCCGATCTTACCTAGTTGCCACCTTCCCATCAAGCACACAGTCCAGCGACGGCTAGTGTAGGATCAGCTCCATGCGGCTAAATATACACACACCTTCCTCGCATCAAGCAATATACTAGTGGTAGTACGAAAGACACACAAGTGAAGATGCTCCCGCGGGGCGATTCAAACGGACACCCTGTCGCCTAACTGGGTGACACCATGTACGTACGTGGCTGGAAGATTGTGGCATGGACGAGGAGCTGCAGATCGCCGCAAACAACATCCCTACCGAGGAGCCGCGCGACGACACCCTGGACTATCTTGGCCTCCTCGTGTACGAGTGCGAGATAACAACGGGCATGAAGCAGTAGGAGGAGCTTCACACGAGCTATCTGACGACGAACCCCTTAAGCTTTCCATCGCCTACTCCGAGCTGGAGGACCTTGGCCCGCAACGACATCGATCAACCCACCGTGCCCAAGGTCGTTGTGGCGGGTGTCGTCTCTCACAACCAGAGGTGGAGTTGACAACTTCTCCTGCCCGGAGATCTCCACCAGTGTGAAGGATGGTCCCCAATCCGTTCGCTTGTCGCTTCTGCGGCGAGATCGAGGGGAGACTCCTCCATCCTATTCTAGTTTTTTGGGTTATAGTTTGTCTGTTGTCATGCGTCGTTGGGGTGGTGAGAGCAACTGCTGGAGCAATAAATCTGCTTCAACTCTAATCCCACACCGGCGCCGACCTTCACGATTGCATCTTGGAGTTGACGGCATCGTGTGCTTGTCGATCCTTCAGATCGACGGCTTGGTCTTCTCGTCTTTCTTCAGGTCTGACGCGATATGCCGATGCGAGGTAGATGCTCTAGAGCGAGAATGTTGGTCTGGAGGTGCTGGATTTTTTATTATTCCTTGACTCATGTAACTTGATTTTCTATTAATAAAACTTCGTTCAAAAAAAGAAGTGCCCCGGTGAAAATTCAAAGATACAAATGCTTTCAACGGAAACGAAAAGTGACTGGCTAAAAATGTGATCACTGGTGGTTCTTTTTTTTCTCACAATCAATACCACATATGTTTATAGTAGTAACAAATAAATAACAGAGAAACACGAGTTATCTTCAAAGACTACAAAATAATAAATTTTAAATGAAACGAGAAAATGTTCAAGCTTTTCAAGCTCCTTTTCTTCCATGACATAATCTTGTATTTTTTCTGAAGGCATTACCAAACCATAGACTTGTAAATCGGCGAAGGATCTCTCATAATTTCAATTTGAGCCCCAGAATACATGCACGCTCGTAACCATTAAATTAAAGTAGTCAATCAACATCTTCAAGAGTACCAATGCCAGTATGGTAAGGAAAATAACCGAACAACGTCGTTGAAAACCCGAGAGTACGAATCACCATTGCCGATGACGTAGCATCAAGGATAATATTGCAAGAATAATCCTCCTCGTGAAAACCATAAAAGAAATTCAAAATCGATCTGGCGAATCAAGATCTAAAGGACCATACCTAGAGAATTTTAATCTTCCAACACCATCATTGACGCTGAAAATGAGATCTCATCATTGAACCAAGGACCAAAGATCACTTATTATAGACGATGTCATCTCTATTAAAGCTCAGGCTAGAAAAATACGGCTACCAAACTTTGATATGGTGTATTAAAACTGATTTTATGGAACATCTCTTATAGATCGGGTTTTCCACTCCCCCGACACTGGTGAAGCCAATCAAAGGAGAACTGATTTATAGAGGAGGCGAACTGCTGTGCGTTTGATGGTGGTTGTGGAAGCAAAATATGTGTGCGCGCACGAAACGAATTGATGCCGCCCCTCGGAAGCGAGGAGAAGAATCGGCAGGGGGAGTAGTCGGCTGGTGCCGCGGTTTCGCACGAGTGGAAGGGAGCGCACCGAGTTGACGTTGATGCGCGTGTCAACCCAGACCCAGGGACGGCGGAGCTGAACCGTGCAACAGAGACTGAAAAGTAGGAAGTTTGCGACAAAGATGTGTTGCGGTACAGTGCGTACTAGTTGTACTTGATTCATTCACTCAATCAAAAAAAAATCAGAATAGCTACACCTACAAGTACAAATACAACAAGAACAATCGACGTCACAGATACTCCTGTACACGTACGTATATACTAGTACGAACCAACAAATGTCCTCGAATAATTAGGCCTCTACATCGTCCTACTCCTAGGCTACGTTCCTCTTCGTAGTCGTCGACCGATCGCTGTACGTAGCTATTAATTCTCCAATCATGGAATGGCTCAGTACACTCTTCCCCGTGAAGCTAGGCGTGCGAGCCTAGACAGGTGGCAGCGCCACCGCCGTCGCCGTCGCCGCCGCTGGCGCTTCCGCCGGCGGGGTGCCGTCCTTCTTGGAGGCGGCAGCGGAAGGCGGGCCGACGGGGGCGCGGCACATGGGGCAGGTGCAGTGCGCGCGCAGCCAGGCGTCTACGCACTCGGCGTGGAACAAATGCGCGCACTTGGGGAGGCGCCGCACCGTCTCGCCGGCCTCCACCTGGCCCAGGCACACCGCGCAGTCCGCCGCCGTCGGCGCCTCCTGCGCGTCGTCGTCGGAAACTGCCCCTGGGACGACGGCGGGGAGCTCGTACTTGAACGTGGGGAGAGCGGCGATGGCGGTGTCGCTCATGCCGCGGCACTCGGGCTCCGGCGAGGCGGCGCCGGCCTCCAGATCGTCCGCCCGCTCGGCGTTCTGGAGCTGGTTGCGGCGGCTGCGGCAGGCGTACCAGACGGCGAGGTAGAGGAGGAAGGTGGCGATGCCGATGGCGAAGGAGAGGCCGATGAAGAGCAGCCTGGAGCGGGTGCTGTACCTGGAGGTGTCCGTGAACAGCCACGACGTCGGCGCGTTCATGGTGAAGACTGAAGACCGACTGCTCGCTCGCGCACCTCCACGAAAATGGCTTCGATCTCGATCGGTTGCCTTGCCGGCCGGCGTCGGATCCCAGCAACAAAAGCCGCTGCAGGTTCTGTACTGTAGCCGGCGGAGCAAGCAAGCGAGGCCGGTGTATGTTTCTTCTTCCTGGGGTCGGAGCAAACAAGACGGCGCGCAGGGCCGTATATAAAGCACCGGAGCCTGGATGGGTGCGAGGCTTGAATGCAACGGCAGGTCGAGTGGGCGCGCAGTAAAGGCGATCATCACTCAGCGAGCTCCTTCGTTCGCTTCGCGTGATGAATGGCGGTAACTGCACCAGATATTTATTGAAGCAACAAGCGAAGCAGTCGACCGATCGATCGGGGACCGGGGATCTGATTGGTTTCAATCTGTCACTACGAGGGCACAGGGACCCGGTGCGGTGAACAATTGGCTTATCTCAACCTTTTGGGCTCAAGTTCAACAGAAAACTAATCTTATTTTCAAACTATTTTCAAAATCCAACTTAATTTTTATGAGCACCTCGTAGGACACTACCGAGTAATGCTACATCTACGAAAATATTCTACAAAAAAATTCTTACGGACAACCACCGTGGCACACCAGATGAGAAACAAATCAGAACGTGCTCCACTATTTCAGGAAGGGAAAAAATAAGAACCAACGGACATGCTCCACATTAGTCCTTTTTCCAACCGGGCTTCCACCCCTTTCCATTGCAAGAAACGGAAAGAACAAGTTCAGTTATGTTACAACAGAGAGGGGGTAGGGAGAAGGGAAGCGAGCTGGGGCAGTGTCAGGAAACCCACTGTGGGTACTCGACATTAGTCCTTAGAACCAATCCGTAAGATTTCTTCCGTAGGTGTATGATTATTGGACACCACCTTCTACGTGATTGCGCTTCGGGCACGTCGAAGCCACCCACCGTGCAGGGACGGAGCTGCCTTGTAACCATTGGGGTCAGCTGACCCCAATAAAAAATGCAAAATCCTTTACTAATTAGTACTAGCTAGTGTTAATTTGTAGAGGATGACACCAGCGCAATAGAGATATTAGAGTGATGAACCCAGTGCAATTTGTTTCCAGCTTCGTCCCTGCCACCGTGCCAGCGGCAGAACAGGCCCACACCTGGTTATCTAGCGCCGGAAGACCCATGTCTCTCCTCGTTTGAAGTTAGAACAATAAATCATGTCAACTAAAAATATGAACTGGCATAGTGATTTTGTATTACTTGTTCTCCTCTTCCATAAACCGCGCACTTTGTTCAAGCTCGTAATGTGGGTGCAAGTTTTTCATCCTACATATTTAAATTTACAGCTAATAAGAAATAGTAGACCATAAATAACCATAACCTACCACATCTCCCATGAAATAATTGAGCCAAAAAGAAACAGAGCAGAAATACTCATGTTCTGTCACATACATACAACACAAATACACTTTTAATAAGCCAAAAAATGCTAATACAACAGTAACAACACACATATTCAGCATGTTCTATCGCATATGAACTAACATGTAAAATAGAAATCAACATCACAATATTAACTAGTAGTGGTATACAAAAAAAATGGTAAAATACCAAATAAAACCACAATATTCCATACAAGTTTTGAAATATTTGATGAACTAGGGTTTCACATCAGTTTAGGAAAATAGGGGGGATGAGGATTTATCCAAATAAAATGAGGGGATCAAAGGAGAATACCTTGGGTGGGTGCGGGGGGGGGGGGTGGTGTTCCTCCTCTCCCGAGTCCGTGGTCGGTAACGTGAAAGGGGAAGGGAGTTAGGTGTGAGGTGAGGCAGCTCTCCGGTTTTACATTGATCTAAAGGGTACCACCCTACGGTAGCTCCTCGTACAAGCGCTACAAAAAAGTTAGATTTTAAAATATTTTTAAAAATCGGATCTTTTTCTGCTGAACTCTTTTCCAAAGGGTTTATTATGTTATTTTTCACCGGGCGCAGGATGAAAAAGGACGGATTGATCACAGCTAGGGAAGGTCGGGGCGACGGGACATACACATGAACCACTCACTCATCGCTCGTGTTCAGGTCGACCAGATGTAGTACTCTGCTGTGCATGCACGAGGACGAGATCCCTGGATATTTTTGCCGTGGCATCGATCGTGGGTATTACTGTGCAGGCAGACTAGAGGAAAAGAAGTTAACACGTGTTGCTCTCAATTAGTAGCTCTCACCCACGCGCCGGCGGTCTCAACTTCACCGCAAAAACAACTTTGCTCGCATTATCTTCCCCCTTTTCGAAAGCAAGAGGGGCCTGGGTTGATCGCCACCATTTCCTCATTTTTGGAGCCGCTAACTCGAATTACGACCATATATGGGTTCAGATACGTGCGTACGAATGAAACGGATATTTATGGATGCGTGTGGTGGCTGGACCTGGACGTACGTATGTACGCGGCGACGAGAGCGTTCGTTGCGTTGCGTTGCGTCCCCATTAATTCCTTGCTTGGTCGGCCATCGCGTCCTGGCTGCGTGAGCGTACGTTTTATCGTCATACTCCGTAGATGTTTTGACTCGATCGATCGGTTCTGCAGCTAGCTGGAGCTGTTCCGGAGGTTTGCACGTTGGAATTGGGCACTGCAAGCCGGCATGGTCCGAATTCCATGCGAGCAAGCGATCGTGACGCCTTGATACATCACGGTTCTGTTAGTTCTTCCAGGGCAAGGAAACGTACAGGGCTACGAAATTTTCTGGAGATGAAGTGCACGAAAAAACTAGAGGAACTTTTTTTTTTGGATCTCACTTTGGGGCCTCATTTGATTCATAGTAGATTTTAGATGACTTGTGTGGGATTGGAATCCTATGGATTTTTTTTTTAATCTAGGAGTCGGTTGATTCATAGGATTATATCACATAGAAAATAATTTTATGGGATCTTGAAGTGGAATAGAAAAATAACATAAAATTAGGAGCATGAAAAAATATACTTCACCACAATCAAAGAGAATTTCATAAAATCGATTCACTAGTCGACTCTTTAAAATTCTGAACCGATGGAAAGAGGCGGGCAAGGCGTCAGTCCTAATTTAGAGCTGCCGAAAGGTATCGCTCCGCGTCGTCCCCCGCGGGCGACCGGGGCGAACCCTAGCCCCAACCGCGCCGCCACCCCTCCTCCTCCCCTCCTCCCCCGCCACCGCCGGCGAGCGCCGCCGGGCAAAGCCCGTGCGGTGCCGGCGGCGGTGGGTCTCTCTCACCCGCGCGCGAGGGAGTACGCGCGGGGCAGGCTCGGCCGGCGGCGGTGCTCCTCGGGGCTTCAAGAGCGCGGTCCGGCGGTGGTGGCGAGGGCATGACGGCGGCGGTCCCAGGGCGGAGGCGGTGGCGGGCGCGGTGCGCGGCCATGGGCGGCGGCGGAGGGCGACGGCGGAGATGGCCTCGGCGGCGGCGCAGCCCGGATTGGGGCCGAGCCGGGCTCCGATCCGGGCACCGCGGGCCTTGTCCGGGGACAGGAGGTCTCGAGACGGCCAGCCGGCGGGACGGTCCCCTTGTTGCACTTGCTGCTCGTGCTAGGTCCGGGCCGGGCGGGCCCGGATCCGGCGGCCACGGCAGCGCGGCGTCCGACCCTCTCTCGTCCGGGAAGGTCGTTGGGATGCCTTGCCGCCATTCAAAGGCGCGATCTTGGATGCCGACAAAGTGACCGGCTCGATCGGCGGCGTGGCGGTGTCGGTAACGGCGCGGTGATGTCCCCGGGCGTTGCGGCGAGGGTGCTTCTTTGCGGCGGTGTGTGGCCTTGGCCATGGCTGTCTTGCGGGAAGTGAGGTCGCGGGGACGCCGCGCATGGTACCTGGCTAACACATTGCGGTTAGGTTGGGGCGACTTGGCTAGGTTTGGGATGGAGGCTGCAGATATGGCTTAGCGGCATGGGTGTAGCGGCGTGGCGGCACGGCTAATGGGACTTGATCGAGACCTAGCAGGGCGGTCGGGCATGATCTTGGCCTAATTGGAAGTGCTACTCGCGTCCGGACGACGGTCACCTCGCGTGGCGGAGGGCGGATCCCCTTCCCGTCTGCGCCGTTGCCCCGTTGGCTGTTGGCTATGTGTCGGCCTGCCCTGTCCAATCCGCCGGCCTTGCGGTGTTGTGGCTAGGCCATGGGCTCGAGTTCGTGGGATGCCGGGGCGGCGGCCCTGGAAGGTGGACTGCGCGGTTGGCTCTACGGCGGGCAACATTGCGGTGGTGGTGGTCTCACTCTTCGGCCATGAGGATGGCGTGGAGCGGACGGCGGGAGATCCTGGTGTTGGCGGCACTTCGGCTGTGGCAGCTCCCAGATCGTGGTTTGGGAACCTTCCTAGGGGGCAGCGGGCGGCTGAGTTCTCGGGCGTGGTGTGAGGCTACTTCGGGCGAAAGCTCGGCGCCGAGGCGCCAACGACGGCGATGCCCGCGGGTGTCGTAACCCTCTTGGGGGCGTCGTTGTGGGTACCCTCCCGCGGTACGGCTCCGGGTGAAAACCCTAGACCTCACGGTCTCGACGACGGCGGCGTAATGCGTCGTTACCCTCTTGGGGGCGTCGTTGTGGAGCCCCGACTCGACTCGGTCTCGTTCCAATGTCGTCGCTAGTTTTGGTTTTCCTTGTTCTTTTTTGTTTATCCTTTGATCTGCTTTGTAAGAGGTTCTCCTCTCCACCATGTATCGGTTCGGCCGTTGCGGCTTTATTTATAAAGCGGGGCGAATGCCTATTTCAAGGAGCCGGTCAATACAATGTTTCAACACTCTCCTTCGTGGTCTGGGCTATTTGAGACATTAGATAGGGTTCGATGTAGGCTGCATTTTTTTTCTTATTTTTATATTATGCGTGACAAGAGTGCTGAACTTGAGATCTCTTAGCTCTGATACCATACTAGAATTGCCAAATCAACCAAAAATTCAAATTGATGGAAAGAGTTTAGGCATTATATTTATATTTCAACAAATTTCTCTTTGCGTAAGATTCAAGTAAACATGACATCTTAATCTTGATTTCTATTCCTACAATTTTTCTATCATACGATTCAAATGAGCCCGACAAAAGTTAGGTGAAATGAAAAATTCACTCAGACCTTATTCTTTATGTTCGTACACACAAATGACGAAGAAAGCTTTACACGTTCCATCTTTTTCTATTTCTATTTCTTTCCTATCCTATGGATCCAAATGGCCCCTAGTAGTTTAGCACTACCCAGGTGTAATACTTAGGTGCAGATTATGTACTATGTCATGATGGGAAAGATCATTGCGTCACTAAGATGGCGGGGCCGCCGCCGGCTGGCTTCAACACACGACTTTCAGCTATACTACTAGCTTTTAGCACACAGAGTTAGTGAGCGGGTCAAGGATATGTCAGTGCAAAGGGGTTTGTTGGATTTTGCCGATTTCAGCTAAACTATCCGAAGAATCCTTGTGAACAAGAAAAGCCATGCCTTGGTGCGGCATCGCCCTTTCACATCCCCATTATATACTCCTAGTGAAGCTTCTAATTGCAATTATCATGTTGCTGATAGGATACAATTAATTGGTGCGGCACCTGATGACAGCCGGAGATGGCTGCTTTCTCTGAAGCGACTTTGACGGCACTACTGACGAGAAGGAAAAGCGCACACTGAATCGTATAGCGCAGTTTACACGGGAGGGCGAAGGCGCACACGCAGATCGACTTGACAGGACACACACGTACAAGCACGTCGTCTCACTCGCCATCGCCAGCTAGTGTTCAAATGGTGGCGCTCTCTTCAGACTTCAGGTTTTTCATGATAGGTTCTTGCCTGTTTCAAACATGGCATTATGGTGAGCAAACCCGTGTCGCCTGCTTAGTCGTGTCAGGAATTCAGAGTTCAGACGTCTTCGTGCGCAGGTGAATTCCAGCACCTAGCTAGCTACGTGTATGTACGTAGTATCTACAAAATTCTAGTATTCCAAGTTTCCAACCGTCGGAATGGATGTGTCCTCCGATCATAGTGAGGAATAGCATATGCTAGTGTCATGCTGAAAATACCCTTTTAGTTTAGGGTCTTTTAGTTTAGGTTGTATATGGTTATGCCACCTTAAAAAATATTTTCAATATCAAGAAAACCCCAAAAAAAAATTATGCGCGTATATGTCGCTATTCTATGTGTGTGTATGCCAAGTTTCATGGAAAACCGTTATTTTTTTGTGTCTTATGTAAGAAAGACAAAGAAGCGTCCTCTGGAGAGCTTATTTTTAGCACCAATTTTTTTTACATATGACACAAAAATATCGATTTTTCGTGAAATGACTTTGCGAACACATAGAACAGAACATCTAGAGAGCTTTTTTTTGTCAGAATTTTTTTAACATTTTATGATACGTGTAAATTTTATTTTAAAACCAGGAGCATATACTCCGGGTGGAAAAACACCATGTCCAGTGTCATGCTTACATTACTAGTCTATATTATTATCTCTATAGTGAGAAGTAACATACATGTAGTATCATGCATAATTTTATTTATTAGGGTGTAGGTTTATTTTATCTTGGGGTGTGCAATGATGTTAATACGGTAGTACAGTAGTAACATAGTTAGTTACTATGTACTCAAAATGTCAACTAGACATCAGATTTTCCATTTAATCACCCGCCGGAAGATCTTTTAGCAAACACCCGTTCGGCCACACAGGCCCGGCGATCTTGACATGAAAGGTGTGAATTAGGACCTGACTCTGCAAAGGTGTTTGCCCTATCGTGTTTTACTTTTCTCCTAGGTCAAAAGGCTTTCTTCTTGGAGAGAAACATTGGATCTATCCTGCGCCTCCCAGCCCGATGTTTCTTTATCGGTTGCTGGGATAGTTGGAGGGTTTAACGATATGTACATGCATATCTTTTGTTCTCGTTGGTGTGTGTTGGATTGGATCCACGTGGAATAGGCGGTCTGGAATTGACGACACAGGATATAGGATTCTGCGGTCTCTCTCTCTTTGAAGGAATAGGATTGTGTACTCTCTCCTGTTCAGGACTTGTTCTGTCTAAAAGCAGTTCAAAAGCGAGCGTTCCTGTCGGGGAAAAGAGTGCCGGCAACGGGAGCTTCATATTTGACGCCGCTTGGTTGCTTGAAGGGTTTCAACCTGTACTACATGTTGTGCGGCAAAAATTAGGAGATATTTTTCTTTACTGTATTAATTTGAAGTTGGTGATGGTACGTCGTCGCTCAACAGTAACGCTTACCATCAGACAAATCTAGACCGTCGGATTTTACCTGAACCTTCACTCAACGTCTCATTCACATACATCGTGGGATGTCCTCGCCTATAATTTCGCACATGAAGCACTTAAGAGCATCCCCAGCTAGGTGCTCCAATCGCCATCCGCATATACCGGATCTCCACAACTATGGGAGCTCCGAAACACTACTATCTGTAAAGCCTTGCTCGGGCCGCTCCCCAGGGCGGTTCCAGGGGCGACCCCCCCCCCCGCCACTCCCAACCGGCCGCGCCGACCCTCCTTGCCGCTACTGCCACCAACCCCGGCCACGGTGGTGGTGGGCCCAGCCACCAAACGGTGGTAGCCATGGTCGGCTGCTCAAGCTGCTGGGGCGGCGGCGGGCGGCGTGTCCGTGGCGACGCGATCCGGGCGAAGTCCCTGGTCGGCGTGGTGGTGGTGGTGGCCACCAGCGGCACGATGTGCTGGCGCAGGAGGTCTAGGGGGTTGGGCCGGTTGGGTACTAACCCTAGATCGGTTCAACCCTTATCCTCTCGGCGGTGTTAGCTGCCGACGATGGAGGGTCAGATGCTGGCTGTAGGGCGCTGCTGGCAAGGGCTTCTTCGCCTAGTATCTCCGCCTTTGCCTTGGCCGTCCCGGGATGGTCGGCACCGTCGGGGTCCGATCTGAATAAAGGCGGCGATCCTCGGATTCTTCCCATACTAAGTTGAAGATCTGTCGGATGTTTGTTCCCTCCAGTCTGGGTGGATTGTCGTGTTCCGGAAGGTCCTGCCGGCAAAATTCATTGTCCTAATAATGCCTGAAGATTGCTGGATTGGATGGTTTCGATCATGCGCAACCATGTTTTTGTATCTGGCCATTGGGTTTCAGAGGGAGTGCTTCGAAGCTCTGCTGGCTGTTAATATCAAGAAGCTATTTTCTTGCCACGGTGCTAGCAGAGAAGGTCATCAATACGAGATCGGTGGAATAGCAATGGTGGTCGGATCTTGGTGTGAGGTGGAATTGGCTTGGTGCTTCGTGACTTGAAACAGCAACTGGTATGTGGGGGCGACTGCATAGGAGAAGTTCAGAGTCTTATCTTTTAGGATGAAAATCCATCGTTTGGCCTTAATTGGTTGTGCATGCAATGTTCTTGTTGAAGACATTGTTTTGAGAGTGAGGAATTTCTTCAGGGTGAAACCTAAGATCTATGATTGGGTGACGACAACGTTTGTGCACTATTTCTTTCTTGAAGGCGTCGCTTATGGAGAAGCTGATCTTCTTGTGTTGTCTTGGTGGTGTCAGTGTTGCTGTTTCAGGTTATAGATCTCTGTGCGGAACTTTTCTTTTCTGTAATTATTTTCTCTTTTTTTGGCTGTGTGCATCCTTTACGCTATTAGGGCATGATGTTGTTGCAGAGGACAGGTGTAATTTGATATCTTCGCTATATTAATATATGCTCTTTATCGAAAAAAAACTATGGGAGCTCCACACGCTGTGAACTCCAAGATGGCATCTTCAAAAAGATCATGATGCAAAAACCGTCCAATCTGCTTGTTGAATATTGCTGCAATTGTAACCACGACTGATCACGTACCGTGAACGGCGATGGAAGGACTGCCAATTCAATATGGGAAGGTATCCTCGATCCTTCTACCGGTCTTTTCGTTGGCGATTTTCGTGAGGTAAGAGCATGTACAATGATAGAGAAAGCATGTGCCTTCTCTTACCCCGCCACATCAGTTAGAGAAGACATTAAATATAAGTCGTACAATGTATTATCTCTTACAGCCATCGCTAGCAATTATTATTAATAATTAAATTTTGGTAGGAAATTTGTTGCTAAGGGATGACATATGTGATACAATGGGAAAAATAGTCTTCCCTCATTTCCTAAGAGATAATTCCTTATTGTACGTGCCTTCTCTCTCTTCATTATTAGGGCATCCCTAGCAAAAATCTGATGTGACATCTCTAAGGGAAGACTGACATCATCCCATTGTATGTGCCCTAAGATACCCGCATACGTGCAGTTTTTCTTTTGTTTTTTTTTCTATCAACACGACACTTTGATCAAGTAGGACACCAGTTGCTTTGCAATTTAATAGTAGAGATAATTGCCTAGCCCTCATCTATTAGATCGGCCTATTGATTGAATTGGCTAGAGCATGCAACTTCACATGGTATCAAACCTACAAGGTCTTGGTTTTAAATCCTTGCCAACATAGTATTTGAAATAATTATGTGCGGCATCCTTAAAAAAAATCCAAGGATACATGTCTAAGACCCGTGCGAGATCTAAAAAAAAACCCACTGGCCTAGACGCGAGGGGAGGTGTTGAATATAATTGTCTAGCCCTCCTCCATTAGATCTCCCTTTTGGTTGAACTGGCTAGAGTATGAAACTTCACAGGGTTTTCACCCGAAGCATGTAGACAGACCGAGCGCGGCCACAATGACGCCTTCATGAACGGGACGACATCTGCGAACATCGCCATCGTGGCCGCGAAAGGCAAGGGTTTTCCCGGCAACAACACTATGCCCATCGCACAGGGTACCGGCCTTCACCGAAGCATCGGCCACACCGCAGTCACACCATGCAAATCACCGGAATCACGCCATCCACACGGCCGAGGAACCCGACCAACACCTGAGCCTCTGGCTCCCCGGCCAACCAGCACGACTCCCACCGTCCATGGCCGCCGCCCCGGTATCCCAGCTCTGTGCTCTGATGAACTGAAAGGATAGAAACGGGAGGCACCGCCCCCACGAGTACCACCGATGCCGCCCTGGAGGCATTGAACCAGAAGGGAGAGGGCGCGCTCCTCCACCAAATTGGAGATCTGGAGCCCCCATGGATACAAGAGATGCTTAATCTGGGGGTGGAAGTCGATGGGCTCGATAGGGCCCGAGCCCCTCGGCCCAAGATCTCGAGACATCCAAATATGGCTGCACTACCAACACCCCAAATGGATCCGGCCTCCCCACACCAGCGGGCATCCTCACCACCGGCCAAGCTTGCTTCCATGGATGCGTCGACGATGTCCGTGCCCGAGACATCTCGCCCACCCACAGTGCAGAGCAGCTAAGCTCGCATCGCCCGCCGTTGTAGCCATGCCCGAGGGATGCCGTTGCGGCTACGAGCACACCAGGACCGCAAAGCTTCTGCGCCGCTGCCAGGCAGCCACGCCGTCGCTGCTAGGCTGATGCGGCCCTTGCCGCTGTGCGAGGGGACGAGAGTCCCCGACGCCACCCGGGCTTCACCCGATGACACCCTCCGGCGGGGTTGAGGGGGAGGGGATGGTGATAGGAGGGGCTCCCCCCCCCCCCCCCCGCGGGTCGCTCGCTGGAGCGACCGCGAGAGGGGCCGCCTTTTCCACTAATTCACCTAAAGTACCTCCTTCTAATTAACACAACCATGCTTCTGACCGAAATAAAGTATACAAAAAAGGATGGGCGTCGATGATATAGTTCAATTTTGACAATGATTTCTAGTTTTGTTACCTGTAAATTGTAGATGGTTTATTGCTACGGAATAGGATAATTAACAGAAGTCTGCTGTGCAGGAAATATACATCAACTTGTCGCGATCGCTTGTTGGCATGGAATTCGGACCATGCTGGCTTGCAGCGTCCAATTCCAACGTGCGAACCTCCGGAACAGTTCCAGCTAGCTGCAAACCGATCGGTCGAGTCAAACAACGATCTAGGACGAGAAAACGTACGTTCGTTCACGCGGCCAGTGCAAGGAATGTGGACGGACGAAGCAACGAACGCTCTCATCGCCGCGTACACGTCCAGCCACCACAGATACAGGCGTCCATGAAGCATCTCCAGCGGCGACGCATTTCGGAAACGGACGTACGTGTGCGTCAGCCTAAATGGTCAAAATCGTCCAGACGGTAGTTTGCGTCGGGATGGCTCCAGCGGCACGACGCATAATTTTTTTTTCCATTTATGAAGCCATAATTTACATAAATAAAAAAATAAAAAAGCCATAAAGGCGTGGTAAAAGTAGGTGCTGCCTACTGCTCGTCATCACTGACGAGGTCAATGAACTCCGGCGTAGGTCATGGAAGCTCGTACGTCGGCGGTGGAGGAGGTACCGCCGCATGGGCCGGAGGCTGTGGCCATGGCTGCCACGCCGGAGCAGCAGGTGGAGCGTGGTCGTTGGAACGCGTCGGCGTGGCCGGAGGAGTCGTCGGCCTCCCCTGCGCGAGCGCTGACTCGCGGAGCTAGATTGCGAGCCCGTCCCACAAAGCGAGGTCGTTGAGCTCGTCCTGCTCGCAGTTGGGCAGTGCCATGGCAATGGCCTCCTCCTCGGAAATGTCCGGCGGTTGGGTCTCCGGATCCCACGCGGGCCGCCGTCATCGTGGCCGTAGCCTGTCGTGTCCATGTCCTCGTCCTCCTGGTCGTTCTCTTCTTCTTCTGCGGCGATCTCGCAGTTGAAGTAGTCTACGTCGCTGAGGTAGCCAGCGCGGCGGCACGCGTCGAACTCCCACTTCCCGAATGAAATCCAATTGTAGGAGTTCAGCGCGTGATACGTCTCCGACGTATCGATAATTTCTTATGTTCCATGCCACATTATTGATGTTATCTACATGTTTTATGCACACTTTATGTCATATTCGTGCATTTTCTGGAACTAACCTATTAACAAGATGCCGAAGTGCCGATTCGTTGTTTTCTCGCTGTTTTTGGTTTCAGAAATCCTAGTAAGGAAATATTCTCGGAATTGGACGAAATCAAAGCCCGGGGGCCTATTTTTCCACGAAGCTTCCAGAAGTCCGAAGGAGAGACGAAGAGGGGCCACGGAGGGGCCACACTATAGGGCGGCGCGGCCCCCCTTGGCCGCGCCGGCCTGTGGTGTGGGGCCCCCGTGCCGCCTCTTGACCTGCCCTTTCGCCTATAAAAAGTCTCCGTGACGAAACCCCCAGTACCGAGAACCACGATACGGAAAACCTTCCAGAGACGCCGCCGCCGCCGATCCCATCTCGGGGGATCCGAGGAGATCGCCTCCGGCACCCTGCCGGAGAGGGGAATCATCTCCCGGAGGACTCTACGCCGCCATGGTCGCCTCCGGTGTGATGTGTGAGTAGTCTACCCCTGGACTATGGGTCCATAGCAGTAGCTAGATGGTTGTCTTCTCCCCATTGTGCTATCATTGTCGGATCTTGTGAGCTGCCTAACATGATCAAGATCATCTATCCGTAATTCTATATGTTGCGTTTGTTGGGATCCGATGAATAGAGAATACTTGTTATGTTGATTATCAAAGTTATGCTTATGTGTTGTTTATGATCTTGCATGCTTTCCGTTACTAGTAGATGCTCTCGGCCAAGTAGATGCTTGTAACTCCAAGAGGGAGTACTTATGCTCGATAGTGGGTTCATGCTCGCATTGACACCGGGACGATGACGAGAAAGTTCTAAGGTTGTGTTGTGCTTGTTGCCACTAGGGATAAAATATTAGTGCTATGTTCAAGGATGTAGTCACTAGTTACATTACGCGCCATACTTAATGCAATTGTCTGTTGTTAGCAACTTAATGTCTGGAGGGGTTCGGATGATAACCTCGAAGGTGGACTTTTTAGGCATAGATGCAGTTGGATGACGGTCTATGTACTTTGTCGTAATGCCCAATTAAATCTCACTATACTCATCATGATATGTATGTGCATGGTCATGCTCTCTTTATTTGTCAATTGCCCAACTGTAATTTGTTCACCCAACATGCTGTTTATCTTATGGGAGAGACACCTCTAGTGAACTGTGGACCCCGGTCCAATTCTCTATACTGAAATACAATCTACTTGCAATACTTGTTCTACTCGTTTTCTGCAAACAATCATCTTCCACACAATACGGTTAATCCTTTGTTACAGCAAGCCGGTGAGATTGACAACCTCACTCGTTTCGTTGGGGCAAAGTACTTTGGTTGTGTTGTGCAGGTTCCACGTTGGCGCCGGAATCCCTGGTGTTGCGCCGCACTACATCCCGCCGCCATCAACCTTCAACGTGCTTCTTGGCTCCTCTCTGGTTCGATAAACCTTGGTTTCTTACTGAGGGAAACTTGCTGCTGTACGCATCACACCTTCCACTTGGGGTTCCCAACGAGCGTGTGCTTTACGCGTCATCAAGCTAAATTTCTGGCGCCGTTGCCGGGGAACTGAAGAAAAGAAGACTTCTAACTCCCACGTCAACTACACGCCAGCAGCTAAATTTCTGGCGCCGTTGCCGGGGAGATCAAGACACGCTGCAAGGGGAGTCTCCACTTCTCAATCTCTTTACTTTGTTTTTGTCTTGCTTAGTTTTATTTACTAATTTGTTTGCTGCACTAAATCAAAATACAAAAAAATTAGTTGCTAGTTTTACTTTACTTGTTATCTTGTTTGCTATATCGAAAACACAAAAAAATTAGTTTACTTGCATTTACTTTATCTAGTTTGTTTTATTTACTGTTGCTAAAATGGCCAACGCTGAAAACACTAAGTTGTGTGACTTCACAACCACAAATAATAATGATTTCTTATGCACACCTATTGCTCCACCTGCTACTACAGCAGAATTCTTTGAAATTAAACCTGCTTTACTGAATCTTGTTATGCGAGAGCAATTTTCTGATGTTAGTTCTGATGATGCTGCTGCCCATCTTAATAATTTTGTTGAACTATGTGAAATGCAAAAATATAAAGATGTAGATGGTGATATTATTAAACTAAAATTGTTCCCTTTCTCATTAAGAGGAAGAGCTAAAGATTGGTTGCTATCTCTGCCTAAGAATAGTATTGATTCATGGACTAAATGCAAGGATGCTTTTATTGGTAGATATTATCCCCCTGCTAAAATTATATCTTTGAGGAGTAGCATAATGAATTTTAAACAATTAGATACTGAACATGTTGCTCAAGCTTGGGAAAGAATGAAATCTCTGGTTAAAAATTGCCCAACCCATGGACTGACTACTTGGATGATCATCCAAACCTTCTATGCGAGGACTAAATTTTTCTTCACGGAATTTATTGGATTCAGCTGCTGGAGGTACCTTTATGTCCATCACTCTTGGTGAAGCAACAAGGCTTCTTGATAATATGATGATCAACTACTCTGAATGGCACACGGAAAGAGCTCCACAAGGTAAGAAGGTAAATTCCGTCGAAGAAACCTCTTCCTTGAGTGATAAGATTGATGCTATTATGTCTATGCTTGTGAATGATAGGACTAATATTGATCCTAATAATGTTCCATTAGCTTCATTGGTTGCACAAGAAGAACATGTTGATGTAAACTTCATTAAAAATAATAATTTCAACAACAATGCTTACCGGAACAATTCTAGTAACAACTATAGGCCATATCCTTATAATAATGGCAACGGCTATGGTAATTCTTATGGGAATTCTTACAACAATAATAGGAGTTCACCCCCTGGACTTGAAGGCATGCTTAAAAAATTTATTAGTACACAAACTGCTTTTAACAAATCTGTTGAAGAAAAGCTTGGGAAAATTGATATACTTGCTTCTAAAGTCGATAGTCTTGCTGCTGATGTTGATCTTTTGAAATCAAAAGTTTTGCCTAATGAGAATCATCATAATAAAATTACTACTACAGCAAATGCCATTCAAGTTAGAATTAATGAGAATATAAGATTAATGGCTGAACTGCGTGCTAGGTGGGATAGAGAAGAAAATGAAAAACTAGCTAAAGAGAAGAATATAGCTAAAGTTTGGACTATTACCACCACTAGTAATGCTAATGCTACACATGTTGCTGCACCTCCTACTCATACTAATAAAAGAATTGGTGTTAGCAATGTTTCCACTTCGAATGCAAAGCGCGAAAAACTGCCTGAAACTGCTAAAACTGCTGAAACTGCCTGTGATAAAGCTGCTGAAATTTTTTCCAACATTGGGGATGATGATCCCATTGCTTTAGATTATAATGGTTTGAATTTTGATGATTGCCATATCTCTGAAGTTATAAAGTTCTTGCAAAAACTTGCTAAAAGTCCTAATGCTAGTGCTATAAATTTGGCTTTCACGCATCATATTACAAATGCTGTCATAAAAGCTAGAGAAGAGAAACTAGAGCGTGAAGCCTCTATTCCTAAAAAGTTAGAGGATGGTTGGGAGCCCATCATTAAGATGAAGGTTAAAGATTTTGATTGTAATGCTTTATGTGATCTTGGTGCAAGTATTTCGTTATGCCTAAGAAAATTTATAATATGCTTGACTTGCCACCACCGAAAAATTGTTATTTGGATGTTAATCTTGCTGATCATTCTACAAAGAAACCTTTGGGTAAAGTTGATAATGTTCGCATTACCATTAACAATAACCTGGTTCCCGTTGATTTTGTTGTCTTGGATATTGAATGCAATGCATCTTGTCCCATTATATTGGGAAGACCTTTTCTTCGAACTCGTTGGTGCTATCATTGATATGAAGGAAGGTAATATAAAATATCAATTTCCTCTCAAGAAAGGTATGGAACACTTCCCTAGAAAGAGAATGAAGGTACCTTTTGATTCTATTATGAGAACAAATTATGATGTTGACACTTCGTCTCTTGATAATACTTGATACACACTTTCGCGCCTAGCTGAAAGGCGTTAAAGAAAAGCGCTTATGGGAGACAACCCATGTTTTTACCTACAGTACTTTGTTTTTATTTTGTGTCTTGGAAGTTGTTTACTACTGTAGCAACCTCTCCTTATCTTAGTTTTGTGTTTTGTTGTGCCAAGTTAAGCCGTTGATAGAAAAGTAAGTACTAGATTTGGATTACTGCACAGTTCCAGATTTCTTTGCTGTCACGAATCTGGGTCCACCTCCCTGTAGGTAACTCAGAAAATTAAGCCAATTTACGTGCATGATCCTCAGATATGTACGCAACTTTCATTCAATTTGAGCATTTTCATCTGAGCAAGTCTGGTGCCATTTTAAAATTCGTCAATACGAACTGTTCTGTTTTGACAGATTCTGCCTTTTATTTCGCATTGCCTCTTTCGCTATGTTGGATGAATTTCTTTGATCCACTAATGTCCAGTAGCATTATGCAATGTCCAGAAGTGTTAAGAATGATTGTGTCACCTCTGAATATGTCAATTTATAATGTGCACTAACCCTCTAATGAGTTGTTTCGAGTTTGGTGTGGAGGAAGTTTTCAAGGATCAAGAGAGGAGTATGATGCAACATGATCAAGGAGAGTGAAAGCTCTAAGCTTGGGGATGCACCCGGTGGTTCACCCCTGCATATATCAAGAAGACTCAAGCTGTCTAAGCTTGGGGATGCCCAAGGCATCCCCTTCTTCATCGACAACATTATCAGGTTCCTCCCCTGAAACTATATTTTTATTCCATCACATCTTATGTGCTTTTTCTTGGAGCGTCGGTTTTTTTTTGTTTTTGTTTTGTTTAAATAAAATGGATCCTAGCATTCACTTTATGGGAGAGAGACACGCTCCGCTGTAGCATATGGACAAGTATGTCCTTGGTTTCTACTCATAGTATTCATGGCGAAGTTTCTTCTTCGTTAAATTGTTATATGGTTGGAATTGGAAAATGATACATGTAGTAATTGCTATAAATGTCTTGGGTAATGTGATACTTGGCAATTGTTGTGCTCATGATTAAGCTCTTGCATCATATGCTTTGCACCCATTAATGAAGAAATACATAGAGCATGCTAAAATTTGGTTTGCATATTTGGTTTCTCTAAGGTCTAGATAATTTCTAGTATTGAGTTTGAACAACAAGGAAGACGGTGTAGAGTCTTATAATGTTTTCAATATGTCTTTTATGTGAGTTTTGCTGCACCGGTTCATCCTTGTGTTTGTTTCAAATAAGCCTTGCTAGCCTAAACCTTGTATCGAGAGGGAATACTTCTCATGCATCCAAAACACTTGAGCCAACCACTATGCCATTTGTGTCCACCATACCTACCTATACTACATGGTATTTTCCGCCATTCCAAAGTAAATTGCTTGAGTGCTACCTTTAAAATTCCATCATTCACCTATGCAATATATAGCTCATGGGACAAATAGCTTAAAAACTATTGTGGTATTGAATATGTCATTATGCACTTTATCTCTTATTAAGTTGCTTGTTGTGCGATAACCATGTTTACTGGGGACGCCATCAACTGTTCATTGTTGAATTTCATGTGAGTTGCTATGCATGTTCGTCTTGTCTGAAGTAAGGGCGATCTACACTGAGTTGAATGATTTGAGCATGCATATTGTGAGAGAAGAACATTGGGCCGCTAACCGAAGCCATGTTCCATGGTGGAAGTTTCAGTTTTGGACAACAATCCTCAAATCTCAAATGAGAAAATTATTAATTGTTGTTATATGCTTATGCATAAAAGAGGAGTCCATTATCTGTTGTCTATGTTGTCCGGGTATGGATGTCTAAGTTGAGGATAATCAAAAGCGAGAAATCCAAATGCGAGCTTTCTCCTTAGACCTTTGTACAGGCGGCATAGAGGTACCCCTTTGTGATACTTGGTTAAAGCATATGTATTGCGGTGATAATCCAGGTAGTCCAAGCTAATTAGGACAAGGTGCGGGCACTATTAGTACACTATGCATGAGGCTTGCAACTTATAAGATATAATTTACATGATGCATATGCTTTATTACTACCGTTGACAAAATTGTTTCATGTTTTCAAAATCAAAGCTCTAGCACAAATATAGCAATCGATGCTTTTCCTCTATGGGGACCATTCTTTTACTTTCAATGTTGAGTCAGTTCACCTATTTCTCTCCACCTCAAGAAGCAAACACTTGTGTGAACTATGCATTGATTCCTACATACTTGCTTATTGCACTTATTATATTACTCTATGTTGACAATATCCATGAGATATACATGTTACAAGTTGAAAGCAACCGCTGAAACTTAATCTTCTTTTGTGTTGCTTCAATATCTCTACTTTGAATTATTGCTTTATGAGTTAACTCTTATGCAAGACTTATTGATGCTTGTCTTGAAGTGCTATTCATGAAAAGTCTTTGCTATATGATTCACTTGTTTACTCATGTCATATACATTGTTTTGATCGCTGCATTCACTACATATGCTTTACAAATAGTATGATCAAGATTATGATGGCATGTCACTCCGAAATTATCTCGTGTTATCGTTTTACCTGCTCGGGACGAGCAGAACTAAGCTTGGGGATGCTGATACGTCTCCGACGTATCGATAATTTCTTATGTTCCATGCCATATTATTGATGTTATCTACATGTTTTATGCACACTTTATGTCATATTCGTGCATTTTCTGGAACTAACCTATTAACAAGATGCCGAAGTGCTGATTGCTTGTTTTCTGCTGTTTTTGGTTTCAGAAATCCTAGTAAGGAAATATTCTCGGAATTGGACGAAATCAAAGCCCAGGGGCCTATTTTTCCACGAAGCTTCCAGAAGTCCGAAGGAGAGACGAAGAGGGGCCACGGAGGGGCCACACTATAGGGCGGCGCGGCCCCCCCCTTGGCCGCGCCGGCCTGTGGTGTGGGGCCCCCGTGCCGCCTCTTGACCTGCCCTTTCGCCTATAAAAAGTCTCCGTGACGAAAACCCCGCACCGAGAACCACGATACGGAAAACCTTCCGGAGACGCCGCCGCCGCCGATCCCATCTCGGGGGATCCGAGAGATCGCCTCCGGCACCCCTGCCGGAGAGGGGAATCATCTCCCGGAGGACTCTACGCCGCCATGGTCGCCTCCGGTGTGATGTGTGAGTAGTCTACCCCTGGACTATGGGTCCATAGCAGTAGCTAGATGGTTGTCTTCTCCCCATTGTGCTATCATTGTCGGATCTTGTGAGCTGCCTAACATGATCAAGATCATCTATCCGTAATTCTATATGTTGCGTTTGTTGGGATCCGATGAATAGAGAATACTTGTTATGTTGATTATCAAAGTTATGCTTATGTGTTGTTTATGATCTTGCATGCTTTCCGTTACTAGTAGATGCTCTGGCCAAGTAGATGCTTGTAACTCCAAGAGGGAGTACTTATGCTCGATAGTGGGTTCATGCCCGCATTGACACCGGGACAAGGTGACAGAAAGTTCTAAGGTTGTGTTGTGCTGTTGCCACTAGGGATAAAACATTAGTGCTATGTTCAAGGATGTAGTCACTAGTTACATTACGCGCCATACTTAATGCAATTGTCTGTTGTTAGCAACTTAATACTGGAGGGGGTTCGGATGATAACCTGAAGGTGGACTTTTAGGCATAGATGCGGTTGGATGACGGTCTATGTACTTTGTCGTAATGCCCAATTAAATCTCACTATACTCATCATGATATGTATGTGCATGGTCATGCTCTCTTTATTTGTCAATTGCCCAACCGTAATTTGTTCACCCAACATGCTGTTTATCTTATGGGAGAGACACCTCTAGTGAACTGTGGACCCCGGTCCAATTCTCTATACTCGAAATACAATCTACTGCAATACTTGTTCTACTCGTTTTCTGCAAACAATCATCTTCCACACAATACGGTTAATCCTTTGTTACAGCAAGCCGGTGAGATTGACAACCTCACTCGTTTCGTTGGGGCAAAGTACTTTGGTTGTGTTGTGCAGGTTCCACGTTGGCGCCGGAATCCCTGGTGTTGCGCCGCACTACATCCCGCCGCCATCAACCTTCAACGTGCTTCTTGGCTCCTACTGGGTTCGATAAACCTTGGTTTCTTGCGAGGGAAACTTGCTGCTGTACGCATCACACCTTCCACTTGGGGTTCCCAACGAGCGTGTGCTTTACGCGTCATCAAGCTAAATTTCTGGCGCCGTTGCCGGGGAACTGAAGAAAAGAAGACTTCTAACTCCCACGTCAACTACACGCCAGCAGCGCGTACGCCTGATCGTCCCGCAGATCCGGCGGCAAGATCGCTCGGCGGCGGCGCACCTCGTCCCGCCGCTCTCGGCCTTCGCGCGACACGGAGGGGGGGGGGGGGGCCCGGCACGCGCCTTGAGTTGAGGTACCAGCCCCCTCCCGGCAAGTTCGCGTCTGCCCATGATACCGGCTGGTTTTCCTCCCATAGCTGCCGCGCGAAGTCGACGCGGACGTACCGGCCGACCCGTGCCTTCTTGCCGGACCGCGAGCCGTTAGCCTCGTGGTCGTTCTTGGTCTTGCGGAACGGCCAGCATTTCTTCCCCATGGCATCGGTGGGGTGGATAGTGTGGGACCTGACAATGATTTGGTCGGGGAAATGGCTGCCGACAGCTTCCTTTTAAGAGGCTCGGACGCCATCTCGCCTTCAATGTCCTGCCACTGCAACGGCGCCTAGCTGCGCACGCTCGCGGAAGCCGAGGCGCGCCATTAACGCGGCCCTGCAAAGGCTGCAGCGCGCCGCCCGCAAGTAATGCCGTGGAAGACGAAATAGTTGTGCCCCTGCCAGGCGGGCCCATGCGAGGACCGAGCGGACACTTTGCGCGTCCGCGCAGCGTCCGCAGAGACACAAACCTGGCGCATATTTGGGCCAGGTGTTTGCGTCTCCGCGAACTGCCCGATCACTTTGCGTCGCGCCGCTGGAGGTGGTGCCAGACGCATTTTCGGTCACGGCGGACACAAACGGTTGCTCAGCGTCCATTTGCATCGCGCCGCTGGGATGCCCTAATACGTAAATAGCTGAGCTCCTATAATTTGAGTTCGCGGAATGCTCAAAAAATGAGGCATGATGGATCATGGATGGCAAGTTGGCAACCAACACGTCAGGTCCCTCTTGCTTTCGAAAAGGGCGGTAGCAGATAATGCGAGCAAAGCTGTTTGGCAGTGAAGTTGAGAACGGCCGTGCATGAGAGCTACTACTGAGAGTAACACACACAGAGATTTTTAGATAGACGATCCACTACACTACAGGAATAGCGCGCTGCGCCGATGGCCTTTTCATACACCGATGGCTAAAAATTGAGACCGTCGGTGTATGTGCCTCCAGGCCAACCCGCCAAAAGGACCGTCGACGTAGCGATGCCCTCGGTGTAGGAAACGCTACGCTGACGGCTTCCCTCGGCACATCGTGGGCCATCAGCCTAGGCCTGTGCATGCGCCCACCAAACTTAGGTGGTGACAGCCCTGTTACGGCATGAAGGCTACGCCGATGGACACCCTTGGTATAGCTTTTCCTTTTTTTTTTAACTACGTCGACTGCCACCCGCGGCGTAGAGGTTGTAAATTTCCCTCCACGCACCCCTCCCCCTCAATCGCCTTTTTAACTTTCAACTGAATGGTAGAAAATGATAAAAAATTTAAAAAATAAAATCTTTCGAGATGTCCATATGTTATATCATCTAGTTGCAAGAGAATTTAACAAAAATGAATTTCGATCTTTTGCAAAATTGCGCCATATCAATAAAATGGCTTTTCTGATTGCATACGACATCGGAAAAAAATAATATATAAAAATAATCGTGGGAAAAAGCTACATCCGAATCCACCAGGGTTGACCTGGATAGCCAATTTTTATATTCTCAAAATTTCAAATGGAAATATGAAAGCAAGAAGATTTTAGTTTTTGCTAGAAATTTAGGATTTTTTTAAAAGTAAATTAATAATTGCATCCTCGGTAGAGATTATTATGACTTAACCATTGATGTTTATTTAAATAATTATTTAAAATTCAAAATAATAAAGAGTTGTGATATCACGATCTAAGGGTTAAATAGGATGTGGGAGCCAGCGATGCACGGATGGGTGGCGACTGATTCGTTAACGGCATGATCGTCCTGTGGCATGGGCGGAAAAGCGGTTGCGATTTTTTTTACCCAATAAGTTGGGCTGCACACACCAGATGATTATATTTTTCCACACGGCTTACCTATATTTGCATGTCATTGGGCCAGAAAGTTGGGTATCTCAATTTTTTTCATCACCATATCCAGATGCAAAATTTCTTTTAAGTAGTGTTTTTTTTTCGCATAGTATTTACGAAAAATCAATTTGTTTTTTTTTGGCACAAGCCCTCTAATATCAATATCTAAAAGATGAAACATTTACAATCCAATTTGTGAGTTCAATAGAATCCCAAAGAAGTGCATGCCAAAAGCACTTCTGATTACACCTATTCCTAATCCTAAATAAAATGTAAGGATGTATATTGGATGGAATGGACTTAGAATCTGATTGCGGGGTTGATTCCACGATTATAAGTTCATAAACCTAAATCGGTGGAGATGCTCAACTTTACAACTTAGTGATGGATGGGTGAGGACGGCGGCGCGTCTTCGGCTCGTTCTGGTGTTCGCGGTCTTCGCTAGGTGGTTCAAAGATCTTTTCGTAATTTTTATTACTTTTGGTTTTCTCTGTACTTCTATTGATGATGATTAATAGATCGGTGGTCATTTTCGTGAAAAAAAAAGTCGGCCTGCAGGGCAAAATACATCTGGTACCCAGAACAAATATCCAGGGATCTCATCTCAGGCACGTGCAGCAGAGTAACAGATCTGGTCGACCTGACCACCGAGCTATGATGATTGATGAGTGGTTCGTGTGTATCTTGGATCGGCTGTCAATCTTCCCCGTGGGTGATGGATCGGTTTGGGTCACGCTTTGCTCAAATATCTATGGTGGTTACCATCACTCGGGCTCGCGAAACACTGACCACCTTTGCAGCGCGTTCACTCGCCGTTCCGTGCCATTGCGATCAAGCCTCAGAGGCTCAGACCGACCCATCGCCGCCCGGCCCTTTATATACGGCCGTTGCCCGTTTTGCCCCAGCAGAGACGTACGCGACCTCGAGAAAACAAGAAAAGCACACCAAGCTTGCTACGGCCGCTACGGCTTTGCACCAGTAGAACACACTACACTACACAACCTGGTGCTGTTCCGCTATTCCGGCAAGGAAGCCGATCGATCGAGAAGCCATTTTCGTGCAGGCGATCGAGGAGTCTCGAAGATGAACACGCCCAACTCATGGCTCTTCGCCGACAACTCGAGGTACAGCAACCGGTCGCGGCTGCTCTTCATCGGCCTCTCCTTCGCCATCGGCATCGCCACCTTCCTCCTCTACCTCGCCATCTGGTACGTCTGCACCCGCCGCAGACGCAGCCAACGCCTGATCGCCGCGGGCGCGGAGGACCAGGAGGCCGGCGCCGCCTCGCCGGGGCCCGAGCGCCGCGGCATGAGCGACGCCGCCATCGCCGCGCTCCCGACCTTCACGTACGAGCTCCCCGCCGTCGTTGTCCCAGGGGCCGTGGACGACGCGAATGAGGCGGCAGCGGACTGTGCGGTGTGCCTCGGGCAGGTGGAGGGCGGCGAGACGGTGCGGCGGCTGCCCAAGTGCGCGCATTTGCTCCACGCCGAGTGCGTCGACGCCTGGCTGCGCGCGCACTGCACCTGCCCCATGTGCCGCGCCCCCGTCGGCCCGCCCCATGCCGCCGCCTCCAAGAAAGACGGCACCCCACCGGCGGATGGTATAGCGACGGCAGAGTCGCTGCCACCTGTCTAGCTTCATTGGAATGATTGAAGAATTAATAGCTACGAACAGCGATCGGTCGACAAGTAGCTAGGACGATGTAGAGGCCTAATCTATCGAGGCTGGGAGAATGGAGATTAATTTCGTTCGTAGTGTATATACGTACGTGTACAGGAGTATCTGTGACGTCGATTGTTTTGGTATTTTTACCACTACTGGAGTAGTACTAGGTAAGCAGCTACTAGCTGTTGTGATTTTTTTGATTCAAGGAATGAATCTATAGTAACGTACTCATACTGTACAGCAGCGTTCTGGACTCTTCCGCGGCTGCGAACGGCCTCTGTTGCACGGTTCGGCTCCGCCGTCGCTAGCTACGTCGGCTTCGGTGCGTTCCCTTCCACTACAAGGTCAACGTCTCCCCGACCGATTCTTCTCATCGCTTGAGGAATCCACCCTGAATGAAACCGTCCGTCCAAGCATCCGTTCCTTTCGTGCGCGCAGACATATTTTGTTTCTAGAAACCACCATCAAAGAGCATCTCCATCTGACGGCCTTTGGGGATTCTGGGCCAAAAACGGCTCCCACAGCCGCTCCCAAGTGCTAGCCCTAGAAGAAGCGACCGCTTGTTCATTTTGTGAGGTCGACGACACAATAATCCGTCTGAATCCTCCATACAACCGTCGCGCACAAGGTGTTCGACACGTTAACAAGGTGAGTGTTCTTTCCTAAGTTTTGTCGGTAAACAGTAGTTAGGGTTCAAACAATTGATTGCCTCGTTTTGTGATGCGCATAAATGGATAGCGACGACGAGATAATGATTCAATAGCTGATGCAAGAGGAGGCCGAGGCAGCAACCGAGATGAAGAAAACCTCCTTCTCCCTATCTCTCTTATTTACCTACGGGCGAAGCTGCAGCCGCCTCGCATTGATGGTTCACTTAAAGGGAAGAGGAAGAACATAGACGGTCACCAGATGGTCGGAACCGAGATATTTGAAGACGATTATTTCAAGGACGACACCATGCATAGGCTCAAAACCTTTCGACGCCGCCTTCGGATGAACAAAGTAACATTCCGAAAGATTGTGAAACATGTGCGAGAGTATGATACATTTTTCTCTAGAAGTGCACATCATCCTTGAGGTGCCCTGCAAATGGACCTCCTGTAGATGCTCAGGATGATTACATACGCATGGACGAGTCCACGGCCTTGCAGGCCATGTACAAGTTTTGCCGGATGGTGGTCGCAGTGTTTCGCCGTACCATCTGTCCATCTCAGAGCACCCAATGAAGAAGACATAGTTCGGAAATTGGCTCAAAATACATCAAGGGAGTTTCCATGTATGCTTAGAAGCATCAAGTGCATACATTGTGGTTGGAAAATTATCGGTTTGGTTTGCATGGTATGTACAAGGGTCACACTAGAGAGTGTAGTGTCGTTTTTTAAATGATATGCGGATTCGGCAAGACTGTATCTCACAATGATATTATCGTGCTCCAACGCTCACAAGTCTTTGGTAGACTTGCTAAAGACCATGCCTATGCTTGGATGATGGCATTTATCCTCCATGGGCCACATTTGTGACAAAAATTTTCACCCCTTTTACTGAGAAGATTGCATGATATTCACAGTGCATGGAAGCATGTAGGAATGATGTCGAGCAGTGTGCTCTAAGCTCGTTTTGCTATTGTCACACTAGTAGAAAACAGGGCTTTCGTTCGGAGTTGTCCGAAACATTAGTCCCGGTCGCGTTACGAACCCGGACTAATGTGAGCATTAGTCCTGGTTCGAACGGCTAGAACGCCGAAAAGTTTCAGTCCCGGTTCGTAATGCAACCTTTTAGTCCCCATCGGTGCGAGCCTGACTAATGGTCTAACATTTAGTTTCGGTTGGAGACACCAACCCGGACTAAAGGTATTCTGGGTTTTTTTTTGGCTCCACCCCCTCCTCTGTGGATCCCCTTGTATTGCTTTGTAAATACGAAAGAATAATGATAGAAAATTAAAAATAAAAAATCCTTTTAGATATAGGTAGCTTAGGTGATCTAGTTATTATGAACAATAAAAAAACATGAATTTTGATTTATTTTGCAAAAAACTGTATTTTTGGGTAAAATGGCAATATCTTTTGCGTACGAATTTGGGAAAAATGTTTAATATATAAAAATCTATCTACGCAAAATGTTTAGCATACAAATACTCATACGGAAATGTTTAGTATATGAAAATATATCTACATGAAAAGTTACATCCGATTTCACCGGGCTATGCCCGGTTAGCGAATAATTAGAATCTCAAACCGCCAAAGAGAAATATCAAAATTTTCAGATTTTGGGTTTTGCAAATAAAAATAAAAATTATTGTTATTTATTTATTCAAGATCATTATTACATCCTTACTTTTATTTATTAAAAGAAGCGGGATGGAAGGAACTGAAAAATTAAACGTGCTAGTGATGGGGCAGTTTGAGGATGGGTGATCGATCGGGAAGTTTGACTAGCAATAAGTAATTTGACCAGAAATTAAGTGAGTTAGGGACTAAACTGGTTAAATAACCGGAATACTAGAAATTCTAAAAACAAAGAAAAAAAGAGGGAGTGCAAAAACAAGGTAAAAAATATTGGATACAAAAATAGACGTCATGACCTTTAATCCCGGCTGCGTTAGGGGGGTGGGGCTTTAGTCCTGATTCCGTAGTCCCGGTAGGGACTAAAGGCCCTTACCAACCGGAACTGAATCCCCTTTTTCTACTAGTGTTAGGTACCCCGCTATAATTTGGTCTACTTCTCAGATGTAAGAGGTGATGAATGCCCGCGTGATCATACATAACATGATCATCAAAAGTAAGCTTGTTGATTCGTCACTAAGTATATGACCTTTGAGGGCCGCATGCATCTTGCTGAGTTGATTAGGAGGTGTCGATCAAGTTTGGAGCTTTCTTCTCCATACACCAAGAAATTCATGATTGCCAAACACATATCCAGCTTCGCAATGATCTGGTGAAGCATTTGTGTACGAGGAGAGGCAACGCCGCTTGATGTGTCTTGCCCCATTGAATTGCTTAATTTTATTTGTTTTTATTGTAATTAACTATTTTATTTGGTGTGTGAGCTATTAAATTTATTTTCTACAAATTTTTAATAAATAGTTTCTTTGTTTGAATTATTCATTTAGACTAGAAAAATATTTGGCGTCTCTATTTGGGAGGTGCCGGTGTGGGTGGACTCAACGCAAACGGTGGCCTTTTCTACTGGTGCCCGCCAAATGACTTTTACTGCTAGTCAAACTTAATGCGAGGAATATGTGAACTACCAGCATCCCAAAGCTTAAGGTTTTTATGCAAACCAAGTAAAATTTGACCAAATATTTAGAAGAATCTATCAATAAATATGATATATTTTTAGATACCATATGAAAATCTATTTTATTATCTATCTTATCTAACGATATTGAATTTTGTTTTACATGTTAATTTTTTCTTAGTAAAATCTTAGTTAAACTTGACATAATTTGACTTTCTAAAAATAATATAAGTGTATATATTTATGGCCGTATGGAGCTGATCCTACACTAGCCGCCTCTGGACTCTCTCCTTGATGGGAAGGTGGCAACTAGGTTAGGTAGTAGATCGGAGCTGTACGCCGTCCACCCATCGAGCAAGCAAAGCATAAATACATGGGTCGGAACTAGTTGAAGATGGATTGTTCTTTTCTGCTAACGGAGTGAGCATATCTAGAGCTAGCACGGATCGGTGGTATCTGCAAATGTGATGGAGGTTCCTTGATTCTTCAGGGAACCAACAGATCGAGTAGGTAGCTTGCGCTCGCCGCGGGCAGCAGACCTACGCTACGCTCGCTTCATTCCAGCCGTGGATTGGTTGGACGGCAACGGTGAGGCGAGCTGCATGCTTCCGCCGCACAAAAGCCAAAGGGAGATTCAATGCGTCCTTGCTTTCTAGCGTCTTTCAGTACGTTGATTTGGCCTAGACAATGTGCGCGGGGTCCGTGCCCTGCCTACGTGAATAAGGTGAGGGATCGGTACGTCGCTTTTGGGAACATGAGAAAGTTTCGTTTCGCAACTTGGGCTACAGGCGGCATGGGCAGTTTCTACGGTAGATGGCAACGAACTTGTGAACCGTAGCTGGTCCGAGTACCGACAGCGTGGCTGTTTCCAATAGAAACAGAATTTCAGCTTTTCTGGTGGTCTATCTTGGAAAACAAGTTGATAGACCATGTTCAATCTAGAGTGCTGAGCGTCCCCCGGGGATCAAATCATCCGATCCCCCGGGTCGCCAGCCGTAGGATGCGTGCAATCAGGACCAGCACAGGTCAAAGCTCCCACACAGGAAGAAAAAAAAAAGCAAAAACGAGCCCACAATACTCTGACAGCGCCGTCGCTTTCATCTCGGAACTCCTGCCGCCCGCTGCTCCTGCCGCCCGCGCCTGGGCCATCTGTTGGTGGCGTCGTCGGAGAAGCTCGAGGTAGCGTCGCCGGAGAACATCGAAAGTTGCTTCATCGATGCATGAGTCCTCCTCGCGTTGCGCATCCCTCCTCCACCACTCTACCTCCCCCATCGGTGCATGTTGCTCCTCCCTTGGCCACAGCCATTGACGGACAACCTGACGCGGTGTCGCCGTCGCAACAGCTGGTACCAGACCCGATGTGCCTTGGGAGCAATGACAGTGGCCTCTGGCAGCAACGTGGCCATGCCATTGTAGCAACGCGGCTGCCCCCGGTCACGCCCGGTCGCCCATTGTAGAAACGCCCAGCTGCGATTACAGCAAGGCCGGCCGGCGATTGGAGAAGGCAAGGCCGGCCGCCGATTGAAGCAAAGATGTCCGCCGATTGTAGCACCGGCCGGCCGCGATTGGAGCAATGCAAAGTCGGCCGCCGATTGTAGCAACGCCCGACCGCGATTGGAGCAAGTCTGGCCGCCGATTGGAGCAAGGCCGGCTGGCGATTGGAGCAAGGCAAGGCCGGCCGCCGATTGTAGCAACGCCCGACCGTGATTGGAGCAAGTCCGGATGCCGATTGGAGCAAGGCCGGCCACCGCCGGCACAAAGGCATGCGGCCGCTGGCAGCAACCCCCTGCCACCATAGTAGCACCACGCCTCCACAATGGTAGCAGCACCACCGGGGTGGCGGCGTAGGCATCAAGGATGCCGCGTGTACGAGAGGTAGAAGCTCGACCGGCGGAGCTCGACGTGGGCGCAGACGAGGGCACGGCGGCTGTAGGGGAGGAGGTCGGGGGAACAAGGCGGCCAGGCGCGTGGAAGCCGGAGCTCGGAGTGGGGGCGGACGAGGGTGCGGCGGCTGCAAGGGGGAGGAAGTCGGAAGATCCTGCCGTCGCGCGCAGGAGAGGCGGACCAGAGCATGGTGGCCGCTCGCGGAACCAGAGCCATGGAGCTGTCTGCCGAGGGCAAATGACGGACGGAACTAGAAGATAACGTGGGGAATTTTCCACCGCTGAACTTACTGGGGCCCACCCATGTGCTTGAGAGGAAAAAGCCAGCGACGCATGCGTGGCAGGAGGCGGACGATGGAAAGGTTTGATCCCCCGGGTGATCAGAAGCATTTTCCTTCAATCTATTAACATACGGCCGGTAGCTTAACGTCATGTGCGCATATATTCACATATGTTTTTTTCTTTTGCGAAAATTTCACCGATCAATTAATAATAATCAATAGCACTGCAAACAAATAAAAAGTAACAAAAATTACAAGTAGGTCTTTGACCACCTAGCGACGACTATAGACACTGACGCGAGCGCTGAAAGCGCGCCGCCGTCTTCGCCCCTCTATCACCGGAGCCAGGCAAAACTTGTTGTAGTAGACAAACGGGAAGTCATTGTGCTAGGCCCCAAAGAACTAGCGCACCAGAGCAACAACCGTCGAAAAAAATAACAAACGTAAATCAGAAGAGACTAACCTGAAATTACACCAACGAACACGAAAACTGACCGGATCCCATAAGATCCACCGAACACACGACTCCACGCGCCCTCCGCCGATGCGAGGATAGAGCGGGGAGGACCTTGTTCTAAATTCAGGATGTAGCCGTGGCCTCACAATCTCAAAAAAGACACTGAAAACAACCTAGCAAAGAACGAAAACCCTTCCGTGATCCGCCACACCTCAAAGGCCCCAATGATGGGATTCGTAGCATAGAAAACAAAAAATTTCCTACCGCAAGAACGAATAACAAGCCAAGATCCAATCTAGAAGATGGTAGCAACGAGAAGATCATGAGACTAACCCTCGAAGATTCCAAAGCCTACGAGATTAGATCTCGTTGTTGATGTAGTCGATCACTTGCCGCTTTCAAAAGCGCGTAGAAGATCTTGATGGTGCCATAGTCGGGCAGCACCTCCGTACTCGGTCACACGTTTGGTGTTGATGACGACGTCCTTCTCCCGTTCCAGCGGGCATCAGAAGTATTAGATCATCCTCGATATCCCGACAGCACGACGGCGTGGTGTCGGTGGTGATCTCCGGCAGGGCTTCGCCTAAGCGCTACGGGAGAAGCCGGAGGAGGGGGCGGCTAGGGTTTGGGGAGAGGGGGCTCTTGGGGCGCCGGCCTTGGTGCCCTTGGGTGGTGCGGCTGGTGTGGTGGCCGGCCCCCTCCCTCTCCTCCTCATTATATAGGTGGAACCCCTAGGGTTTGCCCAAAGATTCAAATAAGACCCAATTCAAAACCTTCCATATGGACGAAACCTAGGGGGATAGGGACTCCTCCCTTTCCTTCCCTCTTGGCCGGCCAAGGTGGTGGCGTCCACCATGGACTCCACCTTCCCCTTAGGGTGACCGGCTAGGGTTTGTGGAGTTTAACCGGGACTCCACCTTTCATGGTGATTTCTTCCGGGAGGTTCTAGAATATTCTAGCACCTTCCATAAATGCACCGTATCATTCCAAACTTGGAAAGTGACTTCCTATATATGAATCTTATTCTCCGGACCATTCCGGACCTCCTCGTGATGTCCTGGATCCCATCCGAGACTCGGACAACATTCAAACTCCATTCCATATTCCATATCTACTTAAAACAACATCAAATCTTAAGTGTGTCACCCTACGGTTCGTGAACTATGCAGACATGGTCGAGACTCCTCTCCGACCAATAACCAATAGCGGGATCTGGAGATCCATAATTGCTCCCACACATTCAAGGATAACTTAGTGATCGATTGAACCATTTACATATGATACTGATTCCCTTTGTCATGCGATACTTTACTTGTCCGAGGTTCGATCATCGGTATCTCCATACCTTGTTCAACCTCGTTACCGACAAGTACTCTTTACTCGTACCGTGATATGTCATCTCTTGTGACCTAGTCACATGCTTGCAAGCTAATCAGACGACATTCCACCGAGAGGGCCCAGGGCATATCTATCCGTCATCGGGATGGAAAAATTCCACTCTTGATCCATATGTCTCAACTCACACTTTCCGAATATTTAATCCCAACTTTTTAACCACCCATTTACGCAATGGCGTTTGATGTAATCAAAGCATCCTTCCGGTGTAAGTGATTTACATGATCTCATGGTCGAAGGACTAGGTAACTATGTATCGAAAGCTTATAGCAAGTTGAACTTAATGACTTGATCTTATGCTACGCTCATTTGGGTGTGTGTCCATTATATCATTCATTCAATGACATAACCTTGTTATTAATAACATCCAATTTTCATGATCACGAAACCATGATCATCTATTAATCAACAAGCTAGTTATACAAGAGGCTTACTAGGGACTCCTTGTTGTTTACATAACACACCTGTATCAACGTTTCGGTTAATACAATTATAGCATGGTATGCAAACATTTATCATAAACACAAAGATATATTATAATAACCACTTTATTATTGCCTCTTGGGCATATCTCCAACATTCTCCCACTTGCACTAGAGTCAATAATCTAGATTACATTGTAAGGTACCTAACACCCATGGCATTCTGGTGTTGGTCATGCTTTGCCCTAGGGAGAGCTTTAGTCAACGGATCTGCCAGATTTAGATATGTGTGTACTTTGCAAATCTTTACTTCACCATCTTCGATGTACTCGTGAATCGAATGAAAACGCATCTTGATATGCTTTAGCTTCTTGTGCGACCTTGGTTCTTGTGCATTGGCGATGGCACCCATGTTGTCACAATAGATAACTAATGGGTCCAATGCACTAGGAACCATACCAAGCTCAACAATGAACCTCTTCATCCATACCGCTTGCAATGAAGCCTCCGAAGCCGCTATGTATTCAGATTCAGTTGAAGACTTCGCCACCGTGCACTGCTTGGAACTCATCCAGCTTACTGCAGCACCATTCAATATAAACACATACCCAGACTGAGACTTGGAGTCATCAGGATCAGTGTTTCAACTTGCATCAGTGTAACTGGTTACAACGAGCTCTTGGTCACTACCATAACAAAGAAACATATCCTTAGTCCTTTTCAAGTACTTCAGGATATTCTTGACCATTGTCCAATGTTCCATTTCTGGATCATTTTGATATCTGCTGGTCAAACTAACAACATGTGCGATATCCGGTCTAGTACACAGCATGGCATACATGATAGAGCCTACTGCCGAGGCATAGGGGATCTTGTTCATCCTCTCTCTTTCTTCTGCCATAGTCGGACCTTGAGTTTTACTCAAGACCTTACCTGGCAACATAGGCAAGAAACCTTTCTTGCTTTCATCCATTCTAAACTTCTTTAGAATCTTGTCCATATATGTACTCTGTGAAAGCCCTATTAGGCGTCTTGATCTATCTCTATAAATCTTGATGCCTAAAATGTACGCTGCTTCACCAAGGTCTTTCATTGAAAAACACTTATTCAAATAACCTTTAACACTGCTTAGTAGTTCTATATCATTCCCAATCAATAATATGTCATCTACATATAATATCAAGAACGCTACAGAGCTCCCACTCACTTTCTTGTAAATACAGGCATCACCATGAGTCTGTATAAACCCGAAGTCTTTGATCACCTTATCAAAGCGTCGGTTCCAACTCCGGGATGCTTGCTTCGGTCCATAAATGGAACGCTGAAGTTTGCATACCTTGTCAGTATTTTTAGGATCGACAAAACCTTTGGGTTGTACCATATACAACTCTTTCTCAATGTCACCACTAAGGAACGCCATTTTGACATCCATCTGCCAAATCTCATAATCGAAAAATGCAGCTATTGCTAACAAAATCCTCACAGACTTTAGCTTTGCTACAGGTGAGAAAGTCTCATCGTAGTCAACTCCTTGAATTTGTCGGAACCCCTTCGCGACAAGTCGAGCTTTATAGACAGTAATATTACCATCAACATCTGTTTTTCTCTTGAAGATCCATTTATTTTCGACAGCATTGCGGCTATCAGGTAAGTCTACCAAAGTCCATACTTGGTTATCATACATGGATCCCATTTCGGATTTCATGGCTTCTTGCCATTTGTTGGAATCTGGGCTCATCATTGCTTCCTGATGGCGTGTAACTCACACGTTCGTTGGGAACCCCAAGAGGAAGGTATGATGCGCACAGCAGCAAGTTTTCCCTCAGAAAGAAACCAAGGTTTATCGAACCAGGAGGAGCCAAGAAGCACGTTGAAGGTTGATGGCGGCGGGATGTAGTGCGGCGCAACACCGGGGATTCCGGCGCCAACGTGGAACCTGCACAACACAACCAAAGTACTTTGCCCCAACGAAACGAGTGAGGTTGTCAATCTCACCGGCTTGCTGTAACAAAGGATTAACCGTATTGTGTGGAAGATGATTGTTTGCGAGAAAACGAGTAGAACAAGTATTGCGAGTAGATTGTATTTCGAGTAAAGAGAATTGGACCGGGGTCCACGAGTTCACTAGAGGTGTCTCTCCCATAAGACGAACGAGCATGTTGGGTGAACAAATTACGGTTGGGCAATTGACAAATAAAGAGAGCATGACCATGCACATACATATCATGATGAGTATAGTGAGATTTAATTGGGCATTACGACAAAGTACATAGACCGTCATCCAACTGCATCTATGCCTAAAAAGTCCACCTTCGAGGTTATCATCCGAACCCCCTCCAGTATTAAGTTGCTAACAACAGACAATTGCATTAAGTATGGTGCGTAATGTAACTAGTGACTACATCCTTGAACATAGCACTAATGTTTTATCCCTAGTGGCAACAACACATCCGTAATCTTAGTGGTTCTTGTCACTCCTCCAGATTCACGGAGACATGAACCCACTATCGAGCATAAATACTCCCTCTTGGAGTTACTAGCATCAACTTGGCCGGAGCATCTACTAATAACGGAGAGCATGCAAGATCATAAACAACACATAGACATAGCTTTGATAATCAACATAACAAGTATTCTCTATTCATCGGATCCCAACAAACGCAACATATAGAATTACAGATAGACGATCTTGATCATGTTAGGCAGCTCACAAGATCCGACAATGATAGCACAATGGGGAGAAGACAACCATCTAGCTACTGCTATGGACCCATAGTCCAGGGGTAGACTACTCACACATCACACCGGAGGCGACCATGGCGGCGTAGAGTCCTCCGGGAGATGATTCCCCTCTCCGGCGGGGTGCGGAGGCGATCTCTGGATCCCCGAGATGGGATCGGCGGCGGCGGCGTCTCTGGAAGGTTTTCCGTATCGTGGTTCTCGGTACTGGGGTTTTCGTCACGGAGACTTTTTATAGGCGAAAGGGCAGGTCAAGAGGTGGCACGGGGGCCCCACACCACAGGGCCGCGCGGCCAAGGGGGGGCCGCGCCGCCCTATAGTGTGGCCCCTCCGTGGCCCCTCTTCATCTCTCCTTCGGACTTCGGAAGCTTCGTGAGAAAATAGGCCCCTGGGCTTTGATTTCGTCCAATTCCGAGAATATTTCCTTACTAGGATTTCGAAACCAAAAACAGCAGAAAACGAGCAAGCGGCACTTCGGCATCTTGTTAATAGGTTAGTTCCGGAAAATGCACGAATATGACATAAAGTGTGCATAAAACATGTAGATAACATCAATAATGTGGCATGGAACATAAGAAATTATCGATACGTCGGAGACGTATCAGCATCCCCAAGCTTAGTTACTGCTCGTCCCGAGCGGGTAAAACGATAACACAGATAATTTACGGAGTGACATGCCATCATAATCTTGATCATACTATTTGTAAAGCATATGTAGTGAATGCAGCGATCAAAACAATGTATATGACATGAGTAAACAAGTGAATCATATAGCAAAGACTTTTCATGAATAGCACTTCAAGACAAGCATCAATAAGTCTTGCATAAGAGTTAACTCATAAAGCAATAATTCAAAGTAGAGATATTGAAGCAACACAAAAGAAGATTAAGTTTCAGCGGTTGCTTTCAACTTGTAACATGTATATCTCATGGATATTGTCAACATAGAGTAATATAATAAGTGCAATAAGCAAGTATGTAGGAATCAATGCACAGTTCACACAAGTGTTTGCTTCTTGAGGTGGAGAGAAATAGGTGAGCTGACTCAACATTGAAAGTAAAAGAATGGTCCTCCGTAGAGGAAAAGCATCGATTGCTATATTTGTGCTAGAGCTTTGATTTTGAAAACATGAAACAATTTTGTCAACGGTAGTAATAAAGCATATGCATCATGTAAATTATATCTTATAAGTTGCAAGCCTCATGCATAGTGTACTAATAGTGCCCGCACCTTGTCCTAATTAGCTTGGACTACCTGGATTATCACCGCAATACATATGCTTTAACCAAGTATCACAAAGGGGTACCTCTATGCCGCCTGTACAAAGGTCTAAGGAGAAAGCTCGCATTTGGATTTCTCGCTTTTGATTATTCTCAACTTAGACATCCATACCGGGACAACATAGACAACCGATAATGGACTCCTCTTTTAATGCTTTAAGCATTCAACAACAATTAATTCTTTTCTCATTAGAGATTTGAGGATGTTTGTCCAAAACTGAAACTTCCACCATGGATCATGGCTTTAGTTAGCTGCCCAATGTTCTTCTCTCACAATATGCATGCTCAAACCATTCAACTCAGTGTAGATCGCCCTTACTTCAGACAAGACGAACATGCATAGCAACTCACATGAAATTCAACAATGAACAGTTGATGGCGTCCCCAGTAAACATGGTTATCGCTCAACAAGCAACTTAATAAGAGATAAAGTGCATAATTACATATTCAATACCACAATAGTTTTTAAGCTATTTGTCCCATGAGCTATATATTGCATAGGTGAATGATGGAATTTTAAAGGTAGCACTCAAGCAATTTACTTTGGAATGGCGGAAAATACCATGTAGTAGGTAGGTATGGTGGACACAAATGGCATAGTGGTTGGCTCAAGTATTTTGGATGCATGAGAAGTATTCCCTCTCGATACAAGGTTTAGGCTAGCAAGGCTTATTTGAAACAAACACAAGGATGAACCGGTGCAGCAAAACTCACATAAAAGACATATTGAAAACATTATAAGACTCTACACCGTCTTCCTTGTTGTTCAAACTCAATACTAGAAATTATCTAGACCTTAGAGAAACCAAATATGCAAACCAAATTTTAGCATGCTCTATGTATTTCTTCATTAATGGGTGCAAAGCATATGATGCAAGAGCTTAATCATGAGCACAACAATTGCCAAGTATCACATTACCCAAGACATTTATAGCAATTACTACATGTATCATTTTCCAATTCCAACCATATAACAATTTAACGAAGGAGAAACTTCGCCATGAATACTATGAGTAGAAACCAAGGACATACTTGTCCATATGCTACAGCGGAGCGTGTCTCTCTCCCATAAAGTGAGTGCTAGGATCCATTTTATTCAAACAAAACAAAAACAAAAACAAACCGACGCTCCAAGAAAAAGCACATAAGATGTGATGGAATAAAAATATAGTTTCGGGGAGGAACCTGATAATGTTGTCGATGAAGAAGGGGATGCCTTGGGCATCCCCAAGCTTAGACGCTTGAGTCTTCTTGATATATGCAGGGGTGAACCACCGGGTGCATCCCCAAGCTTAGAGCTTTCACTCTCCTTGATCATGTTGCATCATACTCCTCTCTTGATCCTTGAAAACTTCCTCCACACCAAACTCGAAACAACTCATTAGAGGGTTAGTGCACATTATAAATTGACATATTCAGAGGTGACACAATCATTCTTAACACTTCTGGACATTGCATAATGCTACTGGACATTAGTGGATCAAAGAAATTCATCCAACTTAGCGAAAGAGGCAATGCGAAATAAAAGGCAGAATCTGTCAAAACAGAACAGTTCGTATTGACGAATTTTAAAATGGCACCAGACTTGCTCAAATGAAAATGCTCAAATTGAATGAAAGTTGCGTACATATCTGAGGATCATGCACGTAAATTGGCTTAATTTTCTGAGTTACCTACAGGGAGGTGGACCCAGATTCGTGACAGCAAAGAAATCTGGAACTGTGCAGTAATCCAAATCTAGTACTTACTTTTCTATCAACGGCTTAACTTGGCACAACAAAACTCAAAACTAAGATAAGGAGAGGTTGCTACAGTAGTAAACAACTTCCAAGACACAAAATAAAAACAAAGTACTGTAGGTAAAAACATGGGTTGTCTCCCATAAGCGCTTTTCTTTAACGCCTTTCAGCTAGGCGCAGAAAGTGTGTATCAAGTATTATCAAGAGACGAAGTGTCAACATCATAATTTGTTCTAATAATAGAATCAAAAGGTAACTTCATTCTCTTTCTAGGGAAGTGTTCCATACCTTTCTTGAGAGGAAATTTATATTTTATATTACCTTCCTTCATATCAATAGTAGCACCAACAGTTCGAAGAAAAGGTCTTCCCAATATGATGGGACAAGATGCATTGCATTCAATATCCAAGACAACAAAATCAACGGGGACAAGGTTATTGTTAACGGTAATGCGAACATTATCAACCTTACCCAAAGGTTTCTTTGTAGAATGATCAGCAAGATTAACATCCAAATAACAATTTTTCAGCGGTGGCAAGTCAAGCATATTATAAATTTTCTTAGGCATAACGGAAATACTTGCACCAAGATCACATAAAGCATTACAATCAAAATCTTTAATCTTCATCTTAATGATGGGCTCCCAACCATCCTCTAACTTTTTAGGAATAGAGGCTTCACGCTCTAGTTTCTCTTCTCTAGCTTTTATGAGAGCATTTGTAATATGATGCGTGAAAGCCAAATTTATAGCACTAGCATTAGGACTTTTAGCAAGTTTTTGCAAGAACTTTATAACTTCAGAGATGTGGCAATCATCAAAATTCAAACCATTATAATCTAAAGCAATGGGATCATCATCCCCAATGTTGGAAAAAATTTCAGCGACTTTATCACGGGCGGTTTCAGCAGTTTTAGCGATTTCGAGCGGTTTTCGCGCTTTGCATTCGAAGTGGAAACATTGCTAACACCAATTCTTTTATTAGTATGAGTAGGAGGTGCAGCAACATGTGTAGCATTAGCATTACTAGTGGTGGTAATAGTCCAAACTTTAGCTATATTCTTCTCTTTAGCTAGTTTTTCATTTTCTTCTCTATCCCACCTAGCACGCGAGTTCAGCCATTAATCTTATATTCTCATTAATTCTAACTTGAATGGCATTTGCTGTAGTAGTAATTTTATTATGATGATTCTCATTAGGCAAAACTTTTGATTTCAAAAGATCAACATCAGCAGCAAGACTATCGACTTTAGAAGCAAGTATATCAATTTTCCCAAGCTTTTCTTCAACAGATTTGTTAAAAGCAGTTTGTGTACTAATAAATTCTTTAAGCATGGCTTCAAGTCCAGGGGGTGAACTCCTACTATTGTTGTAAGAATTCCCATAAGAATTACCATAGCCGTTGCCATTATTATAAGGATATGGCCTATAGTTGTTACTAGAATTGTTCGGTAAGCATTGTTGTTGAAATTATTATTTTTAATGAAGTTTACATCAACATGTTCTTCTTGTGCAACCAATGAAGCTAATGGAACATTATTAGGATCAATATTAGTCCTATCATTCACAAGCATAGACATAATAGCATCAATCTTATCACTCAAGGAAGAGGTTTCTTCGACAGAATTTACCTTCTTACCTTGTGGAGCTCTTTCCGTGTGCCATTCGGAGTAGTTGATCATCATATTATCAAGAAGCTTTGTTGCTTCACCAAGAGTGATGGACATAAAGGTACCTCCAGCAGCTGAATCCAATAAATTCCGTGAAGAAAAATTTAGTCCTGCATAGAAGGTTTGGATGATCATCCAAGTAGTCGATCCATGGGTTGGGCAATTTTTAACCGAGAGATTTCATTCTTTCCCAAGCTTGAGCAACATGTTCAGTATCTAATTGTTTAAAATTCATTATGCTACTCCTCAAAGATATAATTTTAGCAGGGGGATAATATCTACCAATAAAAGCATCCTTGCATTTAGTCCATGAATCAATACTATTCTTAGGCGAGAGATAGCAACCAATCTTTAGCTCTTCCTCTTAATGAGAAAGGGAACAATTTTAATTTTATAATGTCACCATCTACATCCTTATACTTTTGCATTTCACATAATTCAACAAAATTATTAAGATGGGCAGCAGCATCATCAGAACTAACACCAGAAAATTGCTCTCGCATGACAAGATTCAGTAAAGCAGGTTTAATTTAAAAGAATTCTGCTGTAGTAGCAGGTGGAGCAATAGGTGTGCATAAGAAATCATTATTATTTGTGGTTGTGAAGTCACACAACTTAGTATTTTCAGCGTTGGCCATTTTAGCAACGAGTAAATAAAGCAAACTAGATAAAGTAAATGCAAGTAAACTAATTTTTTTGTGTTTTTGATATAGTAAACAAGATAACAAATAAAGTAAAACTAGCAACTAATTTTTTTGTATTTTGATTTAGTGCAGCAAACAAAGTAGTAAATAAAACTAAGCAAGACAAAAACAAAGTAAAGAGATTGAGAAGTGGAGACTCCCCTTGCAGCGTGTCTTGATCTCCCCGACAACGGCGCCGGAAAAAGAGCTTGATGGCGTGTAACTCACACGTTCGTTGGGAACCCCAAGAGGAAGGTATGATGCGCACAGCAGCAAGTTTTCCCTCGAGAAAGAAACCAAGGTTTATCGAACCAGGAGGAGCCAAGAAGCACGTTGAAGGTTGATGGCGGCGGGATGTAGTGCGGCGCAACACCGGGGATTCCGGCGCCAACGTGGAACCTGCACAACACAACCAAAGTACTTTGCCCCAACGAAACAGTGAGGTTGTCAATCTCACCGGCTTGCTGTAACAAAGGATTAACCGTATTGTGTGGAAGATGATTGTTTGCAGAAAACAGTAGAACAAGTATTGCGGTAGATTGTATTTCGAGTAAAGAGAATTGGACCGGGGTCCACGAGTTCACTAGAGGTGTCTCTCCCATAAGACGAACGAGCATGTTGGGTGAACAAATTACGGTTGGGCAATTGACAAATAAAGAGAGCATGACCATGCACATACATATCATGATGAGTATAGTGAGATTTAATTGGGCATTACGACAAAGTACATAGACCGTCATCCAACTGCATCTATGCCTAAAAAGTCCACCTTCGAGGTTATCATCCGAACCCCTCCGGTATTAAGTTGCTAACAACGAGACAATTGCATTAAGTATTGCGCGTAATGTAACTAGTGACTACATCCTTGAACATAGCACTAATGTTTTATCCCTAGTGGCAACAGCACATCCGTAATCTTAGTGGTTCTTGTCACTCCTCCAGATTCACGGAGACATGAACCCACTATCGAGCATAAATACTCCCTCTTGGAGTTACTAGCATCAACTTGGCCAGAGCATCTACTAATAACGGAGAGCATGCAAGATCATAAACAACACATAGACATAGCTTTGATAATCAACATAACAAGTATTCTCTATTCATCGGATCCCAACAAACGCAACATATAGAATTACAGATAGACGATCTTGATCATGTTAGGCAGCTCACAAGATCCGACAATGATAGCACAATGGGGAGAAGACAACCATCTAGCTACTGCTATGGACCCATAGTCCAGGGGTAGACTACTCACACATCACACCGGAGGCGACCATGGCGACGTAGAGTCCTCCGGGAGATGATTCCCCTCTCCGGCAGGGTGCCGGAGGCGATCTCCTGGATCCCCGAGATGGGATCGGCGGCGGCGGCGTCTCGGAAGGTTTTCCGTATCGTGGTTCTCGATGCTGGGGTTTTCGTCACGGAGACTTTTTATAGGCGAAAGGGCAGGTCAAGAGGCGGCACGGGGGCCCCACACCACGGGGCCGCGCGGCCAGGGGGGGCCGCGCCGCCCTATAGTGTGGCCCCTCCGTGGCCCCTCTTCGTCTCTCCTTCGGACTTCGGAAGCTTCGTGAGAAAATAGGCCCCGGGCTTTGATTTCGTCCAATTCCGAGAATATTTCCTTACTAGGATTTCTGAAACCAAAAACAGCAGAAAACGACAAGCGGCACTTCGGCATCTTGTTAATAGGTTAGTTCCAGAAAATGCACGAATATGACATAAAGTGTGCATAAAACATGTAGATAACATCAATAATGTGGCATGGAACATAAGAAATTATCGATACGTCGGAGACGTATCACTTCCTCGTACGTCGCAGGGTCTTCATCATTGTTATCCACAATCATGACATTTAGACAGGGATCATACCAATCATGAGTGGTACGCTCCCTCGTCGATCTGCGAGGTTCAGTATCTTCCTCGTTCGAAGTTTCATGATCATCATCATTTGCTTCCTCTCCTATCGGTGTAGGCTGTATAGGAACATCCTCCGGCACTATGATACTCTGATATATGAGAGAAGGTTCATTAACCTCGCCGAGTTCTACCTTCCTTCCAGTCACTTCTTTAGTGAGAAACTCCTTCTCAAGAAAGGATCCGTTCTTGGCAACAAAGATTTTGCCTTCGGATCTGTGATAGAAAGTGTACCCAATTGTTTCTTTAGGGTATCCTACGAAGACGCATTTCTCCGCTTTGGGTTCTAGCTTGTCAGGTTGTAACTTCTTTACATAAGCTTCGGAACCCCAAACTTTAAGGAACGACAGCTTAGGTTTCTTGCCAAACCATAATTCATACGGTGTCGTTTCAACAGATTTAGATGGTGCCCTATTTAAAGTGAATGCGGCTGTCTCTAATGCATAACCCCAAAACGACACTACAAGAAATATGCTAACTGGTGACCCTCACTATTGGTCGTAGAAAAGGTCTTAATCGTTCTTTCATGACCTATTTTTAACCAAAAACAGTAGGTCACATACCGAGGGTCAGTAATTACAAGTCACGGCGTTTTTTTCTAATTGGTCATGGACTTCTACGACCGAAACAAAAGGTCATGGACCTATGACCAACTATTTTGGTCAAACGCTATCTTCCCTGTCCATGTCAGCCAATCCTACATGGCGATTCAGATCGGTCCAATTCAGTTACGTGGCGATTCAGCTCGGTCCAATTCAGTTAACTGACAGGATGATATAGCCTGATACTGTCCCCTTTCCTTCATTTTTAATTTTTATATTTGAGACTGAACCGACATGATATTTATAATATAAAAAGTTACATAACTTTGCAGAACAAATACGAACAGTTTCTGAGCTATTACAGAGAAGTCAACCAGTTTCTGAACTTTGCAATTGACACCCTAAAAAACAAAAAACAAAGCAATCAGATCCCTGCATCTACATGGACAGAGCACTCCGGCTTCCTGTAGGCCGCCGGTCGATGCCGTCTTCCCCCCACCAGAAGGTCGACGCCGGCACAGGCAAGAGCGGCTCGGGCTCATTTGATGACCCGGTGCGCGACCTCGCGGCGCTAGCAGGCAGCGAGCGCAGAGGTCGATGACGAGCTGGACGGCGTGCGCGTCTTCGAAGGCGACGCGGAGCGCGGCCTTGGAGACTCCTCTGTGGCGACGATGTAGAAGCTGCCGGAGACGCCGAAGAAGGAGGCCACGAGGCGCATGGTCGAAATGAGGCGGACACGCGCGTCCCAGGCTAGCGCAGCACCCGTGCGGGAAGTGCGGCCAGCAGATCCGGCAGGGTTGAGGCAGACGCGCGGCCCGGCGGCGCCGTCCCGACGGCAGACAGCAGCTCGTGATGTAGGCGGCGGGGGAGAGAAGGAGAAAGAATAAGAGCCAGGACGCGACGGGGAGATACAAAGTAAAGAGCCATGAAATTATTGAGCGGAGCGGCACAGTGTGCTGGGCAACACATGGACTTGTCCATTATTGAGCGTCCATGTCTCAACCAATCACAGACAAGTATCTATTGTGCCCTGGATTGTGTGTTTCTTCTGGATCACTGGGAGGCGTCGGATCAGATGAAGGGCTCACGTTGGTTGTGCCAGCTTTAGTCCTGAGGTGACACATCAGCGTGTTTGGTTTGGGTATAATAGAACTAGGGAATGGGAATTAATGGGCAGGATACTTAAAATCTTCCGTTTTCGTTGGAGGACATGGGAATTGATTAAGGTAGCTAACTCCCACGTATCTCTTCCTATGGGGAGGCCTGGAAATTAATCTGTGAAAGGAATTCGAACGAAAACATCTTCCGTTCCTAATACATGTCACGCGATCGAAGATAATGGTCTGGCTGTCTGGCATGGTTGGGTACGCAGCGTTGATGCTTGATCAATACATATGGACGTGTACATTGTATTTCACCTGTATCCCCAAGACACATCTGTAACTTATACACGATGATAAAATATAATCGTTAGATCTAATCCAGTGAAAAAAAACATTAGCCCAAAAAGTAGATATAGCCTGTCAATAGGTCCCACATATCAGTGGGTTCAAAGCAAGTCTATATTGTGACACATAAGCCAAAAAAGACAAATAGGCAGTGACACATAGGTGAGATTGCTGAGGTGTCTGCTTAGTCATGGCAACACATTACAATTTAAGACATTACTATTTAATCATGCGGTCCTGACCAATTAAATTGGTTGCAATAGTCTGGAATTAAGGACGTGGATTTATTCTTTGTATGTTAAGACCAATTGGTCTAGGCAAATTATGTCCTTTCTGATAGAGAAGGTCATAATGCTGCAGGGATTGGACTCTCCCATATGACTTATAACCAACTGGCTCGAGTTGGTCGTAAATCTATGACCAAGACTATCATGGTCCTTAAGATAAAGGTCATTAGTCAACAAATTTGTTGTAGTGCGATAACGGAAAATCGGAAAGAGACATCATAGATCGAACCATATCCAAGAGAGGTCGATTACGATGTTCGGACACACCATTGCGTTGTGGTGTTCACGGCGGTGTCAACTGTGAAAGTATTCCACATTTCTTTAAATGCATGCCAAACTCATAACTCAGATATTCGCCTCCGCGATCAGAACGCAGAAACTTAATCTTCTTGTTACGTTGATTTTCTACTTCACTTTCGAATTCCTTAAACTTCTCGAAAGTTTCGGACTTATGTTTCATAAAGTAAATATACCCATGTCTACTCAGATCATCCGTGAAGGTTATAACATAACGATAACCACCGCGCGATGCTACACTCATTGGTCCGCACATATAGCTATGTATGATTTCCAACAAGTCTGTAGCTCGCTCAATTGTACATGCGAATGGAGTCCTAGTCATTCTTCCCATTAGACATGCTTCGCATCTATCAAGTGACTCAAAGTCAAGTGACTCAAGAAGTCCATCGGAATGGAGTTTCTTCATGCGCTTCACTCCAATATGACCAAGACGACAATGCCACATATAAGTAGAATTTATCATTCAATTTAATTCTCTTAGCATCAATGTTATGAACATGTGCATCACTACTATCGAGATTTAACAAGAATAAACCATTCATCTCAGGTGCATGACCATAAAAGATATTATTCATATAAATAGATCAACCATTATTCTATGACTTAAATGAATAATCGTCTTGCATTAAACAAGATCCAGATATAATGTTCATGCTCAACGCAGGCACCAAATAACAATTATTAAGGTTTAAAACTAATCCCGAAGGTAGATGTAGAGGGAGCGTGCCGACGCCGATCACATCGACCTTGGATCCATTTCCAACGCTCATCGTCACCTCATCCATCGCCAGGCTTCGTTTATTCCGTAGTTCCTATTTTGAGTTACAAATGTGAGCAACCGAACCAGTATCAAATACCCAGGCACTACTACGATTGCCAGTAAGATAGACATCAATAACATGTATATCAGATATACCTTTCTTCTTGATGTGGCCGCTCTTCAGACCAGCCAAGTATTTGGGGCAATTACGCTTCCAGTGCCCCTTCTCCTTGCAGTAATAGCAAACAGTATCAGGTTTAGGGCCAGCCTTAGGTTTCTCAGGAGGCGCATCAACTTTCTTGCCGCCCTTCTTGAAGTTGCCCTTGTTAGGCTTGCCCTGCTTCTTGAAACTGGTGGTCTTGTTGACCATCAACACTTGGTTCTCTTTTTGTATCTCTACCTCAGCAGATTTCAGCATGGAGAAGAGTTCATGTAACTCTTTGTTCATGTTCTGCATGTTGTAGTTCATCACGAAGTTCTTGTAACTAGGTGGCAGTGATTGGAGTACACGATGAATACCCAGCTGGTTAGGAATCACTATCCCCAAGTCACTGAGCTTCTTCGCATGCCCGAACATAGCGAGCACGTGCTCACTAACGGAGCTACCCTCTTCCATCATACAGCCAAAGAAGTGTTTTGAGGCCTCATAGCTTTCCATGGCCGCATGAGTTTCAAAGATAGCTTTTAGCTCACGGACCAGCTCATAAGGGTCGTGGTGCTCAAAACGCTTTTGGAGCTCCGCTTCTAAGCTGCACAGGATGGCACACTGAACTTGGGAGTACCGAGTTACCCGAGTCTCGTAAACATTCTTTACATCCTCAGATACTGCAGGTGGAGGTGGGGGACCTAGCGGTGCTTCGAGCACAAATTGCAGATTTCCACCAGTGAGGAAAATCCTCACATGACGGAACCCGTCAGTGAAGTTGCTACCATTGCTTTTAAGCTTTTCTTTCTCTAGGAACTGGTTAAAATTGATGGTGGGGGCCACCATGATCTACAACATATTTGCAAAGAATTTAGACTAAGTTTATGATAAATAGAGTTCAAATTTTAATTCTTAAATTAACTAGGTGAACTCCCACTCAAAACAACATCCCTCGCATTGTCTTAGTGATCACACGAACCAAAACCACTACACCAAGTCCGATCATCACGAGAAGAGATGTAGCTTCAAAGGCAAACACTCAAAGTGTTCATCATATCATTCATATGACTCATGCTCTACCTTTCGGTATCCCGTGATCCGAGACCATGTCTGTACAATTTGGCATATATTGCGACGATTTTTTTTGTTGCAATAGATCCAAATCCTTGTAGTGCCGTCAAGAAAGAGCAAGAGCGACCCAAAGATCTTACCATCTTGATCAAAATACTTATGTGGTAGATATGTATGCTTATCTACATGGTGCCAGTCTATTTCTTAACGTTCCTTAACGAGCTGCTCGCGAGCGCTCGCAAGCAAATAATGAGTCGGGCGAAACAATGATTTCAGCTCATTATTCTTAACGAGCTTAATGATTCGAGCCTTAATGACCACGAGCTTAAAGAGCAGAGCCTTAACGACCCAAGCAACTCGTTAGTCCACCCCTATCACGTACCACTAACATGGAATAAAAATAACATAGTTAAGTACACACTTACAAGCATTGACAAGCTCACAAGTTCATCCAAGCAAGACAATAACTTCATAAGTTCATAACCTAAGGGTGGCATGCATGATTGAAAAACCAAAAGTTCATCCTACCACCACATCAAAGATGGGTTGCGTCCTACCACCGTGAAGTTATCATCTCATGTGGTGTTAGTATGTACCACCTCATCACACTTACATGCCATAAGAAGTTTTTAAGCCCTAGATATCTCCAAAATATTCATCACAACCACATCATCATCATCATCATCGTCTGCCATCACCAGCAATCAAGCATGCATCCCCACCCACCCCATGGCCCTGGGGAACCACTGCAGATTGTAGTAGTGCTTGGCAGGTAGATCATGGGCCACATGGTACCGCGGCTCTCCTCCATGCCAACAAAGTTGGTACCTTGTGCCTCGTTGTCGACAAGGTGTCCAAGAGCTGCCATGAGAGCTTCCTGGGAGAAGTGAACAACGCTCATGATGGCCTTGTAGAGTTTTGGGTGCATATCAGTTGTCTTGTTGTCCGTGATCGCTTGTGTGACGTCCTTGACGACTTTAGTCATGCTGCTGAAGGTCTGGAGCTCATCCTTAGCCACCCCACACCTCTTCCTCTTACCTCTAGGTGTGTGTCCAGTGGAAGGCTTATCTGGGCCATCGATGATGATGATGGTATCGGACTGTTACAAGTGTCTATGGATGATAAAATGACAAATGTGCCAAGGGGCTCATTAGACCCCAAGAAACTCAGTGTCCTTGGGGTGATCCTAAAGAAGGAAGATTGTTACAAGTGTCTGTGGATGATAAAATGACAAGTGTAACACAATTAGTTGTAAAATAGTTGGAGTGTGCTACCGTGATCTGTGCCTGATACCGGCCAGCTTCTAACACAGTTAGTTGTAACATAGTTGGAGTGTGCACCGCTCAGATCTTTGAGCTTGCTAATATGGATCCATCTCAGCCTTTACTTCCTCAGGTGGTTGTACACCTGAGTAGAAGTCACCTAGGCTCCACTATGTGCAAACAAGGCCTTATAAATATTAGGCAGGTGTACCTCTTTGAGCCATTTGTCAAAATATACGCCGGTTTTGATGAGCTCGCACATCTTTTCCAACATGAATGAGGACTAGAAGGGCAGCCACTTCATGGTGCCCTTCATCTGCACAGTGTGCAGTTTGCGCACAACACGAGCATCATGCATCTTCTGCGCCTTCCTTGCCTTTGCAAGGGCTAGGGGCAACCTTTGATGCGATGTTGTCCATAAGGCTTTGCACATAGCTATGCGACATTGATCCTAGATTTTTTTTGCCGAGGCTGATCAGAACTCTGACCCACCTCCACATTTTTCTCACCAAGTGAGCATGCGAATCATCGACAATGATGGGATCTATGCGTCCTCAAAGGGGACCAAAGCCTGACAAATCATCGCACAACGAGTCCTACATTGACCACCCCACAATGTACAAACTAGATTAACCATGGTACAATCGACGTAAAACAAAATCATACAATACTACCATGCATGCATGGTACAATCTAGACAAACAATAAAAATAAACAAAACATACTCAAGGGCTCTAGGAGACATCGTCGAGGGTGGCTATGGGGAAACGGCTGAATGAAGCATTTTTCTTTGGCATGGCAATGAAGCTGCTTTGACGCGCGTGTCAACCACAACGTGAAGTGTGAGTGCAGTAAACCAATCAACCATTTTGAGACTTGCGAAAACCTTGTTGGACTCCATGCTGCCTACTAATCACACCCCTACGTGCGAGAAAACGTATGTTCACACAGCAGCTAACACGGGATGCCCGGGCAAACAAATCAATGTTTTTTTTTAGCAAAACACAGTACAGACGTAGATGTTCACGCATACGTGTAAACACTCATCCTTATGAACGCATGCACACCCTACCCCTATGATCGCCTCTGAAAGATTGCGTGCAAGAAACTTCATTTGACGGGGCTTGAGATTGACGAAGTTACCACAGACACCTCGCTGTCGACAGGAACGTTGCCTCTTAATGAAGAATATTCCTCCGGAACACCAAAATATTAAACTTAGGGTTTAAATTCTGCTGGAAAGCAGCTCTGCCCAGGCTTCAACCCAGAAATTTTGGGCAATGCCCCACGGGCACCAATTTTGGGCCTCACTTTGGGCCAGCCAACCACTGTGTGGGCTGTGCGCCTGTTCTAGGGAATAGGGACCGGTCATTTCACACAAAAAAAGCTGTAGGCATATACTTTTGTACCAGTTTCAGATTGCACAGTTTTAGACACTACTCTAGATAATAGAAACAACTTTCATTTCATATCAAAGAAAAAATTTCCAGTCATTTAAAAGTTTAAACAGTAAGCGTATACTTTTGTACCGAATTTAATAAATTATTTTTCAGACTTTTGTCGAATTCAGATTCCAATAAAACTTATGTAGTCTGAAAGCAGGGACCTAAGAGCATATCCAGCCGCGTCCCCCAAAGCGTCCCCCAAAAGGATTTGAGGCGCGCCGGACAAAAAAACCGTTCCAGCCGCGTCCCCCAAAGCCCATTTTTATCCGGCGCGCCCCCATACGGTGTCCGGCGCCCGAGCCCGTCCCCGTCCCACGGGGACGCACCGGGCACGCCGGACACAACGAAAAGCGAGGCGGGGAGTGGCGGGGCCGACCCGTCAGCGGCACGGAAGGCTAAAACCCCGTCGCCTACCTTTGGTCAAGCGACGTTAATGGCGTTCCTGTTTTCCCAGGCGACGCAGGGACGCGTCTCGTCGTGCATGGCCGCGTGGCCATCCGCGCCGGAGTTATTGCGTGCAACCACCCGCTGCCGCCGCTGTTTTAAGACGCCCTGCAGTTCTCGCCGCTCATCACAATCCTTATCGTCGCCGCCGCCTCCACTCCCGGATCTTCTCCTCGCCGCTCCAAAAAATGTCGACCTCGTCCTCCCGCAAGATCGCCGCGGCGAGCGGCCGGCCGCGGCAGCCTCACCGTGGCGCAGGCGTGGGCGCTGTACCACGCCCGGTATCCAGTCCCGCCGGACATGCGGCTACCAAGCAGCGGCGGCTGGAAGATGGCCGTGAACGGCATTGGCATCCATGAACACGGATCAATGGAGGGACGCCATCAAGGCCCGGCGGGCTCAACTCACCCCCGCAGAGCGGTTGGATCCAACGTGGGCGGTCACCAACAACGACGCCTGGTGGACGACGTACTTCAAGGCGAAGTACGACATCGAGATGCACGAGCACCGAGAACCTCGTCGGCGGCCCCAACAGCCTGGAACAAGGACGGCCGCGCCCGTTGCAGGGCGTTCCGGGGCGCACCCTCGACAACGTCATCCGCGGCATCCGCAACGGCGCTCCAAGGCTGGAGATGCCATCGTCGCCGCTGCCGTCTCCTCAATGGCAGCCGAGGAGGACGATGTACTCCTCCTCCTCGCACTCTTCTTCCTCGGGACCGGCACGATCGACGCCGTCCTCGTCGTACCGGTCGGCGCCCTACACCGTCCCCAAACGGGAGGTCAAGGAGGAGCCGGTGACGCCCGTCAACACGAGGCGTGGCGGCGGCGGCGGCCGACGGCGGCAAGGGAGGTGCGGCGGCGCCCTCCTCATCCCGAGCCGGAGGTGAAGGAGGAGCCGGAGGAAGCGTTGCGGCGCGGCGCTGCCGGCGGAGTATGAGCGGCGGCGGCGGCTCATCGCCGGCGGCGGCGACCCCGAGGATCGCCCAGGTCCGCGGGCGGCGTTCTTGGCGTCCATGAACGACAAGGACGCCTGGAGGGGCGACCTCGACGCGGCGATCGCCTTGTCCATCCGCGACTCCGACAAGCCGTCGGTGGACCTCACCGACGACGGCGAGGCGAGGACCAAGCGGCGCGGTGAAGGACGAGCCCGTCGACGAGCCCGTCGGCGAGCGCGTCAAGCGGGAGGTCGTCACCGACGACATGTACAACTTCCGAGCGGTACTACGACGCCTCCGCCGCCGCAAGTGGTTCTAGATTAGGTTTAGTTTAAATTTAGTCAAATTTCGTTCGAATGTATGTAAGTTTGGACGAATCTTAGTCGAATCTCGTTAAGTTTAAAATTTCCGAATTTTTGTTTGGGGGACGCGACTGGGGAGCGACGTCCCCCAAAGGCGGCACGAACGAAACACGTCCTCCAAACGCTCAATCCGGCGCGGTTTGGGGGAGGCTTTGGGGGACGTGGCTGGAGATGCTCTAAGTGTGGGATGCTTTTTTTTTTGTGTGTGCGCTCTGGTTCACTTATGTGCATGGATTAACTTTGGATGGTAGATGTAGGGGCGAATAATGTTGTAGCGTGACATGATGGTCAACAATTAAAATGCGCCGTATCTACACAAGACTGCGATACTTATTTTGAGATGGAGGAAATAAAATGTAAGGATCGTATGGATCTCGAGTTGATTCCATGAAAGTTCATCATCCTAAATAGGTGGAGATGCTCAACTTTACAACTTCTCCTAGTCAGCCTGCACAGAAAAATACAGTAGTAACACGTACATCTTGTACGAACAACACAATTATCCAGGGATCTCATCTCAGACATGCAGAACAGATTTACAGATCTGGTCGACCCGAGGGACCGCCGAACGACGATGAGTGGTTCTTGTGTGTCTATTCCATCGGCTGTCAATCCTCCCCATCCTCCTTTTTCACCCCGGGCCCCAATTCAAGCGTTGCTCAAATATCTGTGGCGGTAACCATCACTCATCACGCGCCCAACTGCGCGCCGGCTATTCCACTCGCCGTGCCGTTGCGATGAAGCCGCAGACAGACCCATGCCGCCCGGCTCCTTTATATACGGCCTCCGCGCCGTTTTGGCCCAGCAGAGACGAGATCAAGAAAACAAGAAGCATACACTACACACCTCGCTTGCGGCTTGCTCCGGCAGCTACACCTTCGCGTGGACCAAGCAGGAAACATCACACAACCGGGTGCGCTATTCCGGCGAGGAAGCCGATCGATCAAGAAGCCATTTCCGTGTACGCGCGCGGCCAAGGAGTCTCCAAGTCCGAGATGAACGCGCCCACCTCATGGCTCTTCGCCGACAACTCCAGGTACAGCACCCGGTCGCGGCTGCTCTTCATCGGCCTCTCCTTCGCCATCGGCATCGCCACCTTCCTCCTCTACCTCGCCGTCTGGTACGCCTGCCGCACCCGCAGCCAGCGCCAGCGCGCTGTGCGCGCCGACGATCTGGAGGCCGGCGCCGCCTCGCCGGGGTCCGAGCGCCGCGGCATGAGCGACGCCGCCATCGCCGCGCTCCCCACCTTCACGTACAAGCTCCCCGCCGTCGTCCCAGAGGCAGCGGCCGTCGAAGACAAGCAGGCGGTGGCGGCGGACTGCGCGGTGTGCCTCGGGCAAGTGGAAGCCGGCGAGACGGTGCGGCGGCTGCCCAAGTGCGCGCATTTGTTCCACGCCGAGTGCGTCGACGCCTGGCTGCGCGCGCACTCCACCTGCCCCATGTGTCGCGCCCCCGTCGGCCCGCCCGCCGCCGCCGCCTCCAAGAAGGACGGCACCGCGGACGCCACCCCGGTGGTCGCGTCAGCGACAGCGACAGCAGTGCCACCTGTCTAAGCTCGCGCGCCTAGCTTCATCGGGAAGATGTACTGAACCGCATGATTGAAGAATTATTAGCTACGTACAGCGATCAGTCGACTAGGTAGCTAGATAGAGGAACGTAACCTAGGACGGTATAGAGGCCCAATTATTCGAGGAGATTTGTTCAGTTCGTAGTAGCATATACGTACGTGTACAGAAGTATCTGTGACGTCGATTGTTTCTTGTGTATTCGTACCACTTGTAGAAGTACTAGGTGAGCTAGCTGTTGTGATTTTTTCTGATTGATGGAATGAATCTACCTAGCACGTACTGTACCGCAAACGCATATTGTCATGAGCGTCCACCTTCTCCCACCTCCCGTTCTGGCCGCGAACGGTCTCTGTTGCTCGGTTCAGCTCCGCCGTCCCCCATCAATGTGGGTCTCTGTTGACATGCGCCCAACGTCAACTCGTTGCGTTCCACTGTCATGGCATTCGCTCGAAACCACGGCATCGGCCGACTGAATTCCATCTGCGCTGCGTTTTCCGGCCGGCCGTCCAAGCATCCATTCGCTTCGCGCACACACATATTTTTGTTTCCAGAACCGTTTGGTTGGGTATTCGTCCGTGAACTTGTCGACTGCTTAGCTTGTGTATACAGTGTGCGATGGGCTTTAAGTTTCATTTGTTGCTCGTTTGTGGGATATGTCATTGATTATATGCAGATTTTTTTTTGGAATTATTTAAAATTCAAAAATATTATATATTTTTTTTTAAAAAAAAAGAGATCACGGGTGCCCATGTGCACCAAATCTCCGTCAATAAACGCATATATAAAACCCTTTTTACCCAGCGAAAATAATGTCAATGCCGAGGACAGTCCCACTCTGTTATATATAGAGCACCCTTGATACGCGCTAGATTAGGTTTAGTATTGATTTTTTTTTAATTTGCTCAAACTTCCTACAAATACCTGAAATGTTTGAACGAAATTTGTAATTTCATTTTTTGTGTCTTTAATTCATTTTGAGATTGCGGTATTGGGGCTGCAGCTAGCGGTGGACCGCCGTCCCCCAATTGGGAAACAAACTTTGCTTGTGCCCAAAACAGCTCGTCCGTCAGTGTTGCCGGATGTAGTTAGTGGAGCCCCGGTGAAAATGTTCTAAGACTCTGGATGCTTGGGGGACTATTAATATGGATGTGAAGGTGGCAAGTATGTAGTAGATCGGAGCAGCGAAAAACCAGTTCTGAACCCGAGCTCATATGCTCTTAGTTCAATAAAATAATCAAAAAAATGGCAAAAAAACTAAAAAAGATTTTTTGTGTGCACTGAACATGATCAAGTGTTCTAACTACACATCAAAAATCTCCGAGAAAAGATATATCTAGTGAAAGGTGCAATACATACAAAATTAGGTGTTGTTTGGAACATCCAGATTTGTTGCTTAAATCACTTCGATTTATCCTTTTTGCCCATACCACTACATAAGTTTTTTTCTCGGAGAATTTGTGTGTGTAGTTAGAACCCTCGTTCATGTTCATTCTACACAAAATTCAGTTTTTTTTAATTTGTTTTTTCTTTTTTCTTTTTTTTAAACCAGGAGCATATGAGTTCGGGTTTGAAAACGCTTTTTCCATCGGAGCAGTACGCAATTCATCGGTTGAGCAATTAAACATGGGTGGGAACTAGTTGGAAATAGATTGTTCTTTTCTGCTAATGTAGTGAACATATCTAAAGCTTGCACGGATCGGTGGTATCTGCAAACGTGTGTTCGTGATCAAACCGGGGCCGTCCGTCCTGGTACCTTGATTCTCGAGGTCGCAATAACTGCGAACATATGCTAGCTTGTGCTCGCCGCCGGCAGCAGACCTACGCTAGCTTAACTCCAGCCGTGGATTGGTTGGGCGGCACGGTGAGGTGAGCGGGCAGCTGGGACCGGTCGAGATGCATATGCTTCCGTTGCACAAAAGCTAGGTCGAGAGTGAATGCCTCCTTGCTTTTCTAGCGTCGGGTTCGTTCTCTGCTACGTTGATTTGGCCTATACAATGTGCGGGGTCCTTTTGCCTACGCGGGGTGACGGATTGGTACACAGCTTTTGGGAACACAATAAACTTGCGTTTTGCAACTTTTTTTTGTGCGGGTTTTGCAACTTGAGCTACAGGCGGTATGGGCACTTCCTAGATGGCAACGAACTGGTTTGTACGAACGCACCACCGTCGCCAGCACCGGGTACCCGACAGCGTGGTTGTTTCCCATAGAAACAGAATCTCAACTTTTGTGTTGGTCTGTCTTGGAAAACAAGTTGATACCCGGCCCCTCCATTCAAAATGTAAGACACGTTTTATTTTACACGGTATTTGATGCAGAACTTTAAACGTTAATATATATAGTAAATTATGTTTGTTAGGCATGTATAAATTGTATAGTTGCATTTCTCTTGCAAAATTCTTTTAATTCATATGTATGCATACACTACAAAAAGCTTGTGGCTATATCTGGCGGATTTGTTGGACTCTAGAAGCAAATATTGCCCCAAGTTTGAAGCAAATTCCACCCGGACCCAATTGCCAAAATGGGAACCTCAAGAGGCTTTAGTTCCACCAAAAGAGGCGAGTTCTTGTTTCATAGTATAATAAATAGATTAAAGATCACTGGTGTGGTGCCTTTTATGGGAAAAACAATTTATATGAAAGATCACCAATACCCTTAGCAGGGTGAGAGAAATAAGGGGGAAAAGCAAGTTTTTTTAAAAAAAAACTATAACTACCTTTGGAAAAGAAGAAAATTAATTGAGTATTGACTTATTTAGTCCGTGTACTTGGTCCATTGGGAGGATTGTCTTTGTCCACCAGGAATGAGCACTAGTGGGCTTTTAGTGGACTTACTTCTCCTTTCAGGACTCCATGTTACATGGGCTTGTTTTAACTTTATCATTTGAAGTTCTTGTCTACCATTCCATATTTGGCACTAAAACCATTTTCTTTATATTAGAAAAAGATCCCACGATTAACAACCATCTCCCCTACAAAAATTACTATGTTTCAAGTTCATCATCGGAACAATGTTAACTAATTTTAGAAATATATTGGTTAACAAGTTGGACTAAATCATTTGTTCTTCAATACATGTTACTTTGGAATCAGAGCGTGGAAAAGTTTGACCGCTAATACAAGGAAAAATGTTTCAGATTTGTATGTGCAAACTCTATAATAGATCTATCACAGTAAAGAAAACACCCATCCCACCCAGATTTGGTGGGCATGCGTCCATGTGATCCCTCATGTACAATAAAATCAGATAAAAATATTAAAATTTTGGCATAAATCATATGTGTGGGGAATATATGCAGATATCTTCAAGCCAAGTTTGAAAATAAAATACAAAAGTATGTAACTTGTGTTAAAAAGACAAATGTTCAAGGAATAGTACAATAACCTGGATTTTTACTATGCAAAAAAATACAAAGTTTTATTTTCTCTTTTTTGTGTAGGACACATATAGTTATATTTTTTCTTCACATTTCACGCTAGTAAGTTTCAAGGCAACATGAAAGAATACCCAAAATATATGATTCATGTGGACCTATGTTCTACCGGGTGTTTTTGCTCTTCCATCTCATATATTCGTAAGAGTTATAACCAAAATATAATAGTAGAAACATTAGTGCCATTTTGATACCCAAACACAACAATAAAAAGAGAGGAAGTTCTATAACGTTACCACAATCATGTACCAAGGAATCTTCATACCGGTGCACCACTGGCTAGTTTCCTACGCTCTGTGCTGAATATGCATGGGGACCGTTTTTGTGGGATCTTGGAATACCAACTTTAGCCGGTCGCTATGCCCCCCCAAAGACATAGGATTGGGATCCTATCTTCAATCATTTTTATTTCAGAGATTCAATCATATGTATTGCCTTGAATAGAAAACGTAAAATATAGGTGAACGAGACAGTGCTAGCCACACTGTTGCTATATACTATCTTGTAGGAGTATGGAGAAGTATTAGACACACTTTTCACATCGTATGGGTTGCGCCCATCCCATACGCAACTCCCGTGTATGCATCCACTTAACCACCGTTCAGAGATACTCAGTTCCATCGCATGTGGGAAAAGTCACTCTGTTATTGTCTGAGATTGGCATAGGAAGAAGCTTCCAGAAAGCAAAAAAAATTAATGAGAACCTTTTTGAGTTTTCATGTACTCAGTAAGTACTATGATTTGTTCAACCGTCAACTATAGTTACAAAGTTGCATGGTGAATGCAAGTAGTGACCTCACTCTATACAAGAGCATACAAGCTCCAGTAAGGCAAGTAGTGAGAGCCTCACACTATACAAGAGCATACAAGCTCCAGCTGACGAATAAAATTGAAGTGCTCTCGGTGAAATCTGAAGCCTCGACAAATGTAAATACTCAGGAACGTAGGATACTCCCGTTTATCTTAAAAGAACGAAAAAATTAGAGTTGGATATGTTTTGATCCTTTGAGGAATGTGCAGACTGCAGACCACGAAATGTGCTGTGAAGTTCAGAGATTTGTTTCCTGACTCTTGAGGGGTGCATGGTGGCCGCAGCTTATGCTTGCAAACTTCAAGGCGATGGGTTTCCTTTGCATCGCGTGCTGCAGCGGGAGACTGCAGTTGCCAGTTCGCTATTCGCCGTTTTGTAACTTTTGTTGTTTGTACGTACACTCCCATTTTCTAGTGTGCGGCCGGATAGGCGGCAGAATGCCCTTTTCCATTACTTCTTCCTCGAAGAGATGGAACGCCATAGGCATTCCCTATCATTTGATTCTCTTGAGTGGCATCTGCAAGCTGGTGTCATCTCACTACGGCAGAATCAGGCTTTGTTGTGCAACGATTTGCACGGCAAAGAGGCCTGTGGCAAAGGCTTTGCCGTGTGAGACCGCACAATAAATCCCGCACGGCAATGCCTTCGATGGCAACGCTGTTGTTGTCGTGCGTCTCGCCTATGCTGCACGGCAAAGACTTTGCCGTGCGCTGAAATCCTCTGTCGTGCGAGCATCATTTGCCGTGCGGCTAGCCGCTTTGCCGTTCGGCAAAGTGACCAACCGCTGCCGTTAAGGCTAGACGTTCGGGCCGAGCTTTTCCTGGCTCGGCTCGTTTTGGGCTTGGCCCGCGTTAGATGCAGCCCGAGTCGAGCCTAATTTTCTGGCCCGTAGCGGGCTAAAAGCTCGCCCAGCTCGGCCCAAGCCAGCCCGTTAGCTCGTGATTTTTTTCTCGAATTAACAGGGGACGTGATCTGGGACAGGTTTGAGTAGTTTTTGGCCCAAAACGAAACATGGATGGTTGAGTGGATCGATCAGGCCATCTGCCTCCGCACAGGCACATCACAGGCGATGGTGGCGACGAGCTGGTCGTGGCCTCGCCGTCGGCTTGGCCTGCACCACGCCGCCTGCGACGGGGCGTCCTCGACGCGCTTCCTCCATACCTGAGCTGCCGCGGCCGGCACTGGCACAGGCGCGCCGCCGCCCCCTGTCATGGACAGGACTCTCGTCCACGACCCAAGCGGCGGCCGCCCCCTGTACAAGTTACCGAGTTCAACGACCACCATATCGCCCTGGAGCCGTTCAGAATCCTCAGATGCATAGAGAAGAAGGCATCGGGGTTCTCAGACCAGACCAACGTCGACGAGGCGGTTGAGAGCATGGAGATCGGGGTGCACCTCGCCGATGCGCCGTCGAGACTCTGATGCGGGGTTCGACAGGAAAGTACGCTGATGCGTGGGGCCCACATGGAAGTGACTATAGACGTCCAGCTCGCGAGCCAGCCCGAGCCAGCCCGAGTTTCCGTCGAGCTCGAGCCGAGCCCATATTTCGAGCGCGTGGAACAAACGAGCCAGCCCGAGCCGAGCCCATTTAGAGCGAGCTAAAAGAAGGCTCGGACCGAGCCCAGCACGAGCTGGCTCGTGTCCACCCTTAGCTATCGTGCGTCGCCCCGCACGGCAAGACACAGTCTTTACCGTGCGCCGCTGGACCAGCCGCACGGCAAAGAAATCAACATGCACACAACAGCCTTGCCATCACGTGCCCCTTTGCCGTGTTTATGCACACGGCAAAGTGACCAAATGTCCTTTGATGTGTGCATACGCATGGCAAAGGAATCTCTATTTTTTATGTTTTTGTTGTTTTTCGTTATTCTCTACATATAATTTAATAGGGATTTCTATTTTAGTGCCCTCAGGTCCTTAGTTGTACTCAGTTTTTCCCAGCCCCTTAGTTTTTCCTCAGTTTTCCCCAAGTTTTTGTCTAAAACCCGCAGAATGAGCTCGGACGGAATGAATCTGTTTAGCTGAACGTTCCGTGCTGACGTGTGGGGCTGCCTTGTTTGTGGGGCCGCGTTGTGTGGGGCTGGTTGTTGGAGATATGCCCAAGAGGCAATAATAAAATGGTTATTATAATATATCTTTGTGTTTATGATAATGTTTGCATACCATGTTATAATTGTATTAACCGAAACATTGATACATGTGTGTTATGTAAACAACAATGAGTCCCTAGTAAGCCTCTTGTATAACTAGCTTGTTAATTAATAGATGATCATAGTTTCATGATCATGAACATTGGATGTTATTAATAACAAGGTTATGTCATTATATGAATGATGTAATGGACACACCCTATTAAGCGTAGCATATGATCACGTCATTAAGTTCTATTTGCTATAAGCTTTCGATACATAGTTACCTAGTCCTTTCAACCATGAGATCATGTAAATCACTTATGCCGGAAGGGTACTTTGATTACATCAAACGCCACTGCGTAAATGGGTGGTTATAAAGGTGGGATTAAGTATCCGGAAAGTATGAGTTGAGGCATATGGATCAACAATGGGATTTGTCTATCCCGATGACGGAAAGATATACTCTGGGCCCTCTCGGTGGAATGTCGTCAAATTAGCTTGCAAGCATATGAATGGTTCATAAGAGACTACATACCACGGTACGAGTAAAGAGTACTTGTCAGGAGACGAGGTTGAACGAGGTATAGAGATACCGATGATCAAACCTCGGACAAGTAAAATATCGCGTGACAAAGGGAATCGGTATCGTATGTGAATGGTTCAGTCGATCACTAAAGTCATCGTTGAATATGTGGGAGCCAATATGGATCTCCAGATCCCGTTATTGGTTATTGGTCGGAGAGAAGTCTCAACCATGTCTACATAGTTCGCGAACCGTAGGGTGACACACTTAAGGTTTGATGTCGTTTAAGTAGATATGGAAATATGGAATGGAGTTCGAAGTTTTGTTCGGAGTATCGGATGGGATCCAGGACATCACGAGGAGGTCCGGATGGTCCGAAGAATAAGATTCATATATAGGAAGTCATTTTCTAGGTTTGAAAATGATCCGGTATTTTTTTCTGGAAGGTTCTAGAAGAGTCCGGAAGAAATCAGCATGGAAGGTGAGGGACTCCACCCACCTTGGCCGGCCAGCCTAAGGGAGGAGGAGTCCCAAGTGGACTCCTCCCCATGGTGGCCGGCCATCCCACCAAAGGAAAGGGGGGAGTCCCACTCCCCCTAGGTTTGGTCATATGGAAGGTTTATGTTGGGGTCTTATTCGGAGACTTTTGACCTAATCCTTGGGGCTTCCACCTATATAAAGAGAGGAGGGGAGGGGCTGGCCGGCCACTCTTGGCTCCACCTTGGCCGCACCCCTTTGAGGGCCGGCGCCCAAGCCCCCTCTCCCCAAACCCTAGCTACCTCTCCTCCACCACTTCTCCTGCATATGCTTAGCGAACCTCTGCCGGAGATCTCTATCGACACCGCCACCACGCCGTCGTGCTGCCGGGATTCCGAGGAGGATCTACTACTTCCGCTGCCCGCTGGAATGGGGAGAAGGACGTCGTCATCAACACCGAACGTGTGACCGAGTACGGAGGTGCTGCCCGATTGTGGCACCGTCAAGATCTTCTACGGGCTTTTGAAAGCGGCAAGTGATCGTCTACCGCAGCAACGAGAGCCTCCTCTTGTAGGCTTTCGAAATCTTCAAGGGTTAGTCTCGTTCATACCCTCGTTGCTCCCATCTTCTAGATTGCATCTTGGCTTGGATTGCGTTCTCGCGGTAGGAAATTTTTTGTTTTCTATGCTACGAATCCCTACAGTGGTATCAGAGCCATGTCTATGCATAGATGGTTGCACGAGTAGAACACAATTGTTTTGTGGGTGTTGATGCTTATGTTGTCTTTAGTTCGAGTACTTTGCATCTTTGTGGCATGGTGGGATGAAGCGGCTCGGGCTAACTGATACGTCTCCGACGTATCGATAATTTCTTATGTTCCATGCCACATTATCGATGTTATCTACATGTTTTATGCACACTTTATGTCATATTCGTGCATTTTCTGGAACTAACCTATTAACAAGATGCCGAAGTGCCGATTCGTTGTTTTCTCGCTGTTTTTGGTTTCAGAAATCCTAGTAACGAAATATTCTCGAATTGGACGAAATCAACGCCTGGGGTCCTATTTTGCCACGAAGCTTCCGAAGTCCGAAGAGGAGACGAAGAGGGGCCACGAGGGGGCCACACCCTAGGGCGGCGCGGCCCCCTTGGCCGCGCGGCCCTGTGGTGTGGGGCCCTCGTGCCGCCTCTTGACCTGCCCTTCCGCCTACTTAAAGCCTCCGTTGCGAAAACCCCAGTACCGAGAGCCACGATACGGAAAACCTTCCAGAGACGTCGCCGCCGCCGATCCCATCTCGGGGGATCCTGGAGATCGCCTCCGGCACCCTGCCGGAGAGGGGAATCATCTCCCGGAGGACTCTACGCCGCCATGGTCGCCTCCGGAGTGATGTGTGAGTAGTCTACCCCCGGACTATGGGTCCATAGCGGTAGCTAGATGGTTGTCTTCTCCCCATTGTGCTATCATTGTCGGATCTTGTGAGCTGCCTAACATGATCAAGATCATCTATCCGTAATTCTATATGTTGCGTTTGTTGGGATCCGATGAATAGAGAATACTTGTTATGTTGATTATCAAAGTTATATCTATGTGTTGTTTATGATCTTGCATGCTCTCCGTTACTAGTAGATGCTCCGGCCAAGTAGATGCTTGTAACTCCAAGAGGGAGTATTTATGCTCGATAGTGGGTTCATGCCCGCATTGACACCAGGACGAGTGACAGAAAGTTCTAAGGTTGTGTTGTGCTCGTTGCCACTAGGGATAAAACATTGATGCTATGTCTAAGGATGTAGTTGTTGATTACATTACGCACCATACTGAATGCAATTGTCTCGTTGCTTTGCAACTTAATACCGGAGGGGGTTCGGATGATAACTCGAACGTGGACTTTTTAGGCATAGATGCGGTTGGATGGCGGTCTATGTACTTTGTCGTAATGCCCAATTAAATCTCACTATACTCATCATGATATGTATGTGCATGGTCATGCCCTCTTTATTTGTCAATTGCCCAACCGTAATTTGTTCACCCAACATGCTTGTTTATCTTATGGGAGAGACACCTCTAGTGAACTCGTGGACCCCGGTCCAATTCTCTTTACCGAAATACAATCTCTCGCAATACTTGTTCTACTTGTTTTCTCGCAAACAATCATCTTCCACACAATACGGTTAATCCTTTGTTACAGCAAGCCGGTGAGATTGACAACCTCAACTGTTTCGTTGGGGCAAAGTACTTTGGTTGTGTTGTGCAGGTTCCACGTTGGCGCCGGAATCCCCGGTGTTGCGCCGCACTACATCCCGCCGCCATCAACCTTCAACGTGCCTCTTGGCTCCTACCGGTTCGATAACCTTGGTTTCATGCGAGGGAAACTTGCCGCTGTACGCATCACACCTTCCTCTTGGGGTTCCCAACGGACGCGTGTTGAACGCGTATCAAGCGGCTTTTACGGCGCCGTTGTCGGGGAGATCAAGACACGCTGCAAGGGGAGTCTCCACTTCTCAATCTCTTTACTTTGTTTTTGTCTTGCTTAGTTTTATTTACTACTTTGTTTGCTGCACTAAATCAAAATACAAAAAAATTAGTTGCTAGTTTTACTTTATTTGCTATCTTGTTTGCTATATCAAAAACACAAAAAAATTAGTTTACTTGCATTTATTTTATCTAGTTTGCTTTATTTACTACTGCTAAAATGAGTAATCCTGAAGTTGAAGTTCGTACGTTTAAGCAACAAGGGGGAGAATGTTTAAGAGATGCTTGGTATAGAATTAGTAATGCCCATAATAGGTGCACTAAGAAACACTCCACCACTATTTTACTCGAGAATTTTTATGTTGGTATCTCTAGCTAGAATAGGTATGTTCTTGATTGTCTCGCAGAGGTAACTTCTTAAGTACTCCCGCATTAGAAGCTAGCTGCATTATTGAGAGTCTATTTGGAATACCCCTGTTGATGAAGTTAAAACTGAAATCTCTCTTGAAGATGTTATGAAAAAATTGGAAATCATAGAGAAAAAATTTCCAAGTGTTGAAACTAAATTGGAAATGTTACTTGATAAAACTGATGAACTTGATAAATCCTTAGGAGGAATTGATGAAAGAATTAGTGTCCTAGGAACTTGTGTTGTCCATGATGATCAAATTAATAGGATTGACGAACTTGAAAAAGCTATGGGAACCTTGGGTTCAACCTTTTCTTCTCTTAAATATAAGGAGAAAGCTTATGTGGGTAAGGAGCAAAAGTTTATGTATGTCTCTAAAGTGCCTAAACCAAAGAAATATTACTATAGGCCTAAAACTGATAAAGCCCTTAGTACCACCACGGATGGGGGAGCTTGTGATAACTATACACCACTCTCCGATAATACTTGATACACACTTTCTGCGCCTAGCTGAAAGGCGTTAAAGAAAAGCGCTTATGGGAGACAACCCATGTTTTTACCTACAGTACTTTGTTTTTATTTTGTGTCTTGGAAGTTGTTTACTACTGTAGCAACCTCTCCTTATCTTAGTTTTGTGTTTTATTGTGCCAAGTAAAGCCGTTGATAGAAAAGTAAGTACTAGATTTGGATTACTGCACAGTTCCAGATTTCTTTGCTGTCACGAATCTGGGTCTACCTCCCTATAGGTAGCTCAGAAAATTAAGCCAATTTACGTGCATGATCCTCAGATATGTACGCAACTTTCATTCAATTTGGGCATTTTCATTTGAGCAAGTCTGTTGCCATTTTAAAATTCGTCAATACGAACTGTTCTGTTTTGACAGATTCTGCCTTTTATTTCGCATTGCCTCTTTTGCTATGTTGGATGAATTTCTTTGATCCATTAATGTCCAGTTGCTTTATGCAATGTCCAGAAGTGTTAAGAATGATTGTGTCACCTCTGAATATGTTAATTTTTATTGTGCACTAACCCTCTAATGAGTTGTTTCGAGTTTGGTGTGGAGGAAGTTTTCAAGGATCAAGAGAGGAGTATGATGCAACATGATCAAGGAGAGTGAAAGCTCTAAGCTTGGGGATGCCCCGGTGGTTCACCCCTGCATATTCTAAGAAGACTCAAGCGTCTAAGCTTGGGGATGCCCAAGGCATCCCCTTCTTCATCGACAACATTATCAGGTTCCTCCCCTGAAACTATATTTTTATTCCATCACATCTTATGTGCTTTGCTTGGAGCGTCGGTTTGTTTTTGTTTTTGTTTTGTTTGAATAAAATGGATCATAGTATTCACTTTATGGGAGAGAGACGCTCCGCTGTAGCATATGGACAAGTATGTCCTTAGTTTCTACTCATAGTATTCATGGCGAAGTTTCTTCTTCGTTAAATTGTTATATGGTTGGAATTGGAAAATGATACATGTAGTAATTGCTATTAATGTCTTGGGTAATGTGATACTTGGCAATTGTTGTGCTCATGATTAAGCTCTTGCATCATATGCTTTGCACCCATTAATGAAGAAATACATAGAGCATGCTAAAATTTGGTTTGCATATTTTGTTTCTCTAAGGTCTAGATAATTTCTAGTATTGAGTTTGAACAACAAGGAAGACGGTGTAGAGTCTTATAATGTTTTCAATATGTCTTTTATGTGAGTTTTGCTGCACCGGTTCATCCTTGTGTTTGTTTCAAATAAGCCTTGCTAGCCTAAACCTTGTATCGAGAGGGAATACTTCTCATGCATCCAAAATACTTGAGCCAACCACTATGCCATTTGTGTCCACCATACCTACCTACTACATGGTATTTTCCGCCATTCCAAAGTAAATTGCTTGAGTGCTACCTTTAAAATTCCATCATTCACCTTTGCAATATATAGCTCATGGGACAAATAGCTTAAAAACTATTGTGGTATTGAATATGTAATTATGCACTTTATCTCTTATTAAGTTGCTTGTTGTGCGATAACCATGTTCACTAGGGACGCCATCAACTACTCTTTGTTGAATTTCATGTGAGTTGCTATGCATGTCCGTCTTGTCTGAAGTAAGAGAGATCTACCACCTTATGGTTAAGCATGCATATTGTTAGAGAAGAACATTGGGCCGCTAACTAAAGCCATGATCCATGGTGGAAGTTTCGATTTTGGACATATATCCTCAATCTCAAATGAGAAAATTATTAATTGTTGTTACATGCTTATGCATAAAAGAGGAGTCAATTATCCGTTGTCTATGTTGTCCCGGTATGGATGTCTAAGTTGAGAATAATCAATAGCGAGAAATCCAATGCGAGCTTTCTCCTTAGACCTTTGTACAGGCGGCATAGAGGTACCCCTTTGTGACACTTGGTTAAAACATGTGCATTGTGATGATCCGGTAGTCCAAGCTAATTAGGACAAGGTGCGGGCACTATTAGTACACTATGCATGAGGCTTGCAACTTGTAAGATATAATTTACATGATACATATGCTTTATTACTACCGTTGACAAAATTGTTTCATGTTTTCAAAATCAAAGCTCTAGCACAAATATAGCAATCGATGCTTTTCCTCTATGGAGGACCATTCTTTTACTTTCAATGTTGAGTCGGTTCACCTATTTCTCTCCACCTCAAGAAGCAAACACTTGTGTGAACTGTGCATTGATTCCTACATACTTGCTTATTGCACTTATTATATTACTCTATGTTGACAATATCCATGAGATATACATGTTACAAGTTGAAAGCAACCGCTGAAACTTAATCTTCTTTTGTGTTGCTTCAATACCTTTACTTTGAATTATTGCTTTATGAGTTAATTCTTATGCAAGACTTATTGATGCTTGTCTTGAAGTGCTATTCATGAAAAGTATTTGCTATATGATTCACTTGTTTACTCATGTCATATACATTGTTTTGATCGCTGCATTCACTACATATGCTTTACAAATAGTATGATCAAGATTATGATGGCATGTCACTCCAGAAATTATCTGTGTTATCGTTTTACCTGCTCGGGACGAGCAGAACTAAGCATGGGGATGCTGATACGTCTCCGACGTATAGATAATTTCTTATGTTCCATGCCACATTATCGATGTTATCTACATGTTTTATGCACACTTTATGTCATATTCGTGCATTTTCTGGAACTAACCTATTAACAAGATGCCGAAGTGCCAGTTGCTATTTTCTGCGGTTTTTGGTTTCAGAAATCCTAGTAACGAAATATTCTCGGAATTGGACGAAATCAACGCCCGTGGTCCTATTTTGCCACGAAGCTTCCAGAAGTCCGAAGAGGAGACGAAGAGGGGCCACGAGGGGGCCACACCCTAGGGCGGCGCGGCCCCCCCTTGGCCGCGCGGCCCTGTGGTGTGGGGCCCTCGTGCCGCCTCTTGACCTGCCCTTCCGCCTACTTAAAGCCTCCGTTGCGAAAACCCCAGTACCGAGAGCCACGATACGGAAAACCTTCCAGAGACGCCGCCGCCGCCGATCCCATCTCGGGGGATCCAGGAGATCGCCTCCGGCACCCTGCCAGAGAGGGGAATCATCTCCCGGAGGACTCTACGCCGCCATGGTCGCCTCCGGAGTGATGTGTGAGTAGTCTACCCCTGGACTATGGGTCCATAGCAGTAGCTAGATGGTTGTCTTCTCCCCATTGTGCTATCATTGTCGGATCTTGTGAGCTGCCTAACATGATCAAGATCATCTATCTGTAATTCTATATGTTGCGTTTGTTGGGATCCGATGAATGGAGAATACTTGTTATGTTGATTATCAAAGTTATATCTATGTGTTGTTTATGATCTTGCATGCTCTCCGTTACTAGTAGATGCTCTGGCCAAGTAGATGCTTGTAACTCCAAGAGGGAGTATTTATGCTCGATAGTGGGTTCATGCCGCATTGACACCAGGACGATGACGAGAAAGTTCTAAGGTTGTGTTGTGTCTGTTGCCACTAGGGATAAAACATTGATGCTATGTCTAAGGATGTAGTTGTTGATTACATTACGCACCATACTTAATGCAATTGTCTGTTGCTTTGCAACTTAATACTGGAGGGGGTTCGGATGATAACCTGAAGGTGGACTTTTTAGGCATAGATGCAGTTGGATGGTGGTCTATGTACTTTGTCGTAATGCCCAATTAAATCTCACTATACTCATCATGATATGTATGTGCATGGTCATGCCCTCTTTATTTGTCAATTGCCCAATTGTAATTTGTTCACCCAACATGCTGTTTATCTTATGGGAGAGACACCTCTAGTGAACTGTGGACCCCGGTCCAATTCTCTTTACTGAAATACAATCTATCGCAATACTTGTTCTACTCGTTTTCCGCAAACAATCATCTTCCACACAATACGGTTAATCCTTTGTTACAGCAAGCTGGTGAGATTGACAACCTCACTGTTTCATTGGGGCAAAGTACTTTGGTTGTGTTGTGCAGGTTCCACGTTGACGCCGGAATCCCTGGTGTTGCGCCGTACTACATCCCGCCGCCATCAACCTTCAACGTGCTTCTTGGCTCCTACTGGTTCGATAACCTTGGTTTCATACTGAGGGAAACTTGCCGCTGTACGCATCACACCTTCCTCTTGGGGTTCCCAACGGACGCGTGTTGAACGCGTATCACTAACTTTACATGACCGCGTTCATGAGACTTGCTCCACGTTCGACATGCAACTTGTATTGCATAAGTGGCTTTGCAGGTGTCTGTCTCTCCCACCATAGTGAAGATTCAATTTACTCTTTCTATTGACAACACTAGTATCACCGTTGTGGTTCATGTTCGTAGGTAGATTGGATCTTACTCAAAAACCCTAAACCACGTAAAATATGCAAACCAAATTAGAGACGTCTAACTTGTTTTTGCAGGGTTTGGTGATGTGATATGGCCATGATGTGATGATGAATATGTATGAGATGATCATTATTGTATTGTGGCAACCGGCATGAGCCTTATGGTTGTCTTTAAATTTCATGTTGAGTAGTATTTCAAAGTAGTTGTAATAGTTGCTACATGAGGTGAACAACCATGAAGACGGCGCCATGGACCTTGACGCTACGCCGACGATGATGGAGATATCATGCCCGTTGATGATGGAGATCATGTCCGTGCTTTGGAGATGAAGATCGAAGGCGTAAAGACTAAAGGGCCATATCATATAACATATGAATTGCATGTGATGTTAATCCTTTATGCATCTTATTTTGCTTAGAACGCGACGGTAGCATTATAAGATGATCCCTCACATTAATATCAAGATAATAAAGTGTTCTCCCCTCGTATGCACCATTGATATAGTTCGTCGTTTCGAAGCATCTCGTGATGATCGGATGTGATAGACTCAACGTTCACATACAACGGGTGTAAGCCATGTTGCACACGCGGAATACTTGGGTTTGCTTGACGAGCCTAGCATGTACAGACATGGCCTCGGGACAACGGAAACCGAAAGGTTGAACACGAGTCATATGGATGATATGATCAACATGTTGATGTTCACCATTGAAGCTACATCATCTCACGTGATGATCGGTTTTGGTGTAGTGGATGTGGATCGTGTACCACTTAACAACTATGAGGGATGTTGTATTAAGTGGGAGTTCATTAGTAATTAGATTAAAACATGAACTAATTATCATAAACATAGTCTGAGAAGTATTTTGAATTAATTTTGTAGTATTGGCATCCGTTTTTCTACCATGCGCTAGTCTTGTTATTGAGATAGAAATACTGTTAAAATCTGACAAGAAACTTTACGGACTAGTACCGTATTGTTAAAGAATCAAGAAATGATTAAGTCCTGTTGCAAAATTTTAGTAAACCTCACATTGTTGATTCAAAGAGCTATGGTTTCAATTAGTACCTAAAGTTATCTTGTCTCCGTGAAACTTGAAGTTCAAATCTGTTTGAAAAGTAAGGAGCTGAAAATTTAGTTTTCAGAAATAATCAAGGTATGAGATATATGTGATATCTAAGACCTTATTGCAAGATGATAGAATATAATTTGGTGAGACTACATAAACTCATAAGTTTTATGGGAATGTACGAAGGTTTAAGACGCAAGGCGTCCCAATCCTCCAACTATTGGGGCACTAACGATATTCGCATATCCATGAAGTGATTGTCCTTAGTATGCACCGTTGCTAAGACTCGTCATTTCGAAGCATCACGTGATGATCGGGTGTTATAGATTCTACGTGTGCATACAACGGGTGCAAGCCAGATTTGCACATACGAATACTGAGGTTAAACTTTACGAGCCTAGCATGTACAGACATGGTCTCGAAAAGTCATCATGATATGATGGATAAAATTATGAGTGAAATTGTTCATCATATTAAAAGGTTACTAATAGAGAAATCCGGAACACTTGTCATATGATGATCAACTTCAAAGTAAGAACCTCAAGGTTATTGGTATTTGACCAACAAACCTAGAAGTTATTAAAGATGAAGTGTTTTCTGAAAATGAGGAAAGCTAAAAGAGAAACTACAAAAGATATTTTGGCAGAAAGAAAAGAAAAGACTAGAAAGTCCAGCTCAGGTGTATATAAATGATATACATGTTATGGTTGTATTCCTAGTTTGGTCACACGATGAAATTCTTGGGTATTTGTACCATATTGGTTGGTATGAAGTGTCATACAAAACAACGCAATACAAGAATACAATGGCCTAAGTGACTGATAAGGAATATGGTAATAATGCACGTCTGAAACATAATAAAGTGTTATTATGTTTGTCGTTGGCATTCTACCTAGCCCTTAGAATTTATAATAAAGAACTTAATAATTGTTATTTTACTCTAGTCAAATAAAAACAATGAGTTGTTCAAATTATGACATTACTCCATATACGATGGATAAGTTATTATAAATCTTAATGGTGAATCACATATACATAATACTGACGCTAAAATGCCATAAGGCAAATGATTTGAATTCCACTTATTTGTGGAACCGCCATTTAGGTCATGTTAGAAAGGAACGCATGAAGGAACTCCATGTAAATGGATTTTTGGAGTCATTTGATTTTTGAATCATTTGGCGTTTGCAAATCTTTTCTAAAGAGAATGACTAAAATACCGTTCATAGGCCAAGAGTTGAACGGGCAACTAACTTAGTGGAAAAATACATGATGATGTATGTGATTCACTGGGCATAGTTGTGTGCGGGAGATTCTTCTACTTCATGAAAACTTCCAACAATGAAATGAGTATATATATATGTATATATTTGATAAGGAAGAAGTTTGAAACATTTGAATGGATTCAAATAAATTTCAGTATGAAGTGGAAATTATCGTAATAGAAAAGTCAAATATCTATGATTTGATCATGGTAGAAATATTTGAATTACGAGTTTTAGCGAACATCTAAGAGAGTTATAAAATTGTTTTACAACTCACGTTTCTTGGAGTATCATAGTGATGATGAAGTATCCGAGAGATGTATCCAAACCTTGTTGGGTCAATGATGAGATAAAATATTAATGCCATTATATTTTTTGTGGATTATGCTTTAGAGACTACCGCTTTTACACTAAATAGAGCATCATCATGATCCGTTGAAATGACACCATACACGTTATGGCATGGGTATAAACCCTAATAGTCCTTTCTTTAAATTTTGGTCTAAGAATTTACAACCAAAATCTGATGAATGTCTTTGTTGGTTATCCCAAAGAATTGATTGGGAATTCTTTCCACTATGAAGTAAACAACAAAAGTGTTTGTTAATGTTACTTGCTTATTTCCAAGAAATTGTTTTCTAGCGAAGTATTTGAGTGGGAGGATAATAGAACTTGATAAGGTTTATGAACCTGAGCATAATGATCAGAGTAGCGCAGCATCGGAAATTGGTTCCGGAAGCGGTCACGACGATCATGGCTCCCATGACTACAAAGTGTTTTAGCCATGGAGATCGAAGTACATATTGAACCTTGTAGGTATGGTTTACTTTGTGATCAAATAAATGATTTGTGGACAAAGGATTGATTTTGAACAATGATAAACCAACTACAAACAAAGAAGTTATGATGGGCCGGACTCCGTTAAAATGGCTATATGCCATGAAATCCATGATAGATGAATACTTTTTGAAAGTAAATGGATCTATGAAATTGATGGACTTGGATGTAATATCCTTGAAGAAGCTCGACTTGTCAAAAAGTTGTTTACGACAAAGTTCAAAGAGTTGACTGCAATAAGATTAAATCTTCCGTAGCAATGCTTATGGTCTATATGGATTATTCTAGTAATCACTACATATTTCTTTTATGAGATATACTAGTAGGATGGCAAAATACATTACTTAACAGAAGTGTGTATTAAAGGTGTATACAAGATACAAACCAAGAGTTTTGCTGGTCCGTGGAATACTAGATAGGTATACAAACTTCAATTGGATGAAGTGAGTATCACGGAGTTGGAATCTTCACCAGATGAAATAGTCAAAGAGTTTTTGATTTCATCATAGACGATGAAGAGGCTTGCATTTGTAAGAAATTAAGTGGGAGCGCTAAGACATATTTATAATACTTTATGTAGATGACATATAGTTGGTTATAAATGATGTAATTATATACTTGATTAAAAGGTTTCATTGAGAATTAACTTTAATGAAAGGATATGGACTGAAACATATTTAGTGTCAAGATCTATGAAGATAGATTGAAACACATAATAAGTTTAAGTCAAAGTACATAAAATGGATATTGAAGTAGTTCAATATAGAAATATTAAGAAAATTCTCTTTTCATGTGAAGGTTTCACAAGACTTGAGTGTATTTGACACTCGATGAGTAAAAACACATGAGTGATTTTAGATCACGAATAATATGTACAAAATCAGATGTTCTGTGCTCTAAAGTGTTATGAGCATATACCAGAATGATTCATGTGATGATCATTGGATGACAGTAAGAATATCCTTGAGTACTTTAGAAGAACCAAGGATATATATTTTTTTTTGTATGGAGAAATGACAAACAAATCGTTGTAAGGTGTTGCACCGATATTAGTTTTGTCACATATAAAAATAAAATTTCAATCTCAAAATTAAGGCTAAGTGTTGTTTAAAAGGTAGCACAATGAGTTAGAAGTTGTCTATGCTAGATTTAGATGAGTTCTAAATGTTGTGACGGATTCTACAAACGAAGGTAGTTTATGTCATTGTTTTGACAATGATTGAGGATGTTAAGTCAAGAAGTTCTTTGAGAACTTGGTGTAGTTCGATAGTGTCAGAACTTTGAAGCTATATTGTGTGTGACAATATTAGTGACTTATTTCAGACCACAGAATTAAGGTTCCACCAGAAGACCAAACATATTTAAATGCCGACTCATTTGGAAAATGAGTGATGCGTGAAGACGCAAATTAATTGCAAAATACATACGGTTCTGAGCATGTCAGATCCGTTGACTAAAACCTCTCCCGTGAGAAAAACATGATAAAGCACCGGAAGGCCAAGGTGTTATATCTTTACAAATGTAAACTAGATTATTGACTCTAGTGCAAGTGGGAGACTGTTGGAGATATGCCCAAGAGACAATAATAAAATGGTTATTATAATATTTCTTTGTGTTTATGATAATGTTTGCATACCATGCTATAATTGTATTAACCGAAACATTGATACATGTGTGTTATGTAAACAACAATGAGTCCCTAGTAAGCCTCTTGTATAACTAGCTTGTTGATTAATATATGATCATAGTTTCATGATCATGAACATTGGATGTTATTAATAACAAGGTTATGTCATTATATGAATGATGTAATGGACACACCCTATTAAGCGTAGCATATGATCACGTCATTAAGTTCTATTTGCTATAAGCTTTCGATACATAGTTACCTAGTCCTTTCAACCATGAGATCATGTAAATCACTTATGCCGGAAGGGTACTTTGATTACATCAAACACCACTGCGTAAATGGGTGGTTATAAAGGTGGGATTAAGTATCCGGAAAGTATGAGTTGAGGCATATGGATCAACGGTGGGATTTGTCCATCCCGATGACGGATAGATATACTCTGGGCCCTCTCGGTGGAATGTCGTCTAATTAGCTTGCAAGCATATGAATGGTTCATAAGAGACTACATACCACGGTACGAGTAAAGAGTACTTGTCAGGAGACGAGGTTGAACGAGGTATAGAGATACCGATGATCAAACCTCGGACAAGTAAAATATCGCGTGACAAAGGGAATCGGTATCGTATGTGAATGGTTTAGTCGATCACTAAAGTCATCGTTGAATATGTGGGAGCCAATATGGATCTCCAAATCCCGCTATTGGTTATTGGTCGGAGAGAAGTCTCAACCATGTCTACATAGTTCGCGAACCGTAGGGTGACACACTTAAGGTTTGATGTCGTTTAAGTAGATATGGAAATATGGAATGGAGTTCGAAGTTTTGTTCGGAGTCTCGGATGGGATCCGGGACATCACGAGGAGGTCCGGAATGGTCCGGAGAATAAGATTCATATATAGGAAGTCATTTTCTAGGTTTGAAAATGATCCGGTATTTTTTCCGGAAGGTTCTAGAAGGTTCTAGAAGAGTCCGGAAGAAATCAGCATGGAAGGTGGAGTCCCAGAGGGACTCCACCCACCTTGGCCGGCCAGCCTAAGGGAGGAGGAGTCCCAAGTGGACTCCTCCCGATGGTGGCCGGCCGCCCCACCAAATGAAAGGGGGGAGTCCCACTCCCCCTAGGTTTGGTCATATGGAAGGTTTATGTTGGGGTCTTATTCGGAGACTTTTGACCTAATCCTTGGGGCTTCCACCTATATAAAGAGAGGAGGGGAGGGGCTGGCCGGCCGGCCACTCTTGGCTCCACCTTGGCCGCACCCCTTTGAGGGCCGGCGCCCAAGCCCCCTCTCCCCAAACCCTAGCTACCTCTCCTCCACCACTTCTCCCGCATATGCTTAGCGAAACTCCGCCGGAGATCTCCATCGACACCGCCACCACGCCGTCGTGCTGCCGGGATTCTGAGGAGGATCTACTACTTCCGCTGCCCGCTGGAACGGGGAGAAGTACGTCGTCATCAACACCGAACGTGTGACCGAGTACGGAGGTGCTGCCCGATTGTGGCACCGTCAAGATCTTCTACGCGCTTTTGAAAGAGGCAAGTGATCGTCTACCGCAGCAACGAGAGCCTCCTCTTGTAGGCTTTGGAAATCTTCAAGGGTTAGTCTCGTTCATCCCCTCGTTGCTCCCATCTTCTAGATTGCATCTTGGCTTGGATTGCGTTCTTGCGGTAGGAAATTTTTTGTTTTCTATGCTACGAATCCCTACACTGGTAGGAAGGGACCGCGTGGGACATGACGAGAGTGTGTATGGTTGTACGTGAGAGCTGGGTTTGGTCTCTCTCGACCCAAATTGACATTTTTAAGAGCACATTTTCCCCTCTTTCTCTCTCTGTATTTTTCAGCAAATTAGTATCAAATCTAGATAAGCTTCTATTTCTGTCTTTCTTCCATTATTTATGCCTTTTGGCCCTCGTTTTTTGCCCAATATGGCAGCAAATCTAGTAGCAAATCTAGAAGCTAGTATATGATAAATTCACAGCAGCATAATCAGAAAACTAAGTATAACATTTATATTGCATACAGCAGCCAAACACAGCCAATAACGTTGTTAATGTTCACGACAAACTAAGCTGAAAAAAAGTACAAGACGCATGTAATGTATGGCCAACATGAAGATTAGGATACCCCAGGATGAATGAATTTGTTCTTGATTCCTCATATATTTCTTTGTCGCTCCATTCGTGCATTTTCCCAAGGAAATATTCATTGAACTCCTTCCGTTTGCAGTGTGCAGCCAATACATCCTCTAAACGGTATGACCTTTGTTCATTTCTCAGACAGTAGTTTTGTTGGGGGGATAACCCCCCGGTATGCCAAAGGCATGCCAAACCGGATGGTTTGAGCCATCGAGATACCGGTTTAATATTCTTACCGGAAACAAAGGTAGGAGTTTGGGCTAAGTGAAGCTAAGCCGGCATCCCCAAGGGGGTATGCCGGAACCCGGTAAAGAAGATACCGGAGAGAAGGGCCTGTCGGCAGGATCTGGTCAAAGATTCTCTTCGGAGCAAGAAGACAAGGATGAGCTAAGCAAAGTGGCTTTAATCGAGCCCCGGCGCCAAAGAGAGGATGACGCTGAAAGAAGCCGGAGGACGTCGGCGTTCCCGATTAAAGAGGACCCCGGCGTCATCTATGATTAAAGTAGCTTTGTAAAGTAGTTTGTCCGAGTCAAAGATGCCATTAGGGTTTCTTGCTTCGTAAGCCACCCTCTCCCCTATATAAGGAGAGGGGGCACGCCTCTTACGGGCACGCACGACGAAGTAGCAAGGCACTAGGCGACAGAACTTGTAACCATGTTGAGATCAATGAAGCTAGCGATCTAGTAAAGAGTTCTTCCTCTTGTCTCTCTTCTTGCATACCGGCCTTTGGTTGTGTTCTTGAGGAAAGCATCCGGAAGTTCGTCCCATCTAGTCGCAAACCCTCCCCCGAATCCTCTAGCGTCCATTCGGCCCCAATCTAAGCCATCCTATGGCATCTGCTCGTTCACCACGACGACAGTTGGCGCCCACCGTGGGGCATGAAGTGGCGCTTGAAGGAGTTCACATTCGGGCGGGCATCCTCGAGGTCGCCGGCGAGCGTACGGTGTCCGCGCTCGTGCAGCGCATCTACGCCATGGACTTCATCAACGACAACGCGGGCTGCTTCGCCAACGGCGGCGTCTTCCCCAAGAACGGCCGCATCATCGAGTTTGGCAGCCACCGCGTCTACTTCGGCACCGTCCCCGTGCGCCAGCGCCTCTCGCCGGTGCTGGTGGCACCGGACCCGCCAAGATGGCTCTGTGCTGGCCGCGCCGCCGGCAGCGTCGAGGTAATGATGACCGGCGTGGTTGGTGCAGGAAAAGAAGCTGTGGGTGAAGGTGCTGGTCGTGCGGCTTCGACCCGTGCGGCCAAGCCACCGCTGGAGCGCGACGCGGGCGCAGCGGGAGCGTCATCCGCGCCACCGGAGACACCGCTCCAAGCGGCGATGAACGTCCTCGCCACCCCCATCGCGCAGAACATCGACCCGGCAGCGGCTCAGGCGGAGCTGGAGGCGCAGCGCCAGAAGGTGCTCGAGAGCGGCAAGGACATCATCCGGGCGCAGCGCGAGCTAAACCTAACCCTACGTGAGTATAACGCTGCCCATGGCTTTGCTTCTGTTAGCGCGCATGCTGCTAGGATGCCGGAGAACCGGCTGAAAGCTCGCAACCTAGATCAGGATTTGCGCAAAGAGATTCATGCCGGCAAAAGTACCTCTGCATCTGTTAGCATCGTGGAAAAACCTAAGTACAGTAGCCCGGATAAAACTATAAAAGCTGCTAAAGCTGCAGTAGAGCTATGCGAGTCGCTTTCCGGAGATGCTTTGGCAAAACAGCAAGAGCGTGTTAGAGAGCTGCTGGAAACTATTGAGCAGCAGAATGCTGAGCAGCTGGCTAAGCTGAACAAGGCCGCGGCCTCAAAATCCGCGCGTTCAACAAAGAATGCCGGAAGCAAGTCCCATGGGCAGGCATCGTCCCCCCATCCGGACGAAGAAGAGAGAAAGAGATGAACGCACGGCGGATGATCGTGTACGATCCGGTTCTTGCCGGAAAACAACAAGCCGGGCAACATGATGCCGGTAGAAAAAGCCAAGGGGCAGAACGAGGCTACGCCAAAGGAGGCTATGCCGGAAACAATCATGCCGGTAGATACGAAACCGGGCAAAATTATCGAGCTGCAAGGGCAGCGTACGATGAGGAGGAAATAGATCCCCCGAGGTACCGGCAGGCAAGGGCCGCGGTACCGGAATGTTATGATGAAGCTGATTCTGCAAGACCGGCAGCATTCCGGAACCCATTGGGAGAACGCCTGGGAGAGAGATACTTACCGGAACGGGATGCGAGGCACCGTCTGGATAGAGTGTACTTGTCAGAAATGATCGAGGAGGAAGGTCCCCCAGGCCCAAAGTGCTTTGGCCCAAGGATCATGAAAGAAAAACCACCAGTGCGCAACTTTATGTTGCCCCATGACACAAAAACATACGATGGCACTACGAAGCCGGAAGACTGGCTCACGGATTACGTGACCACGGTATACGTCGCAGGCGGTGGAGGAATAGTAGCAGGAGGAGGAAATCGGCGTTGGGCCGTGAGGATCATACCATCGTTTTTGGTTGGACCGGCAAGAATCTGGCTAAACAACCTGCCGGCGGGAAGCATAAATGGCTGGCTGGATTTTGAGGAGGCTTTTGTGAGCAATTTCAGCAGCACCTATCAAAGGCCAAACAGGCCGCAGCAACTCGCTCTGTGCGTACAACGCGCGAACGAAACAGACCGGGATTATCTGGCCCGGTGGAACACTACAAGGAACTCCTGTGAAGGGGTAATCGAGGCACATGCCATCGCTTGGTTTAGCAGTGGGTGCAGAAGAGGTTCACCGTTGTGGCAAAAGCTGCAGCGGAACATGCCGACAACGTTGGCAGAGATGATACGTGTGGCGGATAGCTATGCGTTGGGAGACCCAACGCAGCCGGCGGTGCAACCTGAGCCGGAACAGCTGCGCCACGAACAACACCGGGATAACCGGAATAACAAAAGAAGAGAAGATTTTCCGGATCGAAGGTACGGTCCGCAGCAAGTTGCTGCTTGTGCAGGAAAACTACGAGGCCGGCGGCGATCGGAGGCAAAGAACCGGATCGCAGCCGTGGGCGGGTCCTAAGAAACAATGGGTGGAAAAGAAACCCCGGGTCCGGAAAAGAAGCGGCAAGAACCCGCAAAGTACACCATGGAAGCTGCCATGGACCAACCTTGCCGGTGGCACACACCGAATCCGGCGCACTCGTCAAACCACCTGACGAAGGATTGTACCTGGACCAAGTACTTGATGCAAAAGGGAACGGTAAAAGATGCACAACCACCACAAGACATGCCGCGGCAACAACAGCTACCGCCACCACCGCCACTTACCGGGGCAAACGCCTTACCGGTGCAGCCAAACCGGCAGCAGTACCAGCAAGTTAACCGGGTGGAGCAAAATGATGATCAACCACCTCCACCGGCACCTTTAGGCCGGAATGTTTACGAGGGTCCGCATATGTGCTGTGTTGTCTTTGTCACTGAGCCAACAGATAGGCAAAGTGTACACCGCCGCTCCATGGAGGTCAATGCCGTGATGCCGGCAGTCCCCAAGTACATGCTGTGGTCAGATCAGGAAATTACCTGGTCATTTAAGGATCACCCCAAGATCATGCCGAATCCGGGTGGATACGCTCTTGTTGTGGACCCAATCATGAAAGGGCCACAAACTCGAGTAAAGTTCAGCAAGGTGCTGATAGACAACGGCAGCAGCATAAACATCATGTACAAGCACACCATGCATACGCTGGGCATAACAGAAAACATGCTTCAGCCAACGCGTACAACGTTCCACGGAATCGTTCCGGGCTTGTCCTGTGCCCCGATAGGAAAAGTTCGGGTGGACGTAGCATTTGGAGGACGTGATAATTGCCGGGTTGAAAATGTTGAGTTTGAGGTGGTGGATCTAGACAGTCCTTACCATGCGTTGTTGGGAAGACCAGCATTGGCAGCTTTCATGGCTACCACTCATACGGCTTACCTCAAGATGAAGATGCCGGCACCTCGTGGACCCTTAACTGTGGTGGGGAACTATAAAGTCTCACTGGAAACTGCATCTGCCGGATCAAACCTAGCGGAATCGCTGGTGATCGCGGAGGAAAAGAAAAGGATGCAAACAGCGGTTGCGCTGGCTCAGTCCTCACAGTTGAGCTTAGCGGCAATGAGTGGAAACTTGGGCTCACCGGCATTCAAGCCGACGAATGAAACAAAGGACATTGTGCTGGATCCGGCTTACCCAGAGCGCACCGTTCGCATCGGTGCCGGACTTGATCAAGCATAGGAAAGCGCGCTCGTCAGCTTCCTCCGTGAGAATCGGAATATCTTTGCCTGGTCAACTGATGATTTGGTAGGTGTTCCGAGGGAGCTGGCTGAGCACTCTTTAAACGTCCGGAAGGATGCCAAGCCGGTGCGACAACCCTTGCGCCGGTTCGCTGAAGATAGAAGGAAAATCATAGGAGAAGAGGTAACCAAACTGCTTGTTGCCGGATTCATTGTGGAGGTCACGCACACAGAGTGGCTGGCCAATCCGGTAATGGTCGAAAAGAAGAAAGATGAGAACCTGGAGGCAAAAGCTCCGAAGGTGTGGCGCATGTGCATCGACTACACCAACCTAAACAAGGCTTGCCCAAGAGACCCTTTTCCTTTACCACGGATCGATCAAGTGATTGATTCAACTGCTGGGTGTGAGTTGTTGTCCTTCCTGGATGCGTATTCCGGTTTCCACCAAATTCCCTTGAAAAAGGAAGATCAAATAAAAACTGCGTTCATTACCCCGCACGGGGCTTATTGCTATGTCACTATGCCTTTTGGTTTGCGCAACGCTGGTGCAACGTACCAGCGCTGTATGCAAAAATGCTTGTTCGATCAAATTGGAAAGAATGTGCAAGTCTATGTAGACGACATTGTGATAAAAACTAAGGTAAAGAACACCTTAATCGATGACATCCGGCAAACATTCGATAACCTAAGACGGTTCCGGATGAAACTTAATCCGGCAAAATGCACCTTCGGTGTCCCTGCCGGCAAGCTGCTCGGTTTCCTGGTATCAAGCCGGGGCATAGAAGTCAATCCGGTAAAAATCCGGGCAATAGAAAGAATGACTGTCCCTCGAGAGCTAAAAGATGTGCAAAAGTTTACCGGAAGCTTGGCATCGCTAAGCCGGTTCGTAAGCAGGTTGGGAGAAAAAGCTCTGCCACTCTATGCTCTGATGAAAAAATCCGACAAGTTCGTCTGGACCCCTCGAGCGGACGCAGCGTTTAAAGAAGCTGAAAGCAATGCTGGCCACGAGCACCTATACCGGCTTCACCTCTAGAAAGAGAGCCTATGCTATTATACATAGCGGCAACAAACCGGGTTGTGAGCGTAGTGGTTGTGGTTGAAAGAGAAGAGGAAGGAAAAACCGTCCAGAGGCCGGTATACTACCTGAGCGAGGTGCTCTCCCTCTCAAAACAAAACTACCCTCACTTCCAAAAGATGACTTATGGCGTGTACATGGCCGCCACAAAACTCAAGCATTACTTTGAGGAGCACCCCATGAAAGTGGTGAGTGAAGCACCGATCTCCGATATCATGTGCAACAAGGACGCTAGTGGAAGGATTGCAAAGTGGGCAATCCAGATATCACCATATGTACCAGCATACGAAAGAAGGGATGCCATAAAATCACAGGCTTTGGCTGACTTCCTCGTCGATTGGGCGGAGATGCAATACAAACCGCCAGATCAGAGGATAGAGTACTGGAAAATGCACTTTGATGGATCCAAACTCAAAGAGGGTCTAGGTGCCGGTGTGGTGCTCACTTCGCCAAAAGGAGATTACCTCCGGTACGTCTTGCAAGTACATTTCAGGGCATCGAACAATGTCGCTGAATACGAAGCCTTGATCCATGGGCTTAAGGTCGCAAAAGAAATCGGTGCGCACCGGATCATTTGCTATGGAGATTCAGATCTTGTGGTACAGCAGTGTTCCGGGGATTGGGATGCGAAAGATGCCAACATGGCCTCGTACCGGTTTCACGTGCAAAAGATTGCCGGATTCTTCGAAGGGTGTGAGTTTCACCATGTGCCGCGCGCAGAAAATGAAGCCGCGGATGCTTTGTCCAAGCTGGGCTCATCCAGGCAAGAAATTCCTCCCGGAATAGCTTTGGCTCACTTAAGAGCGCCATCGATCAAACCAAGCCCGGAATCGGAATCAATTTTTGTACCGGAATCGCATGTAGTACCCATGGATATTGATGAAGGAAACCCGGGGACTGCACCGGTAAACTCGGGGACTGCTCCGGCAAGCTCGGGGACTGCTGTACCCATACCGGAAGAAATGATGCTGGTAGATAGCATGGAGATAGATGCACCGGTGTTTTTGGTTCGAGAGACACCGTCGTGGGTTAAACCTATTAAGGAATTCCTGATCAACGGCACCTTGCCGAATGACGAAAATGAATCAAGGAGGATACAAAGAAGGTCCAAAGCATATACATTCATCAATGGTGAGGTGTACAAGAGAAGCGTTACCGGTGTCCTTCAAAGATGTGTGGAACCGGAAGAAGGGAAAGAAATGCTTGAGGAGATTCACCAAGGAGAATGTGGGCATCATGCTTCATCAAGGGCGCTGGTAGCAAAAGTATTCCGGCATGGGTTTTATTGGCCCACTGCTTTGGAAAACGCTGAGGATTTGGTAAGAAAATGCAACGGGTGCCAGAGGTACGCCAAGCAAAATCATACCCCAGCGTCCGGTTTGAAGACAATACCATTAACATGGCCGTTTGCCGTTTGGTGCCTCGATATGGTTGGCCCATTCAAAACTGCAAGAAGCAGCATGACTCACATCTTGGTCATGGTGGATAAATTCACCAAATGGCTAGAAGTGAAACCTATCGCGAAGTGTGATGGGCATACAGCGGTAAAGTTCTTAAAAGATGTCATTTTGCGGTATGGATACCCGCACAGCATCATCACTGACAATGGAACCAACTTTGCTCAAGGTGAGTTCAAAAGGTTCTGTGAGGACAACAACATCCGGTTGGATTTGTGCTCAGTGGCACACCCACAAGGCAATGGCCAAGTGGAAAGAATGAATGCTTTGGTACTTTCCGGTATCAAACCAAGACTCATTGATGCGGTGGAAAAATCACCGGGATGTTGGCTCGATGAACTACCATCAGTGCTGTGGAGTATAAGAACAACTCCAAACCGGTCTACCGGATACACTCCGTTCTTCATGGTTTATGGAGCAGAAGCGGTCATACCAACCGACATCATTCATGATTCACCAAGGGTACAGCTCTATACTGAGCAAGAGGTCAAAGAGGCCAGAGAAAATGATGTTGACTTGCTAGAAGAAGCAAGAGAGCTAGCTTTGGCAAGAACAACCATTTACCAGCAAAACCTCAGACGCTATCATAACCGGAAGGTTAACCCGAGAGTTTTCCGGGAAGGAGATCTGGTGCTACGCCTAGTGCAGCGCACTGAAGGCCGGCATAAGCTCTTACCACCATGGGAAGGTCCCTTCATTGTAAGCAAGGTGCTTCACAATGATGCATACTACTTGATTGATGCACAAGAGTGGAAAAAAGGAAAGGCGGACAGGTCCGGAGAGGAGAGCAAGCGTCCATGGAACGTAGCTCTGTTGCGTCCTTTCTACTCTTGAAGTTGTGGTGTAAGAAGTTCCTTTTTGTACCTTACATGCTATGAATAAAAGATGTCGGAACCTTGAATGAATCTCGGGGACTACCCCAACTTAAGTTGCATGTAACTTGTTTATTTTTTCAGTTTACCGGTTGCTTATTGAACGTTTTTTCTTTCCGGTTTAGTAGTGTGCTAAATCCTACCGGAGTCTTCGACTTTGCTGCTGTCCGCAACCCGGCTTCATGGCAAGCAAGATAAACCGGTAGGGGATAAGCACATGAACTGCGGAGAGGGAGAGCAGGAAAGAACAATCCGGAAAATTTAACTAACCCCGGTTAAACCGGTTTTTTGCAAAATTTCGAAGTTATTTCTAAGTTCAAGAAAATGCTTGTTTGGTGAAAGAACCTTGTGCTCATACGCCAAAGAACGCCCAGAGAAGGCAGGCAGAGCCAAGGCAAAAGAACCAAGTGTGCATCGAATTGGATGCGGAAGCAATTTGGAAATCTTTGCAGTGCAGGATAAAAGCAAACCAAGAAGCAAATATGCTAAGACAAACTTAAGATAATTAGCAACCGGTATAACTTACCGGCATAAAATGTTGTACGGCAACCACAAGCGGACTTTAAGTTTTACATCATAAACCCCGGCATACCGGGGTAGAATTTAACAGGACATTGTCTTAAGGCACGCAGGGCCAAACAGCACGACAAGGGTAAATCTTAAGGCAGGTAATCAGGCAGCGGGGGCTTCAGGAGGGGCATCGCCAGCACCAGCGTCGTCCAGAGGCTCCTCCTCGGCTTCATCCTCCTCCTCATCAAGATAATCTTTGACGTCAGGAGGGGGAGGGATGAAGGTGCGCATGTCGGCGTACTCCGCGATGTGGTACGCACGATCCTGCCGCTTAGCGGTGAGAATCGGGTCCAGATCGGTTTCCGCGCCTTCGCGCACTCCGGTAAGGGCATCCAGGTTCAGCTCCGGGTACCAGGAGCAAGCGACGCGGAGGGCGGAATCTGCTCCAGCGTGGGCAGCAGAACACTGCCACTCGCGGATAATCTTGCCGGCGCCCATGAGACGATCGCTGATGAGGGAGAAAGTATCCGGCACCTCCTCGCCAGGCCACAGAATCCTGAAGAGCTGGGTAGCTACATCAGGAATGTCAGATAAGTTGCGATCTATCGCGCGCATGTGAGACACCCGCGCGTTCAGCGCGACCAGATGGTCATAGGGCGTCCATGGCACGGCAAGATTCGCTTGGCCCTGGGCGGTGCGGCGCTCGTCAACCTTCTTGACGGCATACTTCTGAGAGTCCGGAAAGAGGCATGTGCAAAGAAAGAAAAAGGCTAAGGAAAGGAATCCGGAAGAAAATGCAACCGGAAGAAAATGCAACCGGAATGAAAGATGCAACTGGAAGAAAATGCGGTCGGAGGAAAAAAGACTTGCGGGTAGTAGTAAGAAAGCGCAAAGGCAAAGGACTTACGATAGGCAAGCGTGTCGGTTTGCAGCACCATCCTGTTGCACTCCTTCTGCTCCTCCTCCAGCCGCGCAGCTTTCTCCTCGGCACCCTTCCGGGCCTTGGCCAGCTCCTCCAGCTCAGCTCGCAATACCACGGTGGCATTGCTGGCATCTTCCAGAGCCTCATCCATCTTGGCCGCTGCATCAGCTTCAGCGGCTTTGAGGGCCTTGGCATGATCAAGCCCCAGCTGGATGAGCTGGGACTTGAGCTCCTGGTAGCTGGTTTTCTGGGCGCTCAGCTCTTCCTGATGCCGCCGGATGAGCTGGTCCTTCTCCCCTGCAACCCGGAAAAGAAGGTGTTAACAAAATTGTGCTACTAAAGATGAAAAGAAAACCAAGTTAACAAGAGAAGGGAAAGAATTGTACGTTGGGCGGCAGCGAGCTGCTCCTTGAGAGCCTCAATGGAAGCTTCCGGGATCACTGTTAAGCAAAAGTTATAAGTGTTAGAAGGAAAAAAGGTTTCCGGTAAAAAGATGCCGGTGGTACAAAATTACCTTGGCACTTATCGTGTGCCTCAGCGAGGTCCCGGTGTTCCCATAGGAGCTCCTCAAAGAGGACCTTCCGAGCGTCAGCCGTGAGCTGTTCAAGAGAAAGAGATTAGATAAGTTTTGCGCTAAGAACAGAGTTCTTACACCGAAACTCGGGGACTGGCAGTGCCGGTTTCACGCATTTCTAAGATAAGTTTTGCGCTAAGAACAGAGTTCTTAACCCGAAACTCGGGGACTGGCAGTGCCGGTTTCGCGCTAAATTTTTAAGTTAAAGTTTTGTGCTAAAAGCTACGCTCTCACCACAAAACTCGGGGACTGGGAAGTTAGACAAGAGAGAAACCGGCATGAAACTAAAGAAAAAAAATCCGGAAGCAAGGAAACCGGTAAAAGTTAAAAAGACTTAGTAGAGCGTACCATCAAATTGTTCGTGGCATCGTACCACGCGCTGTCGAGCTCCTTCACGGCGCTGCGAAGCCGCATGAAGTGCTCCTCGGAAGACCGGTCCCCAACAGGGTCAGGCGCCGGCAGCCTGTCCTTGCCCAAACCGCGGGTCGCCGGAGTCATGTCCGCGGCGTTCCACTTCTGGGCGTAGGGCAGAAGATGCCCCAGGTCCCGGCCTTTGCGCTGGAACTCAGTAATACGGCCAAGGAGGCCGGTGGCCTTCGTGGCGGTATCCTTGGCGGCCTTGGCGACGTGCAACACCAGGGGCTGCTGGCCGCCGGAAGGGGCGCTGGAGGCCGTCGCCTTCCCCTTGATCAGCCTGGAGGTCTTGGGCGGCGGCGCGGTTGGAGCAGCCCTGGAGGGCTTGGCGCGAGGAGCATCTGGAGGTGGCATGAGAATGGTTCGTGGAGAAGGGGGAGCGCTAGGCGCGTCACCCAGGTTGGAGCCTTCCGGCGCGGAAGATTCCGGCGCGGAAGTTGTCGTCTTTTCAAGGACGGGAGGAGCCGAAGGCTCCGCCCGCCCGGCAGCTTCTTCTTCTTCGGCGCCGATGTTGCTGGCGCCGGTGTCTTGGTTCTCTGGGAGAAAGGAAAGATCCTCCTCCGTGCGGTGATCTGATGATGAAGGGGCCGCACGCCCCGAATTTGTTGTGCCCCCCGAAAGGGAGGCAGAGGTGTTGCCGGCACCAGATGGTGCCGGGCTTGAGCGAGGAGGAGGGGTTGAGGTCCTTGCGGAACCTTCAAAGCCCGATGGCCTTGGGCCAAGCTTGAGCGCAGGGCTGAGAAAAAGAAAGAAAGATAGTTCGAGAAAAGCAACCGGAAAAAGAACTTGGCAAAAAGAGGCAAGCAAGAGAATGAAAAATTACCCGGAAGCAGTTGGCATCTGCTTGCGCCCGTAGCGGCGCACGCCCACTTCCTTCTCCCCCAAGGGCTCAGTCCGGAAGCGCTTGGAGGGAGGGGCCTGGCTGGAACCGGCATTAGATGCCGGCTGCTTGTTCTTTTGGCCCTGGGCCATGAGTTTGTCCACAAACTCCTGGCCGGCCTCAGCGCGTAGGGGCGGCGCGCGCTCGTGGATCTGTAAATTGAACATAGCTAAGGAAAGATTGGCAAGAAGGCGATAGCGGAAAAGTATAAGAAACCGGAAAAGAAAATACCTCAAGCATGGTCAGGTCATCGAAGGACCCGGTTGGCTCCGGCGGAGACCGGCCAAGGCGCGCAGCCGGAGTCTTGCCCATCTTCAGATCTTTCCAAAAAATGTAGGGATCTGGGTCGAAGGAGTCGAGGGCGCGCTTCACGCAGATCCCGCGTCGCTCTGCTTGGATGAGGGGGAAGCGGTCCTTGGCCTGAAACGCGAAAAAGAAGGTTAACAAGAGCAGAAAGTTACCGGCAAAAACTACCCCAACTGCGGAATCTTTTACTTCTTGGGTCGGAGGGTTAGTAGTGCTGAGGGGAAGGAGGCCCCATTCCCATTCAAACGGCATGGCAGTTTGGCAAATCTGCTTAGCCTTGCGAACAACATCCTTCTTGCTAAGAGGACGGCCTGTGATCTTGGTAGGATCGCCAGGGCCGTACATCTCGCTCATCCTATGCACACGGCGCTTCAGAGGAAGTACCCGGCGCGAGATAAAGGTGCGGATGATATCATCCGAGCAGATGTTGGTCTCCTTCTTCAAAGAAGCCAAGAAGCGTACCACCCGGTTGGTTTCGGCATGATCCGTCTTCGGGTTGTAGCTCCAATTGGTTCTACTAGGAGGCCCAGCTTGGAACGGAGGAAGATCAATAAGATTGGCGCGGCCGTCGTTCTTCACATAGAAAAAGGTTCCTTGCCAAGCGCGGCGAGGACTCGAGGCCGGCAAACTTAAGGAAAGTGCTCCCTTGGCGGGAGCCAACGATGCAAGATCCGCACTCCACAGGCGGCTTGGGCTTGGGGATTTCCTTGCCCTGGACGGAATTGATCCGCAGACAAAAGAAGCGGGCAAACGTCTCACGAGTGGGACGAATGCCGATGTAGGCCTCCATGAAGGTGGCATAGCAAGAAAGGTAGAAAATGGCATTGCCAGGAAGGTGGTGAGGTTGGAGTTTGTAAAAATCTAAGAACTCCCGGAAAAAAAGAGAGGCAGGAAGGCCGAAGCCACGCTCAAAATGAGCAAGAAAAACAACGTGTTCACCAGGCTCGGGGTCCGGTTCGATTTCGTCACCGGGAATCCGGCAGATTACTCCTGCCGGAATCCTGCGGGACCTGTATAACCAATCGATCTCATATTCAGTGACATTGGAGCCCATCCAGGCTCCGCGGGTGATTGGGGAAGGCTCCGCGCCGGATGATTGGCTGGAGCTACTAGATGCTTCGCCAGAGCTACTCGCTTCAAGGTGGCTACCGGATGCTTGGCTAAAGCTACCGGATTCTAAGTGGCCACCGGACTCTTGGTGGCTACCGGATTCCTGCTGGTTGCCGGAATCGGTGTCCATCGGATCTGAAGCCGTGGATTCGCCGGGAGATTGTCTACGACGCTTGACGGAAAGGGAAGAAGAAGATGCGGAGGAAGATTCCTCGTCAGACATTGGATGGGTAGGCGAAAAAACAGAAATCCCACACTTGAACCCCGCGTGAAGATCTACGTGTAAGAAGAAAACCAAAGAAAAAGAGGAAATAAGAACACCGTAGACCCAAGATCTAAAAAGCAAGCAGATGGCGAGCAAAGTAAGATTGCTACCAACCTTGAGCGGCGCAGTCGCTGAGGAAGACGTTCGCCGGCGAAGGAGCGGACCTGCGGTCGCCGACGAGCACCGTCGACGGCGAGGCGAAGAAGGTCACGAAGAAGCAAGAATGCAGCGCGCTCGAAGAAGATGCTGCAGAAGATTCCCGCACGACGAGGTCCGGCGGAAGCACGGCATAAGTTCGCCGGGCGACGGAGCTCGAGCGAGCGACGATGGACGGAGAGCGGCGAAGGCGCAGAGGCGAGGAGCACTGTGCGCGAAGGTTGGGGAATGCGAGAAGAGGAAGAAGAAGAGGCAGTTGTCCTTATAAAGGAGAGAGGAGGTGGGCCGAAAACCGCTGGGCCGCGGCGGTTCGCCTCGCGGCCCGCGATGGTTCGCACCATGGGCCGCCACGTGGCGAAGAGGTACACGCGAGAAAATGGGAGGCCACACGGGAGCGCACACAGGATCCCAAGTGGCTAGTGGGATCCGCAGTGATGCATTTAATGACCGCGCGAGAGTCGAAGCGAAGTGACAACTGACACTGGCGCGACAGTTAACAGTGCGCATGTCACTGACAGGCGCGGGGCCCAAAATATTCTCGACTTCGCCGAGGAAAGAGTAAATGCGAATGATGCCGGAAAAAAGAGATGCCGGAAGAGGCCTTGCGAAGAGAGGAAAGACAAAAAAGGGCAAAGATGCCGGATCCAAGCTCAGGCCGGAGAGATTAAACCGGTATCCTAAAAAGATGAAAACCTGGCATGGTCTGTAGGATAGAATCCGCCAGACTATACCAGCTTCGGGGACTAATGTTGGGGGGATAACCCCCGGTATGCCAAAGGCATGCCAAACCGGATGGTTTGAGCCATCGAGATACCGGTTTGATATTCTTACCGGAAACAAAGATAGGAGTTTGGGCTAAGTGAAGCTAAGCCGGCATCCCCAAGGGGGCATGCCGGAACCCGGTAAAGAAGTTACCGGAAAGAAGGGCCTGTCGGCAGGACTGGTCAAAGATTCTCTTCAGAGCAAGAAGACAAGGATGAGCTAAGCAAAGTGGCTTTAATCAGAGCCCTGGCGCCAAAGAGAGAGATGACGCTGAAAGAAGCCGGAGGACGTCAGCGTTCCTGATTAAAGAGGACCCCGGCGTCATCTATGATTAAAGTAGCTTTGTAAAGTAGTTTGTCCAGTCAAAGATGCCATTAGAGTTTCTTGTTCTGTAAGCCATCCTCTCCCCTATATAAGGAGAGGGGGTACTGCCTCTTACAGGCGAGTGTCGACAGAAAGGATTAGGCGATAGAACTTGTAACCATGTTGAGATCAATGAAGCTAGCGATCTAGTAAAGAGTTCTTCCTCTTGTCTCTCTTCTTGCATACCGGCCTTTGGTTGTGTTCTTGAGGAAAGCATCCGGAAGTTCGTCCCATCTAGTCGCAAACCCTCCCCCGAATCCTCTAGCGTCCATTCGGCCCCAATCTAAGCCATCCTATGGCATCTGCTCGTTCACCACGACGACAAGTTTCCTATTCTATCCACACGTAGTGGCCACTCATCCCAGGCCTTTGTATCATGAAAGTACTCTCTGATATAACCCAAATCCGCGTCGTAGATGCCAGGTCAAAGTGTCGGGTGCACTCTGGTGTCGACGGAGATACACCGAATATAATGCAAGAAGAATGCATGACTGCCAATGTTACTGACTGCATGGAGAGAGCGGCTCTGAGTATTCACACGGTACACCAATGGTTGGTCCTCCAAAAGCATGTTGTCCAACAACACAAGCAGCAGATCACCATCCGACTTCACAAGGTAGAACTTGTCATTTCCAAGTTCTGGAAATGAAATTAGTGTCTCCATCTTGACAGTGCTCGCGCGCTGCTCCAACTGTACATTGGTGCACACTAATTGTCCGTCCCCAGAATTGTCCACAGCTATTGCATACAATTCACCATTGAACGGGGTAATGCAACGCAGAGAATGGTGCTCGATCGAAAATATTCCTTCTCCCCAATCTTCATGTATATCCTTAGTTGGAGTGCTCTCATTGAACCAAGCAATTCCCTCCGGGTAATGTGCGGAAACGAAGACCATAGTCGGGGATTTCATTACAGCGACTGAATCCAGAAAAACTGTAGGTATTTTGCTGGGGAGATTTGACGTATATGGAGGAGGCGTTACAGGAGGGTAATCTGGGGAGATTTGACGTATATGGAGGAGGCGTTGCAGGAGGGTAATCTGGTAGCAGGGGAGAAATTCTTGTTGCTGGCGCCATGCGCCCATGGCTCTGTTAGTCTCCTCCATCTGGAACTCGGCCAACATACAGAAAAAATTCAGAAAAGAAACTGGAGGATACATTGCAAAACGGGGATTAAAACCTTGTGATCGACCTGACCTGTTAGCCACACATCTCCAAGCTAGGAAGATGCACAGCGCTCCTTCCACCGCTGCCTCCTCACGGATGCCACTCCTCCCCTCGGCTCCAGCCATAACCGCATCTCGACGCGGACATGCGAGGCCACACATGCTGCGCCTCACCAGGAGTGGTAAAGCCCTGGCTGACCTCGTCGCTGGCCGCCATTACCCGACCGTCCCTCCATCCTCCGCTTGAAGGGATCATGAAAGGAGCTCCGGTGGGACAGGGGAGATCGATGGGTTGAGGATGTGGAGCTCGTCCAGATGCCAGGTGTAGCGCTCCGTCCGCCCTCGTCGTCGGCGCCGCTCCCGCCACTGCAGCAGCTCGACGTGGACTTCCGCGACCACACAGGCTGCACCTCAGAAGCAACTTGTCTCGTTCAAGCCCTGATCGAACTCGCCGCCGGCTTCCGTTCCTCGCCGCCTCCACCTCGTCGCCCAAGATGAGATAGGGGAGAAAATCCAGAGCGGGACACATGATTTCTCGGCTCATAGGCCACATAGTGAGACGAAATGGAAAAGTAGTCAAAGCGGTTTTCAAAGACGCTACAACCACCCAGGTAACAAGGAAATACACCACATAACAGAGGTAAAAATAATCCGAAAATTGCAAAACGACACCTCAACTGCACACCGACAATATAGTGTATGGTTAATCCAAAAGAAAAAGAAAAATTATGAGAAAAATGATGTTGGTTGCCCTTTAATATAGTAGTTATAAACGGCCACTGAAAGTGTACTAGTGACATACTCTAATTTTTTGAATTGTTTGTAGATCAAGTCTTCTGGTGACATTCACCAAATTATTTGTACGTCCCTGCAATATTGTTGTAAACGCCCGGTCGCCAGATGAATGAACTTCTGGCAATGGACAATGATCGATTTTGTTATCACTAGCGGTCAGTGGTATACATTACCATTGGCTATATACTGGTGTGGTGTGCCTCTGATATCAATAGTGCGGAAAACACGTCTGTCACCAGTAAGCCTGTTTTCCGGTAGTAAATGTCTTCTCCATGTGGCACCTTATTGCGAATTCTTGTGCATCTTTAGACGTGCATGTTGCCCAAGTACAACACCCGCAAGTTCGAACTTCCTCCAAACTGCGTGTTTTTCTGCGTTATAGTCCAGTTCATAAAAGGTACAAATGCTTAGATTGCTCCATGGGTCGCATATACATCTCTCATATATTCATTTCGATGAGACCTTGTTTATCTTTTCCACACACAAAGCCTCCACTGATGTATCAACTCTTTGTAATCTTGTCACATACACTACCACTGAACCGTCTAAGATCCCTATGGCGGCAGGATTTGGCAGATTTCTCCGCCGCGAGATGACTTGGTAAGAATTTCTCTGCCACGGTAGTTCCTGCTGCCACAACAGGTTTGGTATGAGATTCTTCTACCACAGGAGGCACCCCCAACTCGCGATGTGGCCGATCGCACGTCTACCCCCTTGTGATGTCTCCTTTGGTATATGGTGCACCAGCTAATCCAGCTCTGGGCTCCGCCTCGTCACCATCTGCCTCTACATTGCCTGCGGCCTCTACTTCATCAGCACCGACGGTGGTTGCTAACGTGGGGTCTCCACGGCAATACCCACGATTTATGGACTTGGTTTTTAGGGAAAAAGATGCGCTGACAAGTTTTTCGGCTGACAAGGAAAGAGGAGGACCGATTTACCCAGGTCCAGGCCGCCGGAGGGTATTCTTGCTTGTCCGTTCTTGATTGATGATGACGATGGTTACAAGGTCGCCGTGATAGTTATGTCATTTTCTCTCTGTGGCTAGATTGAATCTCCTCTCCGGCGATCCCTCCTAGCCCTTATAAAAGAGGATAGGTCTCGGGCATCATGTCTAGGCCTTAAATGTTAAAATTACACTCTAGGATTCCCTGATACGGGTTTGTCCTTGCTCCGCACACCACGTACATGGGCCTTGAAGATTTGTAATTGCCAAATGATCTTGGGTTTCTTGGTCCTTAGCAGGCCATCAGGTTGGCATCCTGTTATATATACCACACCAACTATGTTAATTTAAGGCACCCGAAGGGTCATTCCCATGTCAGTCGATGTGTGTGGTCGTCCTATGATCACACGACTAAGTGCGTTCACAAGCCCAAGGAGTACATGGATGTCACTGTCTGATCGATATGATCCACATCAACGTTCATTTCATGTTGCACCGTCCTTGCACCGTGATGCTCTCTAGGAGCCTGGTTGGCACGAGCGGCGATGGAGGATGAATTTGCTACTCTTTGCAAGAACCAGACTAGGACTTCAGTGTCTCCTCCATATGGTAAAAATATTTTTGGATGAAAGTGGATATTCAAAACTAAGAACATACATGATGGCTCCACCAACAAATATAAGGCCCGGCTTGGTGCACGAGGATTGATGCATCAACAAGGTATAATTATGGTAACATTTTTTGCATAGTGGCTAATCCAGCTACAGTTCGTTTGGTCTTCTCTCTTATTGTTTCTCGCAATTGGAGTCTTCGGCACGTTGATGTTAGCAATGCTTTTCTTCATGGTTTCTTGGCCGACGATGTTTATATGCAGCAACCACCATGTTTTGAAGACCCTTCTCAACCATCTCATGTTTGCAAACTACAACGTGCCTTGTATGGTCTGAAGCAATCACCTCGTGCTTGGTATGACCGCTTGAGTAAACGTATGTTGCAGCTTGGTTTTGTCCCTTCCAAGACCTGCACATCCTTATTTATATTTTCTTGGGATAAAGTGCATATTCATATGCTAGTATATGTGGACGATATTGTCATTGTTGGAACTGCATATGCTGTTGATCGGTTGGTGCATTCTCTGTACGACACTTCTCCAATCAAGTTTCTTGGTCGTCTTGGATATTTTCTTGGCATTGGGGTCTCTTACAATTCATGGGAGCATATCTTTGACACAGCGCAAGTATGCGCACTTGATGTATTATACTTGCGCACTTGATGTATTGCACCCTACCAACATCAAAAATTGCAGCTCAACCTCTAGCCCCCTTTGTGCCACAAACAAACTATCCAAGGACACATGAACCACACTTTCCGTTGATGATGCTTTTCGGTACAGAAGTATGATCGGTGGCTTATAGTAACTCACATTGGCACAACCAGATATTCCCTTTGCCATAAATAAGGTCTGCCGGTGCGTGTCTCAGCCCATAGATGCTCATTGGCAAGCCATCAAGCGAATTTTCTGTTGCAAGAAATATAAACTTTAAAAAATCACCATCATCATCTATCAGTATTTTCAGATGTTGGGCAGGATGTTCATACGATGGGCGATCAACAAAAAGTTTTGAAATTTTCCTAGGATCCGACCTAATATCCTGGAGTGCCAAGAACCGGCTCACAGTATCTCAATCGATAATTAGCAATGCGCAGTATAAGGCATTGGGGAATGGCACTGTTGAGGCTATTTAATTAGATTCAGTCTGTTTGGAGGAGTTGGGTGTTAAGCATGAGAGGCCACCGATTCTCTGGTGTGACAACATCGGCACTACCTATTTAACTGACAATCTAGTATTTCACACTCGCAGGAAACACATTGAAATTAATTTTTACTTTGTGCGAGAGTGGGATGTCATGAGGAGCATATGATGTGAGATTTATCTCCTCTGAAGATCAGCTTGGTGATGTGTTTACAAAACCAGCAACTGACTAATAGTAGACCATTCAAGCACAATCTGAATCTTGTACTCAGCGGTTCAAATTGAGGGGACATGTTGAAATGGGGTAAAATCAGTTAAATCGATAAGGTTAGGGTATTTTCCTTGATACACAAGTTTATGAATGTAATCACACCTAAAATTTCCTTTTAAATATGTACATGATGACTATATAAAAAGGAGAATAGCCTACGGGCTAATCACGCGAAAAACATCTCTTTTATTTTTCTTTTCGTGCAAAATTTTGTTGTGTAGGCAACCTACCTGGCAACATTCATAGCGTGGTCCAAAGCATGTTTTCGTGCAGACAATGTTTCACACATCGCAATTTCGGTGCAACATATCAATCACGCCATATAGGCATATATATAGTTGGTATACACAATTGGATGGCGATTCATGATTAGAAAGAAACAGAAAGAGAAAGATTTTAAAACGTTGTACACTTGCACTATGTGTCACTCTTCTACTCGACTAGATTTTTTTTCTTTTTTGTGAATTGTACTCTACTAGATTTAATATATGGGTGTGATTATTTCTCAATCGACTCGGAAGTAACTTATGTTGCAACTCTAGGTTGCCCCTTATGTTGCAACTCATAACTAGCACAAATCACGATGCAAATCAAATGGAATAGAACTTAATTAAGCACGGTGTTAGTTCTCAGTTAGCCGAGAACTAGTAAATCCCTAAATTTATACATGCTGAAATCACTGACATGGCGACCGTACATCACATTAGTTCCTTCGAAATAAAACAGAAGAACTGAAATAATGTAGAATACTAGTTGAATGCCCGTGCGTTGCCACGGCTATTAAATTTCTTATTTTTTCCGCTATTTTGCTTCATAGTCACCACACAACAACAAAAGCTAATTCGTGCAAATTGCCAAAGAGACAACCTCAATGAAAATATTCATTATTCTTGCACTTCTTCTACTATTGTGATCTTGTATCCAAAGCAATAAACTTTGTATTAAAAACATTAATGTGTACCATTATAACAAGACGGTATCATTCAAATTATTGTGGATTCAGCTAAATTATTCTCAAACAACAAATAAGATACAACTACTAAATAAGTCACTTGCCTAATATAAATGAAAATTGCAGTCATACTAAGTTGGTTTGGAGCTTCTTCATATAGAAATGAGCCTATTTGCCGTTGGGGATTGAAATGGGTCAAGAGCTGAAGGTTTGTTGTTCACCATGATTTTAGACGCAAGAATGTATGATAAACGACTTGAGAACCACTTTTTATACATACCTCTCATATGAATTTTCAAACAAGAAAAACATAGTTAACAGAGTGTTGAACCACGTAGAAAGCCAATATAAGCTACTTGTAGTCTTCCCATGATATAATGCGCCAATTGATCATGATACATGTCCTTTTATGGAACTTAAGTAGCTATGAGGCTTGTTACATGTCAAGGACCTGGTATGTCCTCGATGTCTGTCACCGTCGTCAACTTTGATTTTTGTGCTGATAATCAATGACGACTTCATCAGCTGGCCAGCCAGCCCCGCTCCCTCCACCTTCTCCTTCCTGCTGTTCTACTCACCTTCAAGTCCTCTTCTATGCGGTCGACAACTTACGCCCCTTCTCCTCTTATGGTCTTCAATGTTCTGCACATCTAAATTTTACAAACATAAATACTAAACATATGTGCTGACGAGTGTTAAACAAAGGAAAAAAGTATTGGTATTTCAGACCTTGATTGTGGATCAGGTCCTTGCCCCGTTTCCCTGTAGATGTGAATTATGGGAAAGCTTTTTTATGTAGATCAACACTATATTGTTCTATGCCAACATATGGAAAATAAAGAGTATGTCAGATGAAAAACTCATCATTTTATCCTGATGTATGTATCAAACAAACCAGAAATAATATTTATTATATCAGCTACTGCTTTATGTCTGCCGCTTGCATAAGAACATAAAGTCCTAAGGAAATTCAAACTTATGCTCAAATTATAAACAGAACAAAAAAATAGTAATTGGACTTATACTAAGAAAAATAAAAGATATGTTCAAAGGAAAGCTAGTGCTTTCTTCATGAAACAAAGTACTATAGGAAACAAAATCAGCAACATATGTGACAAGGTAACTGATGCGTGTGGTTGACACGTCCGTTGGGAACCCCAAGAGGAAGGTGTGATGCGCACAGCGGCAAGTTTCCCTCAGTAAGAAACCAAGGTTTAATCGAACCAGTAGGAGTCAAGAAGCACGTTGAAGGTTGATGGCGGCGGGATGTAGTGCGGCGCAACACCGGAGATTCCGGCGCCAACGTGGAACCTGCACAACACAACCAAAGTACTTTGCCCCAACGAAACGGTGAGGTTGTCAATCTCACCGGCTTGCTGTAACAAAGGATTAACCGTATTGTGTGGAAGATGATTGTTTGCGGAAAACGAGTAGAACAAGTATTGCGAGTAGATTGTATTTCAGTATAGAGAATTGGACCGGGGTCCACAGTTCACTAGAGGTGTCTCTCCCATAAGATAAACAGCATGTTGGGTGAACAAATTACAGTTGGGCAATTGACAAATAAAGAGGGCATGACCATGCATATATATATCATGATGAGTATAGTGAGATTTAATTGGGCATTACGACAAAGTACATAGACCGCCATCCAGCATGCATCTATGCCTAAAAAGTCCACCTTCGGAGTTATCATCCGAACCCCCTCCAGTATTAAGTTGCTAACAACAGACAATTGCATTAAGTATTGCGCGTAATGTAACTAGTAACTACATCCTTGAACATAGCACTAATGTTTTATCCCTAGTGGCAACAGCACATCCACAATCTTAGAACTTTCTGTCACTGTCCCAGATATCAATGGAGGCATGAACCCACTATCGAGCATAAATACTCCCTCTTGGAGTTACAAGCATCTACTTGGGCAGAGCATCTACTAGTAACGGAGAGCATGCAAGATCATAAACAACACATAGACATAACTTTGATAATCAACATAACAAGTATTCTCTATTCATCGGATCCCAACAAACGCAACATATAGAATTACAGATAGAAGATCTTGATCATGTTAGGCAGCTCACAAGATCCGACAATGAAGCACAATGGGGAGAAGACAACCATCTAGCTACTGCTATGGACCCATAGTCCAGGGGTAGACTACTCACACATCACTCCGGAGGCAACCATGGCGGCGTAGAGTCCTCCGGGAGATGATTCCCCTCTCCGGCAGGGTGCCGGAGGCGATCTCTGGATCCCCGAGATGGGATCGGCGGCGGCGGCGTCTCCGGAAGGTTTTCCGTATCGTGGCTCTCCGTACTGGGGGTTTCTCAACGGAGGCTTTAAGTAGGCGGAAGGGCAGGGTCGAGGAGGCGGCACGAGGGCCCCACACCACGGCAGGCCGCGCCGCCTAGGGTGTGGCCACCTCGTGGCCCCACTTCGTCTCCTCTTCGGACTTCCGGAAGCTTCGTGGCAAAATAGGACCTCGGGCGTTGATTTCGTCCAATTCCGAGAATATTTCGTTACTAGGATTTCTGAAACCAAAAACAGCAGAAAACGAGCAATCGGCACTTCGGCATCTTGTTAATAGGTTAGTTCCGGAAAATACACGAATATGACATAAAGTGTGCATAAAACATGTAACACATAATGTGGCATGGAACATAAGAAATTATTGATACGTCGGAGACGTATCAGCATCCCCAAGCTTAGTTACTTGCTCGTCCCGAGCGGGTAAAACGATAACACGGATAATTTCTGGAGTGACATGCCATCATAACCTTGATCATACTATTTGTAAAGCATATGTAGTGAATGCAGCGATCAAAACAATGTATATGACATGAGTAAACAAGTGAATCATATAGCAAAGACTTTTCATGAATAGCACTTCAAGACAAGCATCAATAAGTCTTGCATAAGAGTTAACTCATAAAGCAATAATTCATAGTAAAAGCATTGAAGCAACACAAAGGAAGATTAAGTTTCAGCGGTTGCTTTCAACTCATAACATGTATATCTCATGGATATTGTCAACATAGAGTAATATAATAAGTTCAATAAGCAAATATGTAGGAATCAATGCACAGTTCACACAAGTGTTTGCTTCTTGAGGTGGAGAGAAATAGGTGAACTGACTCAACATTGAAAGTAAAAGAATTGTCCTCCATAGAGGAAAAGCATCGATTGTTATATTTGTGCTAGAGCTTTGATTTTGAAAACATGAAACAATTTTGTCAACGGTAGTAATAAAGCATATGTATCATGTAAATTATATCTTACAAGTTGCAAGCCTCATGCATAGTATACTAATAGTGCCCGCACCTTGTCCTAATTAGCTTGGACTACCGGATCATCACAATGCACATGTTTTAACCAAGTGTCACAAAGGGTACCTCTATGCCGCTCTGTACAAAGGTCTAAGGAGAAAGCTCGCATTGGATTTCTCGCTATTGATTATTCTCAACTTAGACATCCATACCGGGACAACATAGACAACAGATAATGGACTGCTCTTTTATGCATAAGCATGTAACAACAATTAATAATTTTCTCATATGAGATTGAAGATATTTGTCCAAAACTGAAACTTCCACCATGGATCATGGCTTTAGTTAGCGGCCCAATGTTCTTCTCTAACAATATGCATGCTTAACCATAAGGTGGTAGATCACTCTTACTTCAGATAAGACGAACATGCATAGCAACTCACATGAAATTCAACAAAGAGTAGTTGATGGCGTCCCCGGTAAACATGGTTATCGCACAACAAGCAACTTAATAAGAGATAAAGTGCATAATTACATATTCAATACCACAATAGTTTTTAAGCTATTTGTCCCATGAGCTATATATTGCAAAAGGTGAATGATGGAATTTTAAAGGTAGCACTCAAGCAATTTACTTTGGAATGGCGGAAAATACCATGTAGTAGGTAGGTATGGTGGACACAAATGGCATAGTGGTTGGCTCAAGTATTTTGGATGCATGAGAAGTATTCCCTCTTGATACAAGGTTTAGGCTAGCAAGGCTTATTTGAAACGAACACAAGGATGAACCGGTGCAGCAAAACTCACATAAAAGACATATTGAAAACATTATAAGACTCTACACCGTCTTCCTTGTTGTTCAAACTCAATACTAGAAATTATCTAGACCTTAGAGAAACCAAATATGCAAACCAAATTTTAGCATGCTCTATGTATTTCTTCATTAATGGGTGCAAAGCATATGATGCAAAAGCTTAAACATGAGCACAACAATTGCCAAGTATCACATTACCCAAGACATTATAGCAATTACTACATGTATCATTTTCCAATTCCAACCATATAACAATTTAACGAAGAAGAAACTTCGCCATGAATACTATGAGTAGAAACTAAGGACATACTTGTCCATATGCTACAGCGGAGCGTGTCTCTCTCCCATAAAGTGAATGCTAAGATCCATTTTATTCAAACAAAACAAAAAACAAAAACAAACCGACGCTCCAAGCAAAGCACATAAGATGTGATGGAATAAAAATATAGTTTCGGGGGAGGAACCCGATAATGTTGTCGATGAAGAAGGGGATGCCTTGGGCATCCCCAAGCTTAGACGCTTGAGTCTTCTTGATATATGCAGGGGTGAACCACCGGGGCATCCCCAAGCTTAGAGCTTTCACTCTCCTTGATCATGTTGCATCATACTCCTCTCTTGATCCTTGAAAACTTCCTCCACACCAAACTTAGAACAACTCATTAGAGGGTTAGCGACAATAAAAATTAACATGTTCAGAGGTGAGACAATCATTCTTAACACTTCTGGACATTGCATAAAGCTACTGGACATTAATGGATCAAAGAAATTCATCCAACATAGCAAAAGAGGCAATGCGAAATAAAAGGCAGAATCTGTCAAAACAGAACAGTTCGTATTGACGAATTTTATCGAGGCACCAGACTTGCTCAAATGAAAATGCTCAAATTGAATGAAAGTTGCGTACATATCTGAGGATCACTCACGTAAATTGGCATAATTTTCTGAGTTACCTACAGGGAAAACAGCCCAGATTCGTGACAGCAAAGAAATCTGTTTCTGCGCAGTAATCCAAATCTAGTATGAACTTTTCTATCAACGACTTTACTTGGCACAACAAAACACTAAACTAAGATAAGGAGAGGTTGCTACAGTAGTAAACAACTTCCAAGACACAAAATAAAAACAAAGTACTGTAGGTAAAAACATGGGTTGTCTCCCATAAGCGCTTTTCTTTAACGCCTTTCAACTAGGCGCGAAAAGTGTGTATCAAGTATTATCAAGAGACGAAGTGTCAACATCATAATTTGTTCTAATAATAGAATCAAAAGGTAACTTCATTCTCTTTCTAGGTAAGTGTTCCATACCTTTCTTGAGAGGAAATTGATATTTTATATTACCTTCCTTCATATCAATGATAGCACCAACGAGTTCGAAGAAAAGGTCTTCCCAATATAATGGGACAAGATGCATTGCATTCAATATCCAAGACAACAAAATCAACGGGGACAAGGTTATTGTTAACGATAATGCGGACATTATCAACTTTCCCCAAAGGTTTCTTTGTAGAATGATCAGCAAGATTAACATCCAAATAACAATTTTTCAGCGGTGGCAAGTCAAGCATATTATAAATTTTCTTAGGCATAACAGAAATACTTGCACCAAGATCACATAAAGCATTACAATCAAAATATTTACCCTTCATCTTAATGATGGGCTCCCAACCATCCTCTAGCTTTCTAGGAATAGAGGCTTCACGCTCTAGTTTCTCTTCTCTAGCTTTTATGAGAGCATTTGTAATATGTTGCGTGAAAGCCAAATTTATAGCACTAGCATTAGGACTTTTAGCAAGTTTTTGCAAGAACTTTATAACTTCAGAGATGTGGCAATCATCAAAATTCAAACCATTATAATCTAAAGCAATGGGATCATCATCCCCAATGTTGGAAAAAATTTCAGCAGCTTTATCACAGGCAGTTTCAGCAGTTTTAGCAGTTTCAGGTAGTTTCTCGCGCTTTGCATTAGAAGTGGAAACATTGCTAACACCAATTCTTTTATTATTAATAGTAGGAGGTGCAGCAACATGTGTAGCATTAGCATTACTAGTGGTGGTAATAGTCCAAACTTTAGCTACATTCTTCTCTTTAGCTAGTTTTTCATTTTCTTCTCTATCCCACCTAGCACGCAGTTCAGCCATTAATCTTATATTCTCATTAATTCTAACTTGGATGGCATTTGCTGTAGTAGTAATTTTGTTATGATGATTTTCATTAGGCATAACTTTCGATTTCAAAAGATCAACATCGGCAGAGCAAGACTATCGACTTTAGAAGCAAGTATATCAATTTTTCCAAGCTTTTCTTCAACAAATTTGTTAAAAGCAGTTTGTGTACTAATAAATTCTTTAAGCATAGCTTCAAGTCCAGGGGGTGAACTCCTATTATTGTTGTAAGAATTCCCATAAGAATTACCATAGCCGTTGCCATTATTATAAGGATATGGCCTATAGTTGTTACTAGAATTGTCCGGTAAGCATTGTTGTTGAAATTATTATTTTTAATGAAGTTTACATCAACATGTTCTTCTTGTGCAACCAATGAAGCTAACGGAATATTATTAGGATCAATATTAGTCCTATCATTCACAAGCATAGACATGATAGCATCAATCTTATCACTCAAGGAAGAGGTTTCTTTGACAGAATTTACCTTCTTACCTTGTGGAGCTCTTTCCGTGTGCCATTCAGAGTAGTTGATCATCATATTATCAAGAAACTTTGTTGCTTCACCAAGAGTGATGGACATAAAGGTACCTCCAGCAGCTGAATCCAATAAATTCCGCGAAGAAAAATTTAGTCCTGCATAGAAGGTTTGGATGATCATCCAAGTAGTCGATCCATGGGTTGGGCAATTTTTAACCAAAGATTTCATTCTTTCCCATGCTTGTGCAACATGTTCAGTATCTAATTGTTTAAAATTCATTATGCTACTCCTCAAAGATATAATTTTAGCAGGGGGATAATATCTACCAATAAAATCATCCTTGCATTTAGTTCATGAATCAATACTATTCTTAGGCAGAGATAGCAACCAATCTTTAGCTCTTCCTCTTAATGAGAAAGGGAACAATTTTAATTTTATAATGTCACCATCTACATCTTTATATTTTTGCATTTCACATAGTTCAACAAAATTATTAAGATGGGCAGCAGCATCATCGGAACTAACACCGAGAAAATTGCTCTCGCATAACAAGATTCGAGTAAAGCGGGTTTAATTTCAAAGAATTCTGTTGTAGTAGCAGGTGGAGCAATAGGTGTGCATAAGAAATCATTATTATTTGTGGTTGTGAAGTCACACAACTTAGTATTTTCAGGGTTGGCCATTTTAGCAACAGTAAATAAAGCAAACTAGATAAAGTAAATGCAAGTAACTAATTTTTTTGTATTTTTGATATAGCAAACAAGATAGCAAATAAAGTAAAACTAGCAACTAATTTTTTTGTATTTTGATTTAGTGCAGCAAACAAAGTAGTAAATAAAACTAAGCAAGACAAAAACAAAGTAAAGAGATTGAGAAGTGGAGACTCCCCTTGCAGCGTGTCTTGATCTCCCCGGCAACGGCGCCGGAAATTTGCTTGATGCGTGTGGTTGACACGTCCGTTGGGAACCCCAAGAGGAAGGTGTGATGCGCACGGTGGCAAGTTTCCCTCGATAAGAAACCAAGGTTTAATCGAACCAGTAGGAGTCAAGAAGCACGTTGAAGGTTGATGGCGGCGGGATGTAGTGCGGCGCAACACCAGAGATTCCGGCGCCAACGTAGAACCTGCACAACACAACCAAAGTACTTTGCCCCAACGAAACAGTGAGGTTGTCAATCTCACCGGCTTGCTGTAACAAAGGATTAACCGTATTGTGTGGAAGATGATTGTTTGCAGAAAACAGTAGAACAAGTATTGCGGTAGATTGTATTTCAGGTATAGAGAATTGGACCGGGGTCCACAGTTCACTAGAGGTGTCTCTCCCATAAGATAAACATCATGTTGGGTGAACAAATTACAGTTGGGCAATTGACAAATAAAGAGGGCATGACCATGCACATACATATCATGATGAGTATAGTGAGATTTAATTGGGCATTACGACAAAGTACATAGACCGCCATCCAAGCATGCATCTATGCCTAAAAAGTCCACCTTCAGGTTATCATCCGAACCCCCTCCAGTATTAAGTTGCTAACAACAGACAATTGCATTAAGTATTGCGCGTAATGTAACTAGTAACTACATCCTTGAACATAGCACTAATGTTTTATCCCTAGTGGCAACAGCACATCCACAACCTTAGAACTTTCTGTCACTGTCCCGGATATCAATGGAGGCATGAACCCACTATCGAGCATAAATACTCCCTCTTGGAGTTACAAGCATCTACTTGGCCGGAGCATCTACTAGTAACGGAGAGCATGCAAGATCATAAACAACACATAGACATAACTTTGATAATCAACATAACAAGTATTCTCTATTCATCGGATCCCAACAAACGCAACATATAGAATTACGGACAGATGATCTTGATCATGTTAGGCAGCTCACAAGATCCGACAATGAAGCACAATGGGGAGAAGACAACCATCTAGCTACTGCTATGGACCCATAGTCCGGGGTAGACTACTCACACATCACTCCGGAGGCGACCATGGCGGCGTAGAGTCCTTCGGGAGATGATTCCCCTCTCCGGCAGGGTGCCGGAGGCGATCTCCTGGATCCCCCGAGATGGGATCGGCGGCGGCGGCGTCTCTGGAAGGTTTTCCGTATCGTGGCTCTCCGTACTGGGGGTTTCGCAACGGAGGCTTTAAGTAGGCGGAAGGGCAGGTCAGGAGGCGGCACGAGGGCCCCACACCACAGGGCCGCGCCACCCTAGGGTGTGGCCACCTCGTGGCCCCACTTCGTCTCCTCTTCGGACTTCTGGAAGCTTCGTGGCAAAATAGGACCCTGGGCGTTGATTTCGTCCAATTCCGAGAATATTTCGTTACTAGGATTTCTGAAACCAAAAACAGCAGAAAACAGCAACTGGCACTTCGGCATCTTGTTAATAGGTTAGTTCTAGAAAATGCACGAATATGACATAAAGTGTGCATAAAACATGTAGATAACATCAATAATGTGGCATGGAACATAAGAAATTATCGATACGTCGGAGACGTATCAGTAACCAAAAATGGATTGCCTTTTGACAACCTGCAAACCTAGAAATTTAGGTGGTTGAAGAATGCCTACCTACAGTTTGATTTGTTTTTGGATGTCGTAGAAACTCTTAGTAAGCTAGTATTTTTGAAATTATTCATGCTTAGTAGTGACTCTTCAGGTTTGCCAAATGTGTGGAAAGTCCTTTCTTGGCGGTATGTAAATCTTGTGCCAAGATAGAAAGCATAAATACATTATTTTTAACAGTTTGTAAATCGTGTATCCAAACTTTCATGATTAAAGTTTGCTCGCTATGTTCCTCGGGTATGAATTGTAAGGATTACTCATTAAAGTTAGCAGTTAATATTAAGAAGATATGAACTTTGTGAATACCATACCATGTTCTGCATCCTTTAGCCGCTTCCTCACATGTTATTGTGATAGACTTAACACTTAACTGCTGGTGAAACTAATACATTGGTCCTTCTCCTGTACTTTTATTATCCATGACTGCAAGTCATTGATACTTGTAGGTTTACATATGTTGTGACTACCCTAAATTCAGGAAGGTAATTTTCTTGTGAAAAAATCAAGATAGCTTTTGCTATCAGGGTCAATATGAAGTAGCAGAATGGCTGCTACGGATGCCTAGATGAAGTTAGCATTACCAACCATGGTATGAAATTCGTCGTGTGATTAGACGGAATGAAACTTGTAAGTGTTGTAGGAGGCACAAGCTCATATATTGATTTAGACGACGACGCTATCCTGGCTTCTGAGTGGTGGCATTGGTCTATGTCATAAAAGCATCGTCAAACAACAAGCCCGGGCACATGCTTCATCAGAACTCTTTGTATAAAAGTCTACCCTAGACTCCACTGCAATGTGAACAATTAGTAAGACCAATTAGGTTTGGCCAATCGTTTTTTTCTTTTGAGATGGCATAATTTCATTTACAAGTGTAGGTCAATTCTTTACATTACAAGTTGACAACCTGATTACAATTTGAAAAAAGACATATGAACTGCACATAGTATTCAACACAGCGAAATCGAATATTAAGGAATTCCAGCATTGTGGATATGAGAGGAGGTGCCAAACCTTGTGGAGACGCAGGAGCCTGGAGAGGCACCGAAGCGGTAGGATACGAGGAATCTGTCTGTGGACTGGCTTCTCCGTCAAGAAGCGTCTCCAGGTATTGTCCCGAGGACGCAAGGCGCCCATGGCCTTGGACATCCGGCTCCCGTGGCCTTGGTTACCCGCTTGCGCATTCAGTCCCGCAGCTTCACGGCTAGCACGGGTAATACTGTACATTGTTGGTTCGGCCACACACGTGGTCGACGGTGCCCTCGCGCTCGCGGAAGTTGAGCACCGCGGCACCTCCCGGGCTCTCGAGGGCTGCCTGGTCGCGCCGCCTGCCACACTCACATGGCATTTCGCGTCGAGTCTCGTATTCTGCTGGGCATGAAAATCACATTATATGTAAACAAAAATTGAACACGTGGCTGCCGATTTGTTGGATAATGATTTCTTTCATGAAGATTGAACTCGCTCCATCCATAAAAATATGTCTCAACTTTATAAAGAAAAAGCTGAAACACCTTTTGTTCTTTTGTAAACGGAGGGAGTAGTAATTAAACAACAACTATTTTTTTTACCGTATTTTTCATTTTGGCGATCAGTGCCACTGATACAGTATCTACGGCATCCCATAACAACAAAGTAACGTGGCTGACATGTAATCAATTAATGGGTGTTTACCTTGATGTTCATTCAGATGTCATCGATCGAATTAGTTCGTAGAGAGGGGTGCAGATCTACTCCCACATGTTCTTCAGCGACGCGAACCGGTAGCTCGGTATCGGCACAGTCTGGATCTGGGGCCTCCCACCGTCCATCTCGCGCAGCATCAGCGGCTCGAACCGCGGCTGCCCTACGACGCCTTTGCACGAGCAGTGCACCGGAGGAGTTCCGTAACACAGTGTGTGTCGAATTGTCTAGTTCCATCAAGCGCGGTAGATGCGGCAGGAGGCTGAAGGAGCTTTGACGCTGGCGGAGGGAGCTACGAAGGGCGAGGTGCGTGAATGGATGGGGGAGTCCCATGGCCATGGGCCATGGCACGATCTAGTAGGTAGAAGTATGGCGTGTGCCAGTAAATTGGATCCGGCTGAAAGTTAACATACCGGAAGAAATTTATGCTGAGGACTACCCACAAGGTATGCACCATGATTTTCTCTGAGTAATTAATCGGACGAGCAAGCCAATGGCATTCAGCAAGGCAAGAGGTAGCTGAGAATCGTGTGTGGGTCTTGAACCGTCGCTCAATATTGATTGACGCGATTATTACTGTGAAAGATTTCCACGATTCCTTTACTTATGAGAACTTATTGGAACGTCGTAATTTATACTGATTAAAAAATCCGGTTGCTTTCCTTAAACATGGAGGAGGATATCCGATGTGGTGGGTGAATCAAATGTGAGCGGGGACGTTGAGATGAGATCGGATGGTCAAGATGTCTCCAATCTTTGACATCAAACATTTTTTATGACGTACCAACTCGAATATAATAGTAAAGAAACATGGAGGAGGATATCCGACGTGGTGGGTGAATCAAATGTGAGCGGGGACGTTGAGATGAGATCGGATGGTCAAGATGTCTCCAATCTTTGACATCAAACATTTTTTATGACGTACCATCTCGAATATAATAGTAAAGATAAAACAACCACAAGGCATGTTATGTCTCCATGAGATATTTTTGGCGTGATTACATTACACTAGATTCAACGAACGAAATCGTCATATGTGACCATTCCACCACCTGCTCTCGTACCCAACTCACCTGGTCCGCGCGTGCGCGCTCTGTACCGGTGTTGTCGGTCTCCGACTGTCACCTGAACGTCGCCCGGCACACGGGGCACGTCGGCTGCAGGCGCAGCCAGGCGTCGACGCACCGCGCGTGGAAGGCGTGCCGGCAGGAAGGCAGCTCCCGTACCGTCTCCCCCTCCTCGACGGCGCCGAGGCACACCGGACACTCCATCGTGGCGACGGCGTCGCCCTCGTCTGCGGCGTGCACGGCCACGAAGCATGGCAGCCTGGCAATGGCCGCACCGTCGAGGCCCGAGGCGCGGCTGTAGCCCGCGATGGCAGCGTCGCTCGCCACCACCGCTTGAAGGCCGCTCAGGTTGGCGGCCATGTGGTTGGCGTATTGCACCACGGCGTACCGGAGGAGGACGGCGGCGAGGGAGATGGCGGCGAGCTCCAGCGCCCACCCGTCGTACACGCAGATCAGGAACCCTGCCACGGCGACGCCTTCCACCACGCACGCAGTCACCATCGCCGCCGGGCGCCGGCCGGTACGATCAACGCTTCCACCACACACGCACAGTGGCACTGAAACGGTGAAACCACGGGTACAATGCAAGAACACGCGAGCGGCTGACGCCTCTCGCTCCCTTGCGTGCTATCGAGTTTGCAGGAATGTTTCGCTATGGTACTGTTATGAAGAAGCAAATTAAGCAGCGAGATAATGGGAGACTTATGCCGAGGTGTCATCGCGCAGCTGTCCTGTTAGGCCGTTCTCCACTTGGCTAGCGCTAACCTATTCGGTGATGCAACGGCTCTGGACTGTTCTCAGTTAGTGCTCGTCGTTTCTTGGTGACAAAACGGAATGAAGGAAGGTTCTGGGAGCGCAATCATGCCGTCAATTGTCATGCAGCGTGCAAATTGGCGCGCGGTGCGGTGGCCCGTGGGTCGTGGCATCACCATCTGGATAAAATTGGCGGGCGCCGCGCCGCTTTCAGGCAACAGCCGAGTTAATGTAGTACAGACTGGGATATTCGAATAGTGGTCTGTACCACTACGGCACTACCTTATTCTTCAGTACAAGTGCCGGTACTTGCAACGTGGGGTATTGGTAGCTGTGATGAACTAATGACCACTCTCAGCTACTCCCTTCGCTTCAAACGTAATCGAAGTTTTAATTTTGTCCTATGTAAGTTTAACCATGTTGTGCGGGAGGATGATGGCGGCGGCGGGGCATCCCCTCGCTGCGGCTCGGAGGCGTGGCTGTGGCTGTGGATCTTGAAGGGGCGCCTCGGGACGACGTGTGTGTGGCCATGGCGCTGGTCAAGCAGAGATGACCTCATCCACCTCTGGTTGTCTTCATCATCGGTGCAAAGGGGTCTAGGGGTCTGGCCGGTGGTGCAGCTTCCTCGCGGTGCCTTCCCAGTGGCGGATCACTTCCCGTGGGGTGCGGCCGACTGCTTGGCCCGTGGGGTGCAGAGGTCCATGGTGAGGACGAGACGATGGCCAGCTGCTGATGCGGTAAGGATGCCACCATCGGCGGCGGCGTTTGTGGGTGTCGTATTCCTCGTTGGAGGCGATGGTAGGGGCGTCTCTCGTTCCATTGTTTCCAGGGGGAAACCTCAGATCTGGAGACCACAATTGACAGTTGCGCATGTGGGCATCGTATTCCTCATTGGAGGCGTTATGGAGGCCTCCTGGATCGGATGATAGCGATGTCTATGTCCACACGCGGAGGCTGGACGGATGTGTGGACGTCTTGGTGACTAGGCGTCGGTCTCCGTGTGTTTCTGCGGTGACCCAACATACCACTGCATGTTGTAGTATACAAGTCGTTGATATGATCTTCATGAAGGGACTTCTTCACAAATATCACATCCCCCAGAGTGGTACAACAGAAACATTGCAGGTCATAACACTCTAGATTATATTACAAACATGGTCTTAAGAAGTTGGTATTCTCACAGGTCCGATGAGAACACCCTAAGATACTACTAAAATACTGTTACAACTCAACTTAAGATCAAACTGAGCTCAGCAACTTATTTAGGTAACTACTACGCAGCTCAGCTCTAAGGTGTCTAGGGTAAGACACTACTCCTCCGCCTCATTGTTGTCAGCTCCGTAGACTATTCCATAGTCCACACCATCCACTCCTCCGGACAGATCAGGTTCCTCATATACCAGCTCATAGTCTCCTTCTGGTGCTCCGTCGTTGGCCTCCACTTCATTGTCACAGTCTAGCAAGAGTATCGAAAGAAAGTGAGTATAGAGTTACTCAGCAAGTTCAAAAGAGAAAAGGTGTTTGATGCGCTGGCTACGACCATTGATCAGAAAATTTCAGGTCAATGCATGTTTCAAAAACATTTCTTCAAAAGATTTATTTTATTTTGAAAACTATGCTCGCCAGTCTTCATAGGTTGACCAGAACTTCACGGAGTTCCTTTCCTGCCGCGTTCGTAGTTCCGTTTCAGGAACAGGGAGTGACAGCCACAATTTAATACACTCTGCAGAGGTGCGTTACTTTTCCCATAAGAGAACTTATCCTTGATACCAACCGAGACGCGTTTCTCGTCCACACTTCCTTGGTGTGGGGCCAGGTGTAAGATCCAAGTCAATCACTGCCTTCTCCGCGACCCTGCATACCCACCCTTTTGTCCATCCGCACATCCTTAGTAGACATCTCTTGTTCATACGGCTTTACACTCGATGTGGTACGGATAATCCATCATAGACGTTAGAGCACTCTCATCCACTTGTATGGGGATTTAAAAGGATTTCCCAACCTACTGCGGTGTTATCACAACACCCAGGCAGGCCCTATCAAGTCCGTTGATATGCAGAAGGGAAAAGATACAGTTTACTCCCTGAGAGCCATTATAGATCTCATGGTTAACGCGAAATGTACGATGCTAGAATCACTAGACGGCATTGGTGATTAGTCCTACATGAGTAGAACCCTTGCAATGGAACCTCCACCATATCAACACATACCATGGTTCCATTGCCCACCACATAATCATATTCATAATTAGAAAAGTAACATTTTATTTTCAATGCAGGAATGATAAGTATAGTACTTTTGCGAGTAAATTGATAGAAAATAATCAATATGACATGAGCAAGGGTGAACTTGCCTCGTGACTGCGAGATAATGCAGTTCGATGTGTTGGATGGTCCCTGGACCTTGGGTTCTGTAAAAAAGCATCATTGTCCGGTAAGGACAATGTTATAAAATCCAAATGATGCATGCATGGGTGCATTATTTTATGTTGAATCCCTTTCCCCGGAATATTTATTAAGATTTAGGTTTCATTTAAATATTTAGGACTTTGGCAATAATTTATAAGTCCTTCAAATCCTTAAACATGGTTTTCTTTAAAAAGAAAAGGATTTAGGATTAATAGAATTTTCCTTTGAAAAATATTTATTTCAAATAAATAATTTGAAATAATAGAGTTTTTTCCCTTTTGGAAATAAAAGAAGGACTTTGCAATATTAGAATATTTCCTTTTTGGAAAATATTTATCTTTTTAAAAGAAAGGACTTGGAGTAATCGAATTTTATTTTTAAAATATTTGATGAACAAACATTTGAGTTTATTTGGAATTTTCCTTTATTTTTATATCAAAGGAAAATTGCAAATTTAAATTCCAAGCTCATAATTAAATTCAAAAACTCCAAAATCTGAACTTGTTTGTTAATTTCATTTCTTATTTTATTCTTGTTAAGAATTATTTTTAATACACAAAAACAATTTTTCTTGAATTTTCAGAGTTATTATTTGGAATTTTGTCAAATTGAGGGGTTATTTTAAAATGTGAAAAGACCATAATGCCCCTGGGCCCACCAGTCAGGTCAACCAAATGGGTTGAACCGGACCAGCCCAGGTTGATCGGTCGGCCCACCGGCCACTCCTCTCTCTCACACGCTTTCGAACTCTAACCCTAGTCGTCTGCCGATTCTCGTGGCGATGGCATCACCGCCACAGTCGCCGCCACTCTCCGGCCGTCTCTGACGGTCCTAGGGCTCGCCACTGGTCACGTTCGACGTAGCGCGCGATGACACTCACTTCCATCTGCATCGATCTGGTTTCCCCTCCTCTACTAGACGTGCGCGTGCTTACCCGTGTCAGGTGCTGACGAGTTCATCGACGAACTCCGTCGATCTGCGCCTCCTGGACACGCTCGTGCGTTCGCCGCCTCCTTCGATGGTGGTGTGTGGCTTGGCACCGGCCTGGCCATGGTTTGGTGTCGCTGTGGCTGGCCTGTGCCATGGACGCCACCATGGACACTCCAGGTAACTCTGTTTCCTTCTGCTACTCCTCTCTACTCATCTACTCCATCTGCTCAAACTCTGCCTACTGAATCCTCCTATGCGTATGCAGCTGCTGCTATTGCTCTTGATGTGCTTGCTTCATTCCCTGCCTATGCCTACTGCATCCATGTCCTTGCCTATCTATGCCTACTGATGATATGCTGATGCATGTTTGATCTCTACTGGTTGATTGATCTAAGCCTATTTTATATGTTCATGCCCTGATGCTGCTCAATTTCCTACTGGTGCTTGGGTGAATCCTACCCTAGTTGTTTATGCTTATATGCTACACAAATGCTTGCTGGTGGCCTTGTTGTTGACAGAGGCTAGCATTGCTGATACTTGTGGTGACAGTGATGCTCTCATGTGCCCTGTGTATGATCCATTTGGTTCATTTGGATCAATGCATGCTTATGGTGCTTTTCTGTGCCTTATAAATGATCTAATTGATCCATTTGATCAACAGATGCTAGTGGCTAGGTTACAGGGATAACTCTTGGATAGTTGGTGTGCTTGCCCTAGCTACTGCTATGGTTTATACTTGCTCTAGCTGATGCTCATGTGTCAGTGAGCTGTTGTTGCTGTCCATAGCACATGGGACAAAATTCAATGGCTTGGATGTAATTGGTCATGCTACTGGTTGCCTCTCAGTGATGCTATTGCTTGTCCATTTGATGGATTATCTTGTATTCATGCCTTGGTGGATTATTTATATATGAACTTCTTATGCATTGTTGATTATATGCATTGATTTGTATGAAATGATATCTCCACTATCAATTGGGAGATAAATAAAGTCTGAAGCCATTTCTGGATAATGATGACTTATGAATTTGGCTTATTGAATGGCTTGTGGTTGATGTGATCACAGTAGCCTTGCTACTGCTTGGGTTGCTCTCACTATTGGATCAATTCTTGTTGGCTACACTCATCTTTGCTTGCACAGATATCATAATTAATATGAATGCCACTGTGTTTGCCTGTGAATAAATAAATGTATAATCTGATGGTTTCTTGGCTAGGAATTTGCTAGGTGGTCTTTGTACCTTCTAGTACCTATGTATCACTCTACTGGTTGCTATTTGTGCATCTATGTTTTTTTTCCAGAATTTCGTGTAATCCATGTTTTTCATGTCTGACGTTGTGGGCACTTGTTTGGTCTATGGAATAAAAGCATGGACCTTAACTTCAGAAAGAAGTTACATTATTTGCAACAGAGGCCGTTCCAATTTGTTATTAATGTCCCCAACTGTGATAAGATTATGTCCTTTTGTTGCAAGAAACATCCCAGCTAAATTTGAGAGTGGTGTTTTCGCACATGGGAGCACACTACTAGAAAAAAGTCTAGCCATACAAAACTAATATTAACGCACCCCTAAGTGGTAAGGTAGCAGTGGCACACCGGCCCAATAGTGTGCCACCACTAAATATTTTCCATGGTCCACCCCCTCCCCAAGATTACCAGTGGCGCAATCCTTACTAGTGCGCCACTGCTATCTCACATAGCAAGCTTGGGGAGGGGTGGGCCATGGCCTTTTACCGATAGTCAGCTTACCAATGGAACACTGCTACATGGTGCACCACTACTAACAGTGGCACACCTTGTAGCAGTGCACCACTGGTAAATTATGCACATGTGGTGGGTTAAGGAAGGGGCTGGTGCCAAGTGAGCAGTGGCGCCACTATTAATATTTGTTTCGACCAACAAAGTATGAGGCATGATATTTAGTTGATACTACTTGGCTCGTATTTGAGTTTGCTCTTATTTGTTGCAAAGACATGTGATTACACCTAGCGCACCATCTCCTTTTACTTTGTGTGTGTCTCTAAAATTTGATACTGATACTAATGTTTCATTGGCTTGCGCATATATAAAGAAATGTCCCCGTATGCGTGTACAAGGGTAAGGGTCCCAGAGTCTACGATGATTGGGAAGAGTGTCGGAGACAGATTCACCGTTTTAACGTTAACAATTACAAATGGTACACCACTAGAACGGAGGCTAAAGATAGATATGCGCGCTATCTAGCGGAGGAGAGGAGGGCGAGGAGGAGGAACCAAATGAAGACCAATTTCGTCGCGATGATTCTCATCCTAACTACAGCTCTCTTCTATGTGATGGTAGTTTAGATGATCGACCTTGTAACGTGACGACAACTGATCTGCTACTCGATCTCGAGACCGTAACTTGTCTATTATTGAAATTTGTGATCGCTACTTCGAATTCGGAGGCTACAGTGAAGAACTATGATGATTGAGATCGTGCTATTACTGTTTTTCTATTGATAAAATCAATTTTGTCTATGTATACTGTATTGCAATCAAGATATGTTGTGTTGTATTGTGTAACCTATACAAATACCAGAAAATACAATTAAATTTAAATATTCAAATTATTAGCAGTGGCGCACCCTAAAAGCTATGAGTGGCGCACCCCAGTTGTGCACTCTTAAAGGACTGCAGTGGCGCACCCCAGAAGCTAGCAGTGGGGCACCTCTACAAGTAAGCAATGGAGCACCCCAATGGCCATCAGTGGCGCACCACGAGGTGTGCCACTGGTACTTGGATTACCGGTGGCGCACCATGGGTGCACCACTGCTACCCACGGGTGCACCACTGCGCCACTGATCAGCATATGTAGTATGCTACTGATTATGGATTTTTTAGTAGTGGCATATGCTCTATTTTGAAATGCATGTTACATATATTTTTAAATTTTTTAAAAATAAAAACAAAAAATTCGGGCATACATCTTCATGTGCTACACGCTCACAAAATTGTTTCATGAAAACTCGACTTGTTGTGTGGTGTGTGTAAAAAAACAATTTAATACTAAAAATAAGGCTTTTCAGATAAATTTTCTCATTTTTACATAGACCACAAAAAATATTGGTTCCTCGAAAAGCTTAATTAACACATATATTTCGTGGAGTTGTACATTGTAACGGCCCAGGGTAGCACCCCGATTAGATCTGTTTGTGTTTTTTTTGTGCATCATCATGACATCATGCATCATATCATCCATGGTTTTTACAAAATAAAAAATATTTTATAAACTCTAATTATTTTATTTCCCTCTCATATGGTTTCTATAATAAACCATCCCCTTTGTCTTTTCTATTGAAATAAAACTCTAACCTTTCTAACCAGGCCCCTCTCTCTGGCCTCTTCTCCTTCTCTGCCCGGACCTCTCTTCTCTTATGGCCTTCTTCCTTTCCTGGCCCATCTCCCTTTCTTCCCGGCGGCCCACTCCTTCCCTACAGCCTGTTTCCCTGGCCCGTACCCCTTTGTGCGAGGAGCCTCTCCTCGTTGTCCTCTTCTCCAATAGAGCACGCAGGAGGCGTGGCTCACGTCACCTTCCGAACCACCGCACCCACGCCGCGCCTCCTCACCCTTTTAAGCCGCCGCCAGCATGTGGGCAAACCCTAGCATGCTCCTTCCTCTCCCTCGCCACGCGGCGCCCCTCCTTTCTCCCCACATGTCTCTCTTTTCTCTGCGAGGAAACAAGAAGCACTGCCACCACCGTCTTCACCATGGCTTCACCGCTGCAGGCCGTCCCTCGTCGACCCGAGAGCACCAGTAGAACCGCCTTGATCTCCTCTCCCTCCACGCACAAGGAATCGAGCCGGGGCTCTTTCAATCGACGGTAGTTTCACCGCTACCGTCTCCGAGCCCGGCGGTAAAAGCTTCGATCCCGGCCACCATACGCCTCCTCCCACGCGCTGAGCACTTCTACACCTTCCTGGTGTGCGTGCGCATCTCCTTGACCGCTTGCTTGTCTTCTTCCCCCTCCAAATCGCTCTGCCCATGTTGACACTTTTTCTCCGCCGCAGGAGCTCACCGCCGGCAATGCTCCGGTGCTCGTTTGGACTCCGGGCCACCAACATCAGCTTCAGCGCATCGAGCCGCATCCCCGACGCCATCCGGCTCATCCCGGTTCGCCCCAGAACGTCGTCCCCATCTCAGACCTGAGCCGTCCGCCATGGTTGCCATCCCTGAGCTCTTTTTCCTTCATGTTGCAGCGCACCCTTGTCTCTGTACTATCCGAAGCAGTGGCATAGTGGTTAGCTCCTTATTTCCTAACCATGAGATCATGTGTTCAAATCCTGAATCTAGCTAATTAAGCCCCCTTCGTTTTGTTCTGTGATCCTTGAACCAGATCCAGCGCCTACTGGGCCTCGGCCCGTATCCCCGCTCGCTTCTTCGACAACAAGCGCACGGCAGGCCGCTATCTGTATTTCCTAACCATGAGATCATGTGTTCAAATCCTAAATCTGGCTAATTAAGCCCCCTTCTTTTTGTTCTGTGATCCTTGAACCAGATCCAGCGCCTACTGGGCCTCGGCCCGTATCCCCGCCCGCTTCTTCGACAACAAGCGTGCGGTAGGCCGCTATCCAATGCTCAGGTCCGGCGCTGTACCAGCCCATTATCCCTCTCTGATTGTTTTATTCTTTTGCAAATCTTGTAAAAATAATATCTTCTAAAGTATAACTCCAAATGCAAAGTGTTATATATGAAAGTTGCTAGGAAAAAAATGCAAGGATCATTAATATTCCATCCATATGCTTGTTTGCATCTCGCATCATGTCGTGTCGTGATAGTTTTGCATGTTCACCTCACATAATATGCGGAGTATTTCGGACACCGACTAAGCTTTCCCCGCTCCGTTTAACTTTGAAGTAGCTCACCCCTGCCATGATATGCCATGCTAACCAACACTTAAATTTGACGGTAGAAAATACAACTCCAACTCTAATTTGATTGTCCGGGGTTCCGACTCCGATTAATTTCGATAAGTTGCATTGCACCATCGTTGCCATGCATATCATCTTAATCATGCCGATTCTTCTTCCGTAGTTGTAAGCTTTGCATCCGTTGTTTGCTGTAGCATTTGCTTTTTCCCGGATAGGATCGTGAAGTGGTGTTGTGAGATACGACAAGTCCTCTGGATGTCCTCGGCAAGCTTTAACAGGCAAGCATTTCCTATACCCATGTCTCTGCAGGAGTCGCTCAACTATTTTTATTTTGCCTTCTCCCTCATGCTAGCCTTGAGTTGCGTTCTTGTCACGTGTCCTACCCACTTGTTACCTCAAGCATCCCATATTGCCACCACCACCACCCTACAGTTGTTGTTTGGTTATCGGGTTTGCCTTGCGAGTCGTAGTGCATGCTAGTATTGTTTATATCTTGTTACCGTTATTGTTATCTTATCGGGTTATCTATTGGGAATCATGACACATGGTTTATGGATATATTTATTGGAGATACACATGTTTTACTTAATTGTTAACAACTAAAATTGTAAGCAGAGGCATCTGTGAGCCCCTTTGCGAAAGCATCGGAACTTTGACTCGCTAATGTCCCCTAGGACCCGAGTTCTTGTTATCTGTTCCGAGATTGAGCGCTCTACCCGTACGTGGGGATGATTATTGGGACCCCCTCACTCATTACCTTTTCTCAAGTCAGTTGAAAAGGGGGCCACAACTTTGGTTTTATTTGCCTATGCCATGTATGCCATGCTTTACTTACTGTTGCCTTCGGGTGTTTACTTCATGTTGCCTTCAGGTGTTTATATTCTGTACTGTACCCCGCGGGACGTTTAGCGAAGCATGTGGTTCGCACGCTTAGCCGCCGTCGCAAACCCTGAGTCCGTCTCGGAGTACGGCCGAACTTCGTCACGGGTAGCTTAGTCGGGTGGCCCCCCTAGACTTTCTTGTTGAACTGGGAACAGTCTTGTTGTGAGACATCCATTTGTCGTAAGTGGGTCGAGCATGCGTATGGTTACATTTGGGCAACCCCTGCAGGGTGTACATCTTATCGATAAGCCGTGTCCGCGGTTATGGACGACTTGAAATTGTATAGCTCGATCATAGAACAACTTACACCGTTATGTTGCTGCTAATAATTTGCTAATAATTTGCGTAGTAATATAGCATTACTACAATGGTTACTGATACGTCTCCGACGTATCGATAATTTCTTATGTTCCATGCCACATTTTGATGTTATCTACATGTTTTATGCACACTTTATGTCATATTCGTGTATTTTCTGGAACTAAGCTATTAACAAGATGCCGAAGTGCCGATTCGTTGTTTTCGCTGTTTTTGGTTTAGAAATCCTAGTAAGGAAATATTCTCGGAATTGGACGAAATCAACGCCCAGGGGCCTATTTTTCCACGAAGCTTCCAGAAGTCCGAAGACGAAACGAAGTGGGGCCACAGGGAGCCCAAACCCTAGGGCGGCGCCCCCCCCCCCTTGGCCGCGCCGCCCTGTCATCTGGGGCCCCTGTGCCCCCTCCTGACTTGCCCTTCCGCCTACTTAAAGCCTCCGTGACGAAACCCCCAGTACCGAGAGCCACGATATGGAAAACCTTCCAGAGATGCCGCCAACGCCGATCCCATCTCGGGGGATCCAGGAGATCGCCTCCGGCACCCTGCCGGAGAGGGGAATCATCTCCCGGAGGACTCTACGCCACCATGGTCGCCTCCGGTGTGATGTGTGAGTAGTCTACCCCTGGACTATGGGTCCATAGCAGTAGCTAGATGGTTGTCTTCTCCCCATTGTGCTATCATTGTCGGATCTTGTGAGCTGCCTAACATGATCAAGATCATCTATCTGTAATTCTATATGTTGCATTTGTTGGGATCTGATGAATAGAGAATACTTGTTATGTTGATTATCAAAGTTATATCTACGTGTTGTTTATGATCTTGCATGCTTTCCGTTACTAGTAGATGCTCTGCCAAGTAGATGCTTGTAACTCCAAGAGGGAGTACTTATGCTCGATAGTGGGTTCATGCCCGCATTGACACCCGGGACAGGTGACGAGAAAGTTCTAAGGTTGTGTTGTGCTCGTTGCCACTAGGGATAAAACATTGATGCTATGTCTAAGGATGTAGTTGTTGATTACATTACGCACCATACTTAATGCAATTGTCTCGTTGCTTTGCAACTTAATACCGGAGGGGGTTCGGATGATAACCCGAAGGTGGACTTTTTAGGCATAGATGCGGTTGGATGGCGGTCTATGTACTTTGTCGTAATGCCCAATTAAATCTCACTATACTCATCATGATATGTATGTGCATGGTCATGCCCTCTTTATTTGTCAATTGCCCAACCGTAATTTGTTCACCCAACATGCTCGTTTGTCTTATGGGAGAGACACCTCTAGTGAACTGTGGACCCCGGTCCAATTCTCTTTACCTGAAATACAATCTACTGCAATACTTGTTCTACTCGTTTTCTGCAAACAATCATCTTCCACACAATACGGTTAATCCTTTGTTACAGCAAGCCGGTGAGATTGACAACCTCACTCGTTTCGTTGGGGCAAAGTACTTTGGTTGTGTTGTGCAGGTTCCACGTTGGCGCCGGAATCCCTGGTGTTGCGCCGCACTACATCCCGCCGCCATCAACCTTCAACGTGCTTCTTGGCTCCTCCTGGTTCGATAAACCTTGGTTTCTTTTCGAGGGAAAACTTGCTGCTGTGCGCATCATACCTTCCTCTTGGGGTTCCCAACGAACGTGTGAGTTACACGCCATCAAGCTCTTTTTCCGGCGCCGTTGCCGGGAGATCAAGACACGCTGCAAGGGGAGTCTCCACTTCTCAATCTCTTTACTTTGTTTTTGTTTTGCTTAGTTTTATTTACTACTTTGTTTGCTGCACTAAATCAAAATACAAAAAAATTAGTTGCTAGTTTTACTTTATTTGCTATCTTGTTTGCTATATCAAAAACACAAAAAAATTAGTTTACTTGCATTTACTTTATCTAGTTTGCTTTATTTATTGTCTTGCACTCTATATCAAAAACACAAAAAAATTAGTTACTTTTGTTACCATGTCTAGCTCTGAACCTGTTACTTCTTCGCCTGAAGAATTAGTCTTCACTTTTAAACAAGGGGATGAGGAGAGTTTTAAGGATGCTTGGTCTAGAATTTTTACTTCTTATCGTAAAACTGAACCTCAAATGACTCTAAGTTTGCTCCTTAGTAATTTTTATTTTGGTCTTATGGTTCGCTATAGATATGCTTTGGATACTTTAGTGGGAGGAGATTTCCTTCATTGCAATGGGGATCAAGCTTTTAATGCCATAAAGAAGTTGGTTGCATCACATGATTCAGCTAATAACTTTGATTCAGCCCTTACTAGCATATATAATAGATTAAATAATCTCGAGATAAGTACATCTCGCTTGAATGATAATTATTGCCACGTTCGTAATCGTCTTGAACAAGTTTTAGTGAACTCTAAACTCTCATTGTGGGATCCTGCTGTTAAAACTGTTATCGGTGATCGAACTCTCCATGCCTACTGTGATATTATGTATGAATTTTGCCTTATGCCTGAAAGTATTTATAAATCTTTGAAACTTTGGGGAGTTGATGAAGGAGGAGAAGAAATAACTCTCATTAATAACTCTACTATAATTCCTAAAGGAATAGCCGCAGGTGTGCATACAACCATTCTTGGAAGGACAATATCCATTGATTATCTTGTTATTGAAACAGGAAAACTCACACTCGGAAGATCCCTGCTGAAACTATTGGGAGCAATCATTGATGTTGGAGAAGGCACTCTGAAATTCACCTCTATACCGGGGGGAAATCATATATTTCCTAAACCCAAGGGAAAGAACAACAATGAGAAAGGTAAGGGTAAAGCCCAAGGTAAGGTTGACACACCGTCTCTTGATAATACTTGATGCACACTTTCTGCGCCTAGCTGAAAGGCGTTAAAGAAAAGCGCTTATGGGAGACAACCCATGTTTTACCTACAGTACTTTGTTTTTATTTTGTGTCTTGGAAGTTGTTTACTACTGTAGCAACCTCTCCTTATCTTAGTTTTGTGTTTTGTTGTGCCAAGTAAAGTCTTTGATAGTAAAGTAAGTACTAGATTTGGATTACTGCACAGTTCCAGATTTCTTTGCTGTCACGAATCTGGGTCCACCTCCCTGTAGGTAGCTCAGAAAATTAATCCAATTTACGTGCATGATCCTCAGATATGTACGCAACTTTCATTAAATTTGAGCATTTTCATTTGAGCAAGTCTGGTGCCATTTTAAAATTCGTCAATACGAACTGTTCTGTTTTGACAGATTCTGCCTTTTATTTCGCATTGCCTCTTTTGCTATGTTGGATGAATTTCTTTGATCCACTAATGTCCAGTAGCATTATGCAATGTCCAGAAGTGTTAAGAATGATTGTGTCACCTCTGAATATGTTAATTTTTATTGTGCACTAACCCTCTAATAAGTTGTTTCGAGTTTGGTGTGGAGAAAGTTTTCAAGGATCAAGAGAGGAGTATGATGCAACATGATCAAGGAGAGTGAAAGCTCTAAGCTTGGGGATGCCCCGTGGTTCACCCCTGCATATATTAAGAAGACTCAAGCGTCTAAGCTTGGGGATGCCCAAGGCATCCCCTTCTTCATCGACAACATTATCAGGTTCCTCCCCTGAAACTATATTTTTATTCCATCACATCTTATGTGCTTTGCTTGAAGCGTCGGTTTGTTTTTGTTTTTGTTTTGTTTGAATAAAATGGATCCTAGCATTCACCTTATGGGAGAGAGACAAGCTCCGCTGTAGCATATGGACAAGTATGTCCTTGGTTTCTACTCATAGTATTCATGGCGAAGTTTCTCCTTCGTTAAATTGTTATATGGTTGGAATTGGAAAATGATACATGTAGTAATTGCTATTAATGTCTTGGGTAATGTGATACTTGGCAATTGTTGTGCTCATGATTAAGCTCTTGCATCATATGCTTTGCACCCATTAATGAAGAAATACATAGAGCATGCTAAAATTTGGTTTGCATATTTGGTTTCTCTAAGGTCTAGATAATTTCTAGTATTGAGTTTGAACAACAAGGAAGACGGTGTAGTGTCTTATAATGTTTTCAATATGTCTTTTATGTGAGTTTTGCTGCACCGGTTCATCCTTGTGTTTGTTTCAAATAAACCTTGCTAGCCTAAACCTTGTATCGAGAGGGAATACTTCTCATGCATCCAAAATACTTGAGCCAACCACTATGCCATTTGTGTCCACCATACCTACCTACTACATGGTATTTTCCGCCATTCCAAAGTAAATTGCTTGAGTGCTACCTTTAAAATTCCATCATTCACCTTTGCAATATATAGCTCATGGGACAAATAGCTTAAAAACTATTGTGGTATTGAATATGTAATTATGCACTTTATCTCTTATTAAGTTGCTTGTTGTGCGATAACCATGTTCACTGGGGACGCCATCAACTATTCATTGTTGAATTTCTTGTGAGTTGCTATGCATGTCCTTCTTGTCTGAAGTAAGAGAGATCTACCACCCTATGGTTAAGCATGCATATGTTAGAGAAGAACATTGGGCCGCTAACTAAAGCCATGATCCATGGTGGAAGTTTCAGTTTTGGACATATATCCTCAATCTCAAATGAGAAAATTATTAATTGTTGTTACATGCTTATGCATAAAAGAGGAGTCCATTATCTCGTTGTCTATGTTGTCCCGGTATGGATGTCTAAGTTGAAGAATAATCAATAGCGAGAAATCCAATGCGAGCTTTCTCCTTAGACCTTTGTACAGGCGGCATAGAGGTACCCCTTTGTGACACTTGGTTAAAACGAAGTGCATTGTGATGAACCGGTAGTCCAAGCTAATTAGGACAAGGTGCGGGCACTATTAGTACACTATGCATGAGGCTTGCAACTTATAAGATATAATTTACATGATGCATATGCTTTATTACTACCGTTGACAAAATTGTTTCATGTTTTCAAAATCAAAGCTCTAGCACAAATATAGCAATCGATGCTTTTCCTCTATGGAGGACCATTCTTTTACTTTCAATGTTGAGTCAGTTCACCTATTTCTCTCCATCTCAAGAAGCAAACACTTGTGTGAACTATGCATTGATTCCAACATACTTGCTTATTGCACTTATTATACTACTCTATGTTGACAATATCCATGAGATATACATGTTACAAGTTGAAAGCAACCGCTGAAACTTAATCTTCTTTTGTGTTGCTTCAATGCCTTTACTTTGAATTATTGCTTTATGAGTTAACTCTTATGCAAGACTTAATTGATGCTTGTCTTGAAGTGCTATTCATGAAAAGTCTTTGCTTTATGATTCACTTGTTTACTCATGTCATATACATTGTTTTGATCGCTGCATTCACTACATATGCTTTACAAATAGTATGATCAAGGTTATGATGGCATGTCACTCCGAAATTATCCGTGTTATCGTTTTACCCGCTCGGGACGAGCAGAACTAAGCTTGGGGATGCTGATACGTCTCCGACGTATCGATAATTTCTTATGTTCCATGCCACATTATTGATGTTATCTACATGTTTTATGCACACTTTATGTCATATTCGTGCATTTTCCGGAACTAACCTATTAACAAGATGCCGAAGTGCCGATTCATCGTTTTCTGCTGTTTTTGGTTTCGAAATCCTAGTAAGGAAATATTCTCGGAATTGGACGAAATCAACGCCCAGGGGCCTATTTTTCCACGAAGCTTCCAGAAGTCCGAAGATGAAACGAAGTGGGGCCACAGGGAGCCCAAACCCTAGGGCGGCGCGGCCCCCCCTTGGCCGCGCCGCCCTGTCATCTGGGGCCCCGTGCCCCCTCCTGACTTGCCCTTCCGCCTACTTAAAGCCTCCGTGATGAAACCCCCAGTACCGAGAGCCACGATACGGAAAACCTTCCAGAGACGCCGCCAACGCCGATCCCATCTCGGGGGATCCAGGAGATCGCCTCCGGCACCCTGCCGGAGAGGGGAATCATCTCCCGGAGGACTCTACGCCGCCATGGTCGCCTCCGGTGTGATGTGTGAGTAGTCTACCCCTGGACTATGGGTCCATAGCGAGTAGCTAGATGGTTGTCTTCTCCCCATTGTGCTATCATTGTCGGATCTTGTGAGCTGCCTAACATGATCAAGATCATCTATCCGTAATTCTATATGTTGCGTTTGTTGGGATCCGATGAATAGAGAATACTTGTTATGTTGATTATCAAAGTTATATCTACGTGTTGTTTATGATCTTGCATGCTTTCCGTTACTAGTAGATGCTCTGGCCAAGTAGATGCTTGTAACTCCAAGAGGGAGTACTTATGCTCGATAGTGGGTTCATGTCTGCATTGACACCTGGGACAGTGACAGAAAGTTCTAAGATTGTGTTGTGCTGTTGCCACTAGGGATAAAACATTGATGCTATGTCTAAGGATGTAGTTGTTGATTACATTACGCACCATACTTAATGCAATTGTCTGTTGCTTTGCAACTTAATACTGGAAGGGGTTCGGATGATAACCTCGAAGGTGGACTTTTTAGGCATAGATGCAGTTGGATGGCGGTCTATGTACTTTGTCGTAATGCCCAATTAAATCTCACTATACTCATCATGATATGTATGTGCATGGTCATGCCCTCTTTATTTGTCAATTGTCCAACTGTAATTTGTTCACCCAACATGCTGTTTGTCTTATGGGAGAGACACCTCTAGTGAACTGTGGACCCCGGTCCAATTCTCTTTACTCGAAATACAATCTACTGCAATACTTGTTCTACTGTTTTCTCGCAAACAATCATCTTCCACACAATACGGTTAATCCTTTGTTACAGCAAGCCGGTGAGATTGACAACCTCACTTGTTTCGTTGGGGCAAAGTACTTTGGTTGTGTTGTGCAGGTTCCACGTTGGCGCCGGAATCCCTGGTGTTGCGCCGCACTACATCCCGCCGCCATCAACCTTCAACGTGCTTCTTGGCTCCTCCTGGTTCGATAAACCTTGGTTTCTTTCTGAGGGAAAACTTGCTGCTGTGCGCATCATACCTTCCTCTTGGGGTTCCCAACGAACGTGTGAGTTACACGCCATCAGTTACCTAATAAAACTTGTCCACCGTGTGAGTGCCTTTGTAAGTACTTCCATGCGATGGGGGAACACATCGGTCGTGTTATGGTTGCAGAGTATAGAACTGTTAGTTTCTGCGCTCTCTCCCTTCTCTGGTAGACGAATGTTGTAGAGTGTCTCTATAGGTTTTTAGTGCTTGCGCGCTGCCGCTTAAACCCACCATATTGCCGATGACGTTCCTCTTGCATCCTATAAGTCCCCTGCGTGCCTCAAGTACAAAGGACGACTAGTTGACGAATGCTTATACGTCTTGAAGTCTTATTAAGTACGAACCCATACTTATTGCTGTTTCTTGGGACATAACTGGGTAGGTATGAAGTTATGTTCGATGAAGACGACGTTAGCAAGGTTACCCTTCCGGCTTGGCCTGGGCAGGGTTATGGATGCTATCGTTTATCTTTAGAACTCTTAGTCCAATTTGTATCTTGTCCGTACTCGGACGCATTCAATTTTCTGTATGATTCGGATCTTGTATATTTGTATCTTGACTCATTGGAATCGTTGTTGTAATATATGTTTCTTGTGGGCTCTATTGTAATCCTGTTGTAATATTACCGCTCGTGTTAATTCCTCTGGCATCACGTGTGTGATTTATCGCACACGTCGTGTCGGAGGGCGTCTCTGGATCGATATCGTGCGAATTTCGGCGGGATCGCTGGAATCCTCATGGTACTGGTTACAAGGCGTCACATACATGTAGAATTTTTTGTCAAAAATTTTCGACATTTCGAAATACACTTTTTTGATAGAGAAAGTATATGCACCCAGGAGCCGAATTGAATTTCCGGCTAAATTATATGTATCGAAAGTGTCTATAGGTGACATGGAAGGGTATTACACACACTATATGTATTGATTAATATGCATTCCCTTACTCAAATTGTGCGTTAGCTTTATGGCCTGATAGAACTAGGTCAGTTGGAGAGACAACGTTGAACGATAACAACAGGTGTTTTGATTAGTTTTTATTTACAATAATCGACATGCTTTATATCTATTTTTGTTTTGTTGCTCGTCGTGTGATCTTTTATAGAAATACACACATACACATGCATACACTGACTAACATAAACGCACATAGGCATATATGCATATCATACCTCTATGAGCAATTGAGCACCTCCTAAAACTTGGGCAGCAGGTTGAATCTTAAGATTGACGAAGTCATACAGGCTCACTACCAATGAAAACATCACCTCTTGCTGAAAGAAAATATTCATCTTTTTCTTAAGGCATATAGGTGTCAATTCTCGCATCCCCAATTGCAACCAGGCTTCCCGATGCTAGGCCATGGAAAGGACATCACACCAGCGTTTTATGAGCCGTTTGAACACGAGAAATCTTTTCAGACAAGAGAAGGAAATACCTAGAATTTATCCTTTTATTCTTCATGTTTTTCTTTTCCTGAAAACCGGTTGAATGAAATCAAACGGACCACCTCCCTAAACGGGGTGCCAAAAAGAGAAACTGTTTACACCTACAAAAATTCTAAAGTGCATAAGCTAGAACCTGCGCCTGTCACGCTACAATTGCGCCTCCAAATCCCTCTCGCCATCCTGCAATAACGCCGACGCCGAGGCGGACGAAGGCCCGGCCTCCGCCTCCGCGGCCGGCCTCTTCGCGCAACTGTGGTTGTCATCCGCCGGCTTGACCACCTCGGCCCGGCAGATGGGGCATGTGGTGTGCGCCACGAGCCACATGTCGACGCAGGTCCGGTGGAAGACGTGCATGCACCTGGGCAGCTGCCTGGCGACCTCGCCGTCGGCCATCGTGCATAGGCATATCGCGCACTCCCACCGGTCGCTCTCCTCGCCGGTGTCCCGGTACTCGAACTTTGGCAGCGCCGCGATGGCGTCCTCCCCAAGGCCAACGGGCCGCTTCTTGACCGCCGCGGCCGCCCCCGCCGCGGCCGACCCCACCGTGACCCGGTTCACGGCCCGCCGCATGAGGTAGCAGCGTATCATGCAGAGCACGAAGAGGATGATGAGCAGCGACGCGAAGGAGATGCCGAGGACCTCGAGGTAGGAGGTGGTGGAGCAGCAGGCCGGGTCGTTGTTGCGGGCGTTGCTGCTGTTGCGGTACGCGCTGGACAGCCGGGAGAGCGCGAAGCAGGACTGGTCGACGGGGAGGCACCCGGTGGTCTGCTCGTGCATGCCCTTGGTCTCGGCCATCGACCAATAGTCGCTCCGAGAACGATGGGCTCTGCAAGTTTCATTGGCGATAGTGTGGAGAGGGAGCGGAGCGCGTGATAAGTAAATAGGTGGGTGTCTTTCTTTGGGGTTTTGCTTAGTTTGTGGTGATGGGAGCAGAGCAACCTGCGGCTGGGGGCAGAGAATGAGACGACGGTATTTTGGTAGATGCGACCCTCGAGTCGAGTCCTTGACAGAATTAGGTTGCTGTGTTGAGAGATCACTGGTGCTGCTGTATACTGACATGTTTTCTTTTGGGGTAGTATGCGTTCCCGTGAAGAGTAAAGGGCCATTTGCGAAGGTAAACTTTTCCAGCTGACTACCGATCACTCACTTGCAAAGTTGCAATGCAGGTAAGCACTTCAAATATAGAAAATATATTTCTCAAAAAAATCCTTCCACGAGTTTTATAAATAAAGCAACCGTGTTCATACAATAGAGATTCAAATGCAAAAGTAGGGTCGAAACTCAATTCATCTCCCCGGTGCATATGCTCCATCTACCACAAAAACATATTTTGAAGTGTTAAAAAGTTTTCACAAAAAATTCTAAGGTCCGGGGCCTGCCACTGCAATCCCAGATCCTCATGAATGAAGCTCCATAAAAAGCAGCTGAAAACATATTTAAGCACAATTAGCCAGTGCATATAAATCTACATGGCAAGTACTCCTTCGGTCTCAAAATATAAGGCATACTTTTTCGCACGCTTTTATCACGACTTTGACCACTAACATGTACCATTTATATGGATTACTACAAGAAAAATAGCCTCTAGAGATATTATTTTGGTCCCCTAGATACATTACCTCGACCTCTACATTAGAGTAGAGACACTTGTTAAGTATCACATAAGTGTCACTACGGGCAGTATGTCTAGGGCTAAAAGACAATTATAGAATATCTTAGCATATTGCAAGATATTACGTAGAGGCACTACATATTGTCTATAGATTCTATGAGACTTTAGAAAAGATACGTCTTATGTCATTATTCTGAGGACGTGGGCATAGCCCAGTGGTTGGGGTCGTAGTGGCGCACCCCAACGACCAGAGTTCAAATCTTGTTAGGAATGAATTTCTGGAATTCTCACGCCGAGGTCCCGCTTCTACTATATCATTTAGTGTCTAGTTCCTCCTAGCACTAATTCATTTTTTTTATGTCATTATTCTCTAGCATAGAGAAAAATAAATTATAAAAACATTGGAAATGCTTAAACTCGAGATCTTTAGGAAAATTTGTACCCACCTAACCACTTAGTCTCACACAACATCTTGCTAAGTCTCTTCAATAAAATTTTATCAGTACTATATTGAATGCCTCAAAATTATGTAAAATGCCTCTAATTGTAAATAGTGTCTCAAACTGTGTCCCTAGCTATAATGTAAGGTCACTTTGGAAAGTATCTTAAAAATGCCTATATATGATAAGTGTCTCATAGAACGCCTTTAAACACGTAATTGATACTCACGACAAAAATGTCTCAACTAGTGTCTCCACAGTTAAGAAACTTTACATGGTGTCTAAAAGAAGTATCTCTCTCCCAAGAAAAGTGTCTCTACATAATTATTTAACAGTTTGACAGAGGCAAATATAAACTGCCTCTAGAAAAGTGCCTTTGCAAGCAGTTTTTGTTGTAGTGGATTCAAAATGTTTATATGACATTGTTGAATTGATGTTGCAAATCTATTTTATTTCACATATATTTATCAAATTTTGTGAACATATTATAAGTACAAATTGATGAGTGTGTTTTGCACCGTGTTTTTTTTGTTATGTTTTACATAACTATACGATTTTAGCATTTTACCATGCTCGCGTGCACATGACAGAGTTGTTTCAGCATGATCCCAAAAATAAGGAGGTTGATGGACAAATCAATTAATAAGACCAATTTTGCACAGAAATATGGTGATCGGAAGCAGTAAATACCTTTCATATTTCTCACTCACGCACCAGGGTGTCAAGCGAAAGAGAGAAATCGCGAAGAGATGTGCATATATGTTTTAACCACCAATATTATGATCGTGTCTGTATGGGATGACGGTACGAGCTATCGGTGGCTTCGGCTAGTCAAATACTTTTACCCCGTGCAATCAGAGATCCAATACGCACAGACACAGAAACCCACGAAACCTCACCTCTGGAAGGGGTATGGAGGGAGGACTCGCATCGGGAATCCATCGCTGCCTCTTCTTGGAATTTGGAGGCTTGGGCATCGATCATCATCATTTTCATCAACACCTTCACCATCTTCATCCATACTGTTATAATTCCAAACCCCGGCGAGGATTTACACTTGCATTCATCCAATCTCTCATATTCTATTCCTATAATCATGATGATGGTATTTGCCTCCATGTGCGAGTAGTTCCATCAGTTCTTGGAAAGATGGAGAAACCCTTGAAATATCATGAAATTAGATAAAGATTTGTGTTGTCTTCTTTTGTAATATGTGTGTGGTGGTCTTCTTCAATGATGTTGTGTGTTGTGGACCACACAATATTTGCCTTAAGAACATTGGAGGAAATCATCGTTGTATGCACGTGATAGCATTCGCCGCCTCCACCAACTATATATTAACAAGGGGGGCGGGGGGGGGGGGGTGGCGAGATCCAAGAGTTGATATCCATAACCACTGGGAGATTCTTAAATACTAGAATACTCCAACCGCTGGTGTGGTGGACTATTGGTGGTTATGTGGGGCGTATGTTAGTGCGACTAAGTGCACTTTTATGTGGGATCCCGTCGTACACACATACCACAAAGACTTTATAGCATCCTAATTAAATAATAATTATGTTATCTGTGAATCTGCAACTTCATGAGAATGTTTTACACTTATTGCAGCTCCAAGTGTTCCAAGTACTTTACAGCGCATACGTTGTCTCTTTTCTCTTTTCACTTTATTCACAATCAATTTTCTCACACTCAATCAATCAATCTCATTCCGCTTTGCTTTGGATCAACCATAACTCACAGCTACATCTAAATGAAGGTAGCAAGAGGCAGTTACACCTTTACCAAATAGCTCCGTCGTGGTTCGATCCTCTTACTTTTTGAAACTAACTACACATTTCCTGTGTACTTGCAGACATCACATAGCATAATCAAAGTAGTAATTTGTTGGCCAACAAAATTTAATAGTAATCTATATTTTGGGACGGAGGGAGTATGTTGTTTAGAGATCCATATCATAATAATACCGTAGATAGTGTTGCTAAATTTATACAACATAAAAGGAGGAAATATTATGCAGTACCATGTTTAAGGTGAAAATTCAGTTTTACATAACATTTACCTAGTTAGGTAGGTAGTAATAAATATTATATTTGTGGATGCCGAAAAACATGGGCTGAGTCCAAGGGGTCACTCAGGGCTGTTTGTTTGGGCTGGGGCTCGGGTTTATATTTCTTTTGGGTTTGCAGAAGTATGGGCTCACCCAAACACCTAACTTCTCCGCTTGTTCTAGATGAAGTGCTTCATAGATTTGTCCTCGAAGCAAAGAAGCACATGTAGGGGTACTTTGTGTCGCTTCGTGTAGTTGGTATACGATATTACCATAAATTCAAGTTATTTACATCCAAATGCCCTCCTAGTACACCCCCACATCCCTCCATTTGTGTTAGTTGTGCATTAGGGAAAAATGCTCCAACTTAATTTGAGAGCCGCATAATAAGAACCAAATGAACAATTCAGATGGTGTGATTGCCTGGATGGCTCATAATTTTATACAACATAAAAGGGGGGAATTTGTTTTTTGAAATTGGGGGAAAAAGATTTTACACCATTCATTAATTAAGGGGAAAGTGTCTTGACAAGAGAAAGTTTTGGACCAAATAAAAACAAAAGGATTACTCTCTCGTTATTACAAAACTCAAGCACTTTGCTCCCGCGGCTACTCAAAGTTTAGCCTCGGTTTTAATGATGTCAAGGAGGATGGTAGGGGTGGCGGACTTGTGGTTAAAGACTCTAGCATTTTTCTCCTTCTAAATGGTCCAAGTAACGAGCATGGTAAGGGAGGCCATAGCCTTCTGGTTTGCCATTGCGTCCTTTAACACCTTCGTCCACCAATCCAGAAGGGTGAGATCGTATGTCCATTCATGGGTGCAAATGGAGGGGATGCCAATCCAACAATTCATTAAACCCCAAAGGCGTTTGGAGTAGCGGCAATGGGAGAAGTGGCGAGCCATCGTTTCTTGAGTTTGCTTGCATAGCGGGCACAAACCGCAATTTGTCCTACCCCTCCTCTTGAAACGGTCCGCCGTCCAAATCCTGTTTTGGAGAGACAACCAAGCAAAGAACTTAATTTTGGGAGGGGCCCAAGCCTTCCAAACAATCTTGTTCGGCACCAAAGAATTGTGCATTGTAAGCCGCGGTAGAGGAGCATTCTCTGTTCGAAGTGGTGTTCCAAGTGATGGTATCGTCAATATGCTCAACGAGTTGGATTCGTTGGAGAAGCGTCCAAAGGCGGATGTACTCATGTATGTGTTGGACGGTGAGGTTTGTGTCTATCCTAATTTTTGCCACCCAAGCGTTGGCAAGCAAAGCTTGATTGATTTTCCATTTCTTTCTTGTGGATGCCTCATAAATGAGCGGGGAAATTTCTTTGCGCTTCAATCCACTGAGCCAAGGGGAGTCCCAAAAGTTTGCGATCTTCCCATTCCCAATGGTAATGGTACTAGAGGCGTAGAATAGGTCCATGTCAAACTCATCACATGGCTTGCCCAAGCCGACCCAAAGCTTGGTTAGATGTCTCCACTCATACCAAGGCCACCTCAACCGGAGAGCTCTCGCAAAATTCTCTATGTGAAGAATGCCTAAGCCACCAAGCTTCTTTGGCCTACAAACCGCCTCCCAATTTAGCTTGCATTTGGCACCGGTGACCTCTTTGGTACCGGCCCAAAGGAAAGCACACTCCATTTTATTCATGGAGGCGAGGCACCCTGGCGGTATCCTTAACGGCGTAAGATGGAAAATAGCTTGCGAAGTTGTTGGAGATATGTCCAAGAGGCAATAATATAAGTGGTTATTATATATCTTTGTGTTTATGATAAATGTTTATATACCATGCTATAATTGTATTAACCGAAACATTGGTACATGTGTGTTATGTAAACAACAATGAGTCCCTAGTAAGCCTCTTAACTAGCTTGTTGATTAATAGATGATCATAGTTTCATGATCATGAACATTGGATGTTATTAATAACAAGGTTATGTCATTATATGAATGATGTAATGGACACACCCAATTAAGCGTAGCATAAGATCATGTCATTAAGTTATTTGCTATAAGCTTTCGATACATAGTTACCTAGTCCTTTCGATCATGAGATCATATAAATCACTTATACCGGAAAGGTACTTTGATTACATCAAACGCCACTCGCGTAAATGGGTGGTTATAAAGGTGGGATTAAGTATCCGGAATGTATGAGTTGAGGCATATGGATCAACGATGGGATTTGTCCATCCCGATGACGGATAGATATACTACGAGCCCTCTCGGTGGAATGTCGTCTATATTAGCTTGCAAGCATATGAATGGTTCATAAGAGACCACATACCACGGTACGAGTAAAGAGTACTTGTCAGGAGACGAGGTTGAACAAGGTATAGAGATACCGATGATCAAACCTCGGACAAGTAAAATATCACGTGACAAAGGGAATTGGTATCGTATGTGAATGGTTCATTCGATCACTAAGTCATCGTTGAATATGTGGGAGCCATTATGGATCTCCAGATCCCGCTATTGGTTATTGGTCGGAGAGAGGTCTCAACCATGTCCACATAGTTCGCGAACCGTAGGGTGACACACTTAAGGTTTGATGTCGTATTAGTAGATATTGAATATGGAATGGATTTCGAAGTTTTGTTCGGAGTCTCGGATGGGATCCCGGACATCACGAGGAGTTCTGGAATGGTCCGGAGAATAAGATTCATATATAGGAAGTCATTTTATAAGTTTGAAAATGATCCGGTGCATTTATGGAAGGTTCTAGAAGGTTCTAGAAAAGTCCGGAAGAAATCACTTTGGAAGGCGGAGTCCCTTCGGGACTCCACCTCCCATGGCCGGCCAACCCTAGAGGGGTGGAGTCCCAGGTGGACTCCACCAAGGGTGGCCGACCACCCCCCTCATGGAAGGGTGGGAGTCCCACTTGAGGTGGGAATCCCACCTTGGGTAGGTTTCCCTACACATGGAAGGTTTTGAGTTGGGGTCTTATTCGAAGACTTGTAGTCCAACACTTGGGGGTTCCACCTATATAATGAGGGGCAAGGGGAGGGGGCCGGCTGACATAGGCATCCCAAATGGGCCTGCCGAAGATAGTACCCGGGGTTTACTGAAGGTCCACTACCCGAAGAATAAGAAGATTCGGGAGCCCAAGATGTATTTAAGGAAAGATAGAGTTGTAATAGGAAGTGTTAATTGTAATCTTACGGGATGAGTTAGAAACCTTCCCGGACTATGTAACTTGTACTACACGAATCCCTCGGCTCCGCCTCCTATATAAGGGGGAGTCGAGGGACAGAGATCATCGAATCATTGTTTACAAACCCTAGTTTTCATAATCGTCGAGTACTTTTCGGCTGAAACCTTCGAGATCTACTTGCCCTCTACTTCCAACCAAACCCTAGCCTACAATCCATAGGCATTGACAAGTTGATACCTTGTCAATTGGCGCCGTCTGTGGGAACTAGAGGCGTAAGGATCTGATCTCGATGGCACGTTCAAGATCTTCGACATCATCAACCGCAAGCAACGCAATGGATCAAGGTAAACAGATCGCTGCTGGTCCTGTCGATTTTGTTCCTCACCCACCCTCCCGTTTGGATGCATATGCGTACCTGGCGGAGCCTATGGAGATGACGTTCGGAAGGTTTCGCTTTCGTGTCGAGAAAGAAGGATCGTATCGTGTCGAAATTCCGATTTCGTCGGGATCGTCGACGGTCGATTCTGATTTTTCAAGCTATACATCGTCAACCGAATCAGGGGAAGAAAAAACTTCGTCGACACGCTACGTCAGCACCAGGGCAAGAGAGAAACTCACCAAGATCTTCAGCGACATGTCGTTTGAGTCATCTGCGGACTCATATATAAGCGATGGCTCAAGCGATGTCGACAGTTACGACTTCATCGACAAATCTATCACAGTGGGCAAGGTCTTCATCAATCTCAACGATGATGTCACCAAACCCAACATAGATCTGAATACAAAATATCATCAGATTTATGCCATTGAAGATCAAGAGGAAACATCTGAGGCTTTCGACGATCTGGGAAATCCATACGTCGATCCCTCCGATCTGCGACGAGGCCTGGGCAATAAATACGTCGGGCCACAGCCGCGAGACAGAGTTCAACTCTCGCAAGCAGCGTGGGATAGAGCCGCGAGAGCTATGAACGGTTCAGAACCAATGGCCACCACAGCCACACCAGAGGAATTGCAAGCATATCAATATAGGCTCGCACGAGCTGCAAGAGAATTGGAAAAACAGACAGCTGAGTTAAACGTAAGAAAGGAGGCAGCTTCGCATCCAGCGAGGAGAAGGGCAGATTTGAGTCGACAATCTAGAACTTCGGGTGATAGCCACAGGGAGGCTCGGAACAGAGGAAGATCAAGGTTACAACACATACCCGAAGCAGAAAGAGAGCACTTGGTCCAAAACCTCGACATGTCCTTTATGTCGATAGATACAAGAGGGAACATCATCCCTAAGACACCAGAGGCTGGGTATATGGCGACACAAGCTTTTATCCTCGCATCTAAACCACCTCCAGGAGATCCAAGGGAAACACTATACAATATGGCGATAGCAGGAGTTGGAGCTATGGGGACAGCGTTTGTATCAACGCCTCCCGATGGAGCGGCAAGGCAAAATAGTCCACGACCTGCAGCAGCAACAGCGGCAGCCCCTGAAGGACCAAGTGGAGCAAGAGACACGGCAGCACAGGCAAGGGTCGACAGAGCACGGCAAAGCAGAAAGGAACATCGGCAATCCCCAGAGCTTAACGACGAAGATATGTGTGGCTTGCCATGCTTCACGAGGAGAGTCCGAAAAACTCGAGTCCCTTCAGGATTCAAGTTACCCGACAATTTCAAGAAATTCGACGGCCTTCAAGATCCAGAGGATTGGCTAGTTGATTATCTCGAGACAGTAAAGCTCACAGGAGGAACCAGAGCAACAGCTATGCAAAGCATCCAGGTGCATCTGAGTGGAGCCGCACGATCTTGGATAAAGAAACTTACCCCAGGATCCATCGACAGTTGGGAAAGCTTCGAGGATGTATTCGTCAAGAACTTCCGGTCCACATGCAAGAAACCTGCGTCGTTGGAGGAGTTGAGAGCATGTCGACAAAAGCCGGACGAGCCAATGAGAAAATACATCCAAAGGTGGAACATCATCAAAAACTCGGCAGAAAATATATCTGACGAGAGAGCGATAGATGCGTTTGTCGCAGGAATCAGGCGCGGAGATTTCGTCGAAGACTTGGGAAGGACCAACCCAAAGACAGTATCCGCGTTAATGGAAATAGCAAATAGATGGGCAGATGGAGAAGATGCTGTCCACAACAAACGGCACAGGTCGCCAGAGGAAGACCGTGGTCGAAATTATCAACCGAGGCGACGATTTCCTCGGCAGTACTCGAACTACGACGCTCCAGGACAAATTTCGGCAGGTTTTCGGGCAAACACAGGAGGAAACAACAGAGATGATTATCAGAGAAGCAGTGAGCAGCGAGGCGATAACAGGGACGATTCTCGCAACAACAGGCAAAATAGCGGGCCTAGGTTCCCGAGGCCTTTCGTTTCCCCCGAAGAAATGATGAATGGGCCGTGTCAGATGCACTTTTTCCTCGACAGCAACGGAAAAAGACAGTCAGGGCACCTGCAGAAAGACTGTCGTAATTTCCAGGCAATGCTAAGGTATGCAGAGCACGCTAACGCTCGGGCAGCACAGAGAAATCCTCGAGAACCCAGGAGCGAGATTCACTTGCCACCTCCTCCCGCGATTACAGACGACAATCGACATCAGCTCAGAATAGCGGCAGCACCTCCACCACCACCTTATGTTGATCCTAACTCCAACGGAGTGGTGTCGATGATTCAGAAGGGAAAGCCATCCAATAGAGCTCAGAAAGTAATCTCACGACAGGTGTTTATGGCAGAAAAAATGCCTCCACCAACTGTCGAGTATCTTAATTGGTCAGGGCAAGATATTGGCTTCACCATAGCAGATCATCCGCAGCAAGTTCCTCGACCAGGGCAGTCAGCACTTATTCTGCCAGCAGTTATTGCGGGATTTGATGTCTCTCGAGTGTTCATAGACGGCGGCAGCAGCCTAAACCTTATGTATGCAGATACATTGAGGAAAATGAACATATCCTTAGCAAACTTGAAGCCAACAGACACAAGGTTCCACGGCATCACACCGGAGAAACCAAGTTATCCATTGGGGAAGATCAATCTCGACGTTCAGTTTGGAACCCGAGAGAATTATAGAATCGAGAGGCTGGAATTTGAAGTCGTGGATTTTCCGTCACAATACCACGCCCTGTTGGGACGACCAGCATATGCTAGATTTATGGCGGTGCCACATTATACATACCTGTTATGGAGGTTGCCTGGACCAAAGGGACCAATCACGGTCAAAGGAAGCTTCGCCTTAGCCGATAAGTGCGACAAGGATTTTCACCGGATATCAGAAACTTTCGGGATGCAAGCTGAGTATCTGGCGTCAAGGAGTATGACTGACTATGATGTACTGCCAGACGTTGGAAGGCCAAACAAAGAATCAACTTTCAACACCGAGAAAAATTCTAAGGAGGTGCAGATTCACCCGACAGACCCGAAAAAGACGACGTCCATCGCCAACGACATGGACCTCGCATAGGAAAGCGCGCTCATCGAGTTCCTCCGTGAGAACTGGAAAATCTTCGCATGGTGTCCAGCTGACATGCCAGGAGTACCCAGGGAACTTGCCGAGCACCACCTCAACTTGGATCCCCTCGCGAGACCAATCAAACAACCCTTGCGGCGTTTTTCGGAACCAAACCGCAAAGCTATGCTATCAGAAGTAAATCGACTTAAGGATGCTGGTTTTATCAAAGAGATATCTACAGAAGCCACATGGGTAGCTAATCCAGTGATGGTGCCGAAGAAACACACGTCAGTCCTTCGCATGTGCGTCGACTTTACGTGTCTCAATAAACATTGTCCTAAGGATCACTTTCCCCTCCCAAGGATCGATCAAATCATCGATTCCACGGCAGGATGTGAACGTCTTTCCTTCTTGGATGCATACTCTGGTTATAACCAGATCAGACTAAAAGAAGACGATGAGGCCAAAACAGCGTTCATAACACCTTACGGCGTGTTTTGCTACAGAACAATGCCTTTTGGTTTAAAAAACGCGGGAGCAACATATCAGAGGATGATGCAGAAGTGTTTGGCGACACAGATTGGAAAAAACGTGCAAGTATACATCGACGATGTCGTCATAACGTCAAAAAAGGGGGCAACGCTGATCGAGGATCTCAAGGAAACCTTTGACAACCTCAACAAATTCTGCCTCAAGCTGAACCCGACGAAGTGTTCCTTTGGCGTCCCAGCAGGAGAACTTCTGGGGTTTCTAGTTTCAGCAAGAGGGATTGAAGCAAATCCCGACAAAATACAAGCTATCGTCACAATGAGGAAGCCAACAAAGTTGAAAGAAATACAGCAGTTAACTGGGCGAGTCGCAGCTTTGAGCAGATTCGTAGCCAGGCTGGGAGAAAAAGCGTTACCATTTTACGCTCTGATAAAGCAAGGAGATAAATTCCAGTGGAACGAAGAGGCCGACAGAGCTTTCGAGGATTTGAAACGCACAATCTCGACACCACCAATTTTAGTGGCGCCGAAGGAAAAGGAACCACTCCTGCTGTATATTGCAGCCACGCCCCAAGTGGTTAGCACGGTGTTAGTCGTTGAAAGAGAAGAGGAAGGAAAACTCCATGGAGTGCAAAGGCCAGTATATTTCATCAGTGAAGTTCTGTCGCCTTCCAAACAGCGGTACCCGCAGTACCAAAAGCTAGCATATGGAGTAATTGCAACGGCAAGGAAGTTGCGCCACTATTTTTCGGCACACCCGATAATAGTAGTCAATGAAGCACCTCTCTCAAATATACTGAACAATCCAGAAGCTACAGGGCGTGTCTCCCTTTGGGGAATAGAACTTTCCCTCGGGACATCACGTATGAAAAAAGAAAGGCAATCAAGTCGCAAGTTCTGCCAGATTTCATTGCAGAGTGGATGGAGTTACAAAACACGGGACCTCCAGATTTGTCGAGAACTTGGACCATGAACTTCGATGGGTCCAAGAGGATAGAAGGAGCTGGTGCAGGAGTAGTACTTATATCACCTGAAGGCGACAAGTTGAAATACGTCCTTCGGATGACGTTCCCTAACGCATCTAACAATGAAGCAGAATATGAAGCCCTCATACACGGGATGAAGATGGCGAAAGCTTGCGGTGCAACTCGACTAAAAATCTTTGGCGACTCACAATTGGTGGCTCAGCAAGTTATGAACCAATGTGACGCAGTCAATGATAGCATGATGGCATACAAGGAGGTGTACAATGAGCTCGAGAAGCTGTTTGATGGATGCGAAGTAAACCACATCAGCCGATTGAGCAATGATGAAGCCGATGTTCTCGCAAACATCGGGTCGCAGTGCCTCCCAATCCCGCCAGGAGTATTTTGGGAAGAAATAGCGGAGAGATCCACGAAACCAAAAAAGGTGCAGAAAAAAGCAAAAGAAGAGAAAACTTCGACGCCTCCGAAAGAAACCACGGAGGATGAAGAGGAGCAAGAACTTGTGATGATGGTTCAAATTCCATGGATGCAAGCATATATATCATATATCCTTAGGAAAGAAATACCCGACGATCCAGTTGAAGCAAGGCGAGTTATTCGACGATCCAAAGCTTTCACAGTGATCAAAGGGGAATTATACAAGCGAAGTATATCAGGCGTCCTGCAAAGGTGTGTCACACCTGAAGAAGGAAGAATAATTCTGAAGGATGTACACGAAGGAATATGTGGCCACCACGCAAGTAGTCGAGCTATTGCAGCCAAGGTTTTTCGAGCAGGATTCTATTGGCTGACAGCAATCGAGGATGCAAAGGAAATAGTAAGAACTTGCGACGCATGTCAAAGATTCGCCGCCAAACCTCACTCTCCAGCAGCGGAATTAACACCAATACCATTGTCGTGGCCCTTTGCCCAATGGGGACTTGATATGGTGGGCAAGTTGCACAAAGCTTCGCCAGGAGGATATGAGTACTTGCTGGTTGCTGTCGACAAATTCACCAAGTGGATAGAAGCAAAGCCGATAAATTCACCAGATGCAGCATCAGCAATAAAATTCGTGAAGGGCATTGTTTTTCGATTTGGAGTACCTCATAGCATTGTCACAGACAATGGCAGCAACTTTACGTCAAAGGAGTTCAAGGCATACTGTGCAGAGGTAGGCATCAAATTGCACTTCGCGTCAGTTGCACATCCTCAAACCAATGGTCAAGTCGAGAAAGCCAATGGCATCATCTGCAATGGCATCAAGAAACGCCTATTAGGACCACTGGAAAAAGCACGACATACCTGGCCAGAAGAACTACCAAGTGTGTTATGGAGCATCCGGACAACACCAAATACACCGACACAGGAGACCCCGTTTTTCCTCGTCCATGGAGCAGAGGCAGTACTGCCAATAGAAATAGAGCACGACTCCCCTAGAGTCACAGAGTATAATGAAGAAGCTTCCAGGAAAGCATTGGAAGACGACGTCGACGCACTCGACGAAGCTCGAGACGAAGTATTATCAAGGGTAACCAAATATCAGCAGGACCTGAAAAATTACCACAGTCGACGTTTGAGACCAAGATCTTTTCAAGTCGGAGACTTAGTTTTGCGACTCAATCAAGAACGCACTGAAAAACTCGAGTCGCCATGGTTGGGACCTTACGTTGTCACAGAAGTCATCGACGGAGGCGCATACAGGATCAAGGACAAGAAGACGGGGTTCCCGAGAAAAACCCTTGGAACGTAGCACAGCTCAGGCGGTTCTACGCCTAGAGTCGAAATATAGTCCTTCTCTCGTAAAAATACAATGTACTGAAACGCCCGCGAGTTTTCAGACGCACTCTTTTCCTTTTCGGGGCACCGAGTGGGGCCGGAAAGGTTTTTAATGAGGCGGGCTCGCGGTGCTGCAATATAATAAAGATAGTGGAGATATATTTCTTATTCTTCGACACGCTCGGGGGCTCAACGCCTTCAAGTCTCAAAATACGTACAATATAGACAAATTAGACTTACCAAAATATTTCGCCTTGGTACACTAAATACCTCGCCAAATATCGGAAGCTAATAAAATTATAAATATAGTGTACGCGCCAAAAAACTTACTGCTTTGGTCCAAGAACCTCGCAACAAAAATATAGAACTTTGACACCACGACACTCGAGGGCTTTCGACCCATTAATGAAAAAACAGAGATATCTTATTATGACAGGAGGAAAAGTCTTCGAGATGGAAAAAATAGTACAACTTTAGCCAGAAGGCTCGGGGGCTCCAGCAATATAGAGCAGTTTACAATATACAACAAATTTCTTCGGAAATCAAAAAAGATACAGACATAATGTTGTTCAATATAGTACAAATCAGTCAAAACTTAAAATACTATCTATGGACAAGCCTCTGGTTGTCTTATGTTCAGCATAGGACCCCTTGACGAAGAATTCTGAATCCATCCGAAGAAGCTCATCTATCATCGACTCAGCCACAGGAGTTACCATCTCATTGATTGAGTCGATATCATTCTTTCGCCGCGATTTCTTGGCCAGGCAATCAACAACAATCTTCGTCAGGTCTAATTTTGGATGGCAAATATTTATCATAATCATGGCGAACCTTGCTCCAGCAGTCAATTGAGCTCGCACAAAATTATGAATGCGCGGAGCATCTCTGAAAACCTCCAGCAATTCAGGAAGAGTCTTGGGAATTTCATTCCGAGGAAACAGAGTTTTGTAAACAAGGGTTAATGTTGTCGTGCAAAAATTGAGAAATTCGTGCACTTGGCAAGCACGATCTTGAAACCCGACAATTTGTCGGGTTCGTTCAGGGGAGGCCCAGAATAAACAGCCATGGTTAAGGGAAAGATTGACGAGAAGATTTGTTCTCTCGTTCACTCTTCGATCTTCGGCGGCAGCATCAAGAACCGAGCCTATTAAGCGACAAGGCAAGAAATTTGAAGGGGGGCACGAGTAAAATAAAGAGGAGGCATTGCGAGGTTAGAAAAACATACCTAACATATCCGTGCTAGCCTCCAACATTAGCTCGAGCATGCTATTTTCTCGGGTAGTGGCTCCTTTTGCTTCCAATACAGCGAGTATCCTTGGCAGCCACAGCTTCTTTGGCTTGTTGGAGAGCAAGTTTTTCTTGTTCGGATGCTTTTCGAGACTCGTTCCATCATTGCAGAGTTTGCTTCTTCATGGACTGAAGTTGTTGTCGAAGTTCTTGCAAATCCTCCGAGAAATGTTTGTTCGAAGAACCTTCAAGGGGGTCGGTATCAACTATCATTTTCTTCGAGAAGGAAGAAGCAGGAGAAGCATCGGCAGAGCAAGGATTGGTCGAATAGTTGTCAAATATTAACTGGAAAAGAAAGCGCCAGGATCAATGATAATGCCAGAGGGAATTTCATTAATTTCTAGAAATATTTACATAGGCATTACAAAAGAAGTGTCCCCTAAAGGGCTACCAGGATAATTGTCGCCATAGCTAAATTGGCGACAAGGGCAAAAGAAACAGAGAAAGAAAAAACAAAGAGGCATGCAACTAGACCTCCGGCCTTGATGAGCTAGGAGTTGAAGCTGGTTTGATCCCGAGATAGGCCAGGATTTTCTTCGTGTTGGGCTTGGCTGCCTTAATCAACGACCTCCATCTTGATCTGTTCTATCCGATCGGTGTCGCCAACCTTCATCCAATCAACAGTTTGTTGGCTGTCGACGACCAGTGGCAACAAGATACTCTCGACAAGCAATCTTCATGTTTTCCCGGCGCATCTTCAGTCCAAGGTCCTCCGACGAATTGAAGCTCCGGGCAAGGGCAAGGAAAGTCGGGGCTCCTCTTTCTTCGGGAAGAAGTAGGGGAACAGCGTCGACGAGTCCCGCATTAGCATTCGCCACGCCTTCACGAATTTCGGATCCATGAAGCTCCGGATAAGAAAGTGCGTCAAGGAGAGGATCATTGTCGGGATTTTCCGGGTCAAACTCTTGGTTTGTTTGGCCTCGCCACAGAAACAAAACGTTGGTCAAAAACAAGAAACAGCGGGTCTCATAAAAATAGAAGGGATCAATAATATTACCTTGAGTGCGTCGACTTTGTGATTTCAGGCGCTTGAGGATCCCCTGCTCACGAGCAGCCTGTGCGGCTTTGTGCTCGTTTAAAGCAGTTTCAGCATCCTCAAGTCTTTTCTGCAGATCCTCGACACTAGCAGCTTTTGCTTTGGCTTCATCAGCCTCTGCTTTGGCTTCGCTAGCAACAAGTTCGGCTTTCTTGCGGGCCGCTTCACTTTGCTCCAGTTTTTGAGCAAGTGCGTTGGCACGTTTGTTGGCCTCTGCAAGTTTCTCTGTCGAAAAAAAAAGAAAGGTCAAAAATGGCGACAAACGACAGGAGCAAGAAGTCAAAAATTATTACCTTCAGTTCTGCTGGCATATTCACGGTACCCAATGAATTGGGATCCGATGCGGATAAGCTCTTTGATCATGGGCTGTTAAAAAAGAGCAAAGAAAGAGAAACGTCGGTATGAAAAAAGAGTGAAGGCGTGAAAAAGCAAAATAGAGGAAATATAGATATTGGCAAGAAAATTCAAAAACTTACATCATCCAAGAGCAGAGTGGAAGAGCTACCCAATTGAGGGGCAGGCTCAATGATCGTCTCAACCCTCGTCCTTTTTGGTGAAGGAGCAAGGGGGCTTGATGGCGGAGTAGTGGTGACGACGTTTTGTTGAGGAGGCGAAGATTCTTCTCCTTCAACTAGCGTGTCCGAGGCAAGTAAAGTATGTGACGTGCTCGTCCGAGGAGCCACGTCAACAGTTGGTACTTCTTCCTCGTCATCGCTGTGATTAAAAGTCGACGAGCATAAAAAGCAAGACAAGATAAGCATCTTAAGTACAGAAATAAGGAGAAATAAAAATGACTTACGAGCTGACGAGGGATTCAAGATAAGGATCATAAGCTGCCTTCTGATGAGAAGGGTCAACTTCTTCGGCTTTAGAAGTGCCGGAATCTTCGACATCATTCCTCTTCCTTTTGCCTTTCGGGGAGACAGCGGGAGGAGGAGATTGCGCCGACGCAGTACCTTCGGAAGAACCCGCAGATTTTCGAGAATCCACGGGTTCATTCACAAAAGATGGAGTTTCCTGATTGTCATCAGTGACAATGGCCCTTTCTTCGACTTCTCCACCTTCAGGGAGAGGAGGAAGCGAGACAAGGTCTGGATGATTCTGTGCAAAACAAAACAGGGAGCAATATCAGAAATAAAGTTACAAAAAAGATAGCAAAGCAACAACAAGACAATTAGTCAAAGATTACCTCGGGAAGTGGATTGGCGGCGCTAAATGGCGTCACTCGACAAGAAGAAGGAACAGCATCTTTTTTGCTGAGAGATGAAATTTTTCGGACAAGTCTTTCTAAGTCCTTGACCTCCAAATTCACCGACAGCCGATCTACGTCCTTGTCGCCGGCATATTTCCAGAGAGGATGCTTGCGAGCCTGAAGCGGCTGCACCCTAGTCCTAAGAAAGTATGCAGTGATTTGGATACCCGATAACTCCTTGCCGCGAGTATTTTGTAACTCGTGGATACGAGCCATCAAGGTTTCTGTCGACGCCCTTTCTTCTTCGGTGGCCTCCGCGTCCCATGAGCGGCGGCGAAAGATTTTTTCGGCGCCATCAAAAGGAGGGATGTTGTCTTCCGCGCATCCGTGGTTCTCCTCCTGAATGTACAACCACTTCTTGCGCCATCCTTGAACTGAGTCAGGAAGCTTGACGTCGAAGTAGTCGACAGTGGGTCGAACAGAAATTACAACGCCGCCTATATTATAGGCGACATTGGGCGAGCCATTGCGGCGGCAGAAGAAAATGCGCTTCCATAGCGCCCGAGCTAGGGTTGGACGCCAAGGAAGGCCTCGCACAAAGTGATGAAAATGGAAATGTGGAGGATTGAATTTGGCGTGAGGTGGTGGAGTTGCAAACCATAGACAAAGAGCAGTCCACGGAGAAAAGGATGAATGGGAGCGGAAAGACCACGGATGAGGTGGTCGACAAAACTTACCCGGTACCCCATTGGAGGGGTTGGGTAGCTCTCCTCACTGGGGAAGCGCAATGCTTGGGGTTTCTTGTTGATCCCCAGCTTCTTCAGCATGTTGACGTCTTGAGTGGAAATTTTGGATCTTTCCCACTCCGCCGTTCCGAGATCCACGGCGGCCATGGAGGATTCCGGCGTACTGTGCCTGGTCAATCGGCGAGGTGGCATCAACAATGGCGCAGGATTCGCAGTTTGGAGGTGAGGAGCTCAGGAAGTTGTGGATTGCAAGGGGAAATTTGCAGATGAGAGAAGGAAGACGGCGCGGGCGGAAGTGTCCAAGGAGGAAGAAGATGAATTTATATAGGGGTGCGGTGAAACGACGAACCGTTGGATAAGGAAAATGTGTGACAGATGATAGCCACGTGGCGTCAAGGGTAAAAAAGTAATTCAACGTCACGGAAGTTACGGTGCGTGCGCCAGAAAAAGCGGAGGACGTGTGTCCCCCACTTGCACGACGTGTCAAGATAGTGGATTAATTGGGCCAGCATGGCGGCGAGAAAAGGCTTGTCGCAAATTTTTGATAGGAAATCGTGGCTATCGTCAGCAACAACGTCATCTTGACAGAGGGAAAAAATTCGACTCAACAGCTTCATAAAAGGCGACACGGAAAAATAATGATCAAATACAAGTTTCTGATCAAATGCTCGGGGGCTACTTTGGAAAAAAGAAAAAGATCTAGAAAGACAAAATAGAAATGGCGTGAGCCTATGACCAAATACAAATATTTGTTCATAGCCTCGGGGGCTACTCCCATCGGGAGCGCTGTTCGCGCACCCGAGAAACTATAAAACTTCGGGAGATAAAAGGAGAATATAGCGGCATGAGGGCGTGGAGCCTACAACCAAGAACAAATCCTTGGCTGTAGCCTCGGGGGCTACTCCCATCGGGAACGCTGCTCGCGTGCCCGATGAAATTATACAGAAGAAATAAAAGAAAGAGAAAAAGAAAGATAGAAGAGCAAAAGAGTATATTTCGAGTTAAAATTAACTCTACATATACTCCCATCGGGAGAATAGTATAAGTCATCTTTGACTCGATAAAATGTGCCATTCCAACAGCCGAAAAAGCACTCGACAATATATTCTCAGAACGCCAAAGTTGCGATCAATTTCTGAATGCCGCAAATTTGCGAAGGTAAGACCCCAGATCCATTCTCGCCGGGCGTGGCATCGCCGAAGACTGCGCTCTGCTACTTTTATCCGTATCAACAGATACGAAGAAAAATCCTAACGGACGCGTTAGGCACCCGATAAATTTTACTGGGACTCGACAGAATGGTAAGACCTTAAGCGGCGCCTGTCGAAGTTTACACCAGTATCCCGAGGTCATGTCCAGGGACGTGATCTTGAAGTAGGTTTTTGCGGATTGCCACGAGAGCAGTTAACTAGTACCTGATCCGTCAGATGAACTAGCCCCAACTACCATTATCCCTGTACAATATAGAATTTTATGTGAAGAAATATAGAAAGGTCGAAGCTGTCGAATAAAAATAAACAGTGGAGATTTTCCTTGATTCTACGATTCAAGCAAAATCTCGGGGGCTACTGACATAGGCATCCCAAATGGGCCTGCCGAAGATAGTACCCGGGGTTTACTGAAGGTCCACTACCCGAAGAATAAGAAGATTCGGGAGCCCAAGATGTATTTAAGGAAAGATAGAGTTGTAATAGGAAGTGTTAATTGTAATCTTACGGGATGAGTTAGAAACCTTCCCGGACTATGTAACTTGTACTACACGAATCCCTCGGCTCCGCCTCCTATATAAGGGGGAGTCGAGGGACACAGAGATCATCGAATCATTGTTTACAAACCCTAGTTTTCATAATCGTCGAGTACTTTTCGGCTGAAACCTTCGAGATCTACTTGCCCTCTACTTCCAACCAAACCCTAGCCTACAATCCATAGGCATTGACAAGTTGATACCTTGTCACCGGCCACCACAAGCCCATAGCTTGGCCGCACCCCTAAGTGGCCGGCCACCCCCTCTCCCCAAACCCTAGCCGCCCCACTCCTCCACCTCTCCCGCAACGGTTAGCGAAGCTCCGCCGGAGATCTCCATCGCCACCGCCACCACGCCGTCGTGCTGCCGGATTCAAGGAGGAGCTACTACTTCCGTTGCCCGCTGGAACGGGGAGAAGGACGTCATCTTCATCAACACCGAACGTGTGACCGAGTACGGAGGTGCTACCCGATTGTGGCACCGTCAAGATCTTCTACACGCTTTTGAAAGCGGCAAGTGATCGTCTACCGCAGCAACGAGAGCCTCCTCTTGTAGGCTTTGGAAATCTTCAAGGGTTAGTCTCGTTCATCCCCTCGTTGCTACCGTCTTCTAGATTGCATCTTGGCTTGGATTGCGTTCTCGTGGTAGGAATTTTTTTGTTTTCTATGCTACGAATCCCATTAGAAGTGAGGATAGATTTGACAAGGGCACCTCTACCGGTCGCATTGATGTTTTTGCCATCCCAAGTGACAAGTTTGCCGGCCATCTTGTCTTCAAGCGGTTGGAAATCCACTCTTTTAAGTTGCCAAACCGAAAGTGGGAGCCCCAAGTATTTGATAGGGAAGGAATCACGATTGACCGGAAGCCCCCCAAGCACATCATCAAGGTCAATGCCGCGGCAATGGATAGGGATGACCCAACTTTTCTGAAAGTTAGTATGTAACCCGGTAGCTTCACCGAAGTAGTCAAGGATGGCGGAAAGGTTCTTGATGTCCTCCTTCTTACGGTGCATGAAGACGGTCGCATTGTACGCATAAAGGGAAGTCTGAATAATGGTTCATCTTCCTCTAATCTTGTGGAGAAGGTTGTGGTGAGTGGCCAACTCAAGAATCTTTTGTAGAGAGTATATGGCAAGGACGAAGAGGAGCGGTGATAAGGGGTCCCCTTGCCTAAGCCCCTTTCCATGGAAGAAGGGCATGCCGGGCACTCCGTTGAGAAGGATCCTCGAGGGAATATTATGTAGTACCACGTTTAAGATGAAAATTCAGTTTTACATAGTACTGTATTTAGCTACTTAGCTAGGTAGAAATAAATATTTTGCCATACATATTTGTGGATGCGAAAAAACATGGGTTGAGTCTGAGGGATCACGCGGGACTGTTTGTTTGAGCGGGGGCTTCTACTACTTTTGGGTCTGTAGAAGCAGGAGCTCACCCCAAACACCTAACTTCTCGACTTGATGTTCTTCGTGAAGTGCTTCATAGATTTGTATTTTTTTTTGCGAGTACAAAGAAGTGAAACAGCACGGCAAATTACAGAAAGGTCCCTACAAAAAACAAAAAAAAACAGTCATGCCCTTCTGCAACTCGACCACGTCGTCGTCCCGGGCGCCGTCGGTGGCGCGCCATCGCTCCTACCCTCCTTCACGCCTTGGATCGAAGGTAGTCCCCAAGCGAGCGGGAAGTCGCCGATCGCCGGCCCCGAAGGGCCTACACCGAAGGACGCCGTCGTCGCCAAACCGAGCCGCCCCAGCTTCTTCGTCGAGATCTTCAACAGCTGCCAGATCCTCCACCGGACCACCGAATCCGGCAAGGGGAAGTCAAGACCAGCAGTTCCACAGAACCGCCAGCCCGACGAAGGCGGCAGATCGACGTCGGAGCCCCGCGGAGCGCCGCCATCGAGGAGAAGAACCACCGCCAGCAAAACCACTCCGACCGCGCCGCTTCTGCCCCGACGCCACCGGCTGGACATTGTATTTGAAGCAAAGAAGCACATGTGGGCGACAATGTTCCAACTTAATTTGTGAGCCGAGCAGAATAAGAATCAAATGAACAATTCAGATGGTTGGATTCTTCAAACTTATTTTAGTGCCTGGATGGCTCATAATTTTATACGGTTTCAAACATTGGTACATATAGTACCTTTCTGTGTATACGATATGGTGGTGCCTGGATGGCTAGCATATTTAAAACTAGCAAACAAGAAAACGCTAACTGTGTTGCTTGGGCCATAACAGAAATTTTCAAAGGGGTGTTAGCCAAGTATTCTTCGAGAGAACTATACTAGTTTAGTCGTTGTCAATATGACAAAAGTAAACGGGCAAATAAACTATAGCAAGTACGTGCTACCCTGTTACCCCCTTCCATCGGTTTGTTTAATTATCACATTCAAAGGAACAGGAAACATACTCTCCCTAGAATAAAGAAAAGGAAGGAATGAGCAATAATGCTTGCATATCCAACATTCATCATACTCTTTGTATGTGGCAGAGAAGAACATAGCATGACACGAAGGAATTCATGTCGAACTGTTGCTGCCTAGTTCTCAAGACAGTGCAATCTACGAGTCACCGACTTGCAGGACACAATGGCTGCTGCTATTGCTGTTCCAAGTCTGCTTCCTGGCCGGATCCGGAGGCCCGCCCGCCGAGCAGTCCCGGCCGCTCTGTCACGGGCCCGGACGTCGACGATGAGAAAGCCTCCATCTCTTCGTCCAATATCTCGAGAGGCACGACGGCCGCCGACGCCGGGGCTCTCTCTTGCCGATCGGCACGGGCGGCCGGCTCGGCCTTCCCGCGGCAGACCGGGCACGACGCATTAGACAGGAGCCACACGTCGACGCACGCCTGGTGGAACAGGTGCTTGCAGGCCGGGAGCTGCCTCACCGTCTCCCCGTCGTCGACGACGCTGAGGCACACCGCGCACTCGGCCGGCGACGATGCCGAGCTGTCCCGCTGGTACGGGAAAGACGGGATGAGCGCGATGGTGGCGGCGTCGAGGCCAATCTTGGGCTGCGGGGCCTGGACCTGCCCTTGCAGGGGCTGTGCACTGTTGCGCCGCGACCAGGTGCGGCGAAGGTGGAGGAAGCGCAGGCTGAGGAAGACGAGGACGAGGAGGAAGCAGCAGGCGAAGGACGCTGCCAACGCGGCGAGCAGCGTCGGCGTCGGGGTGCCGCAGCACGGGCCCATTCCTCCTCCTTGCTGCCAGTTTCCTGCACTGCCATCGTTGGAGGACATGGTGGTGGCACGCTGAGGAAATATGGATCCTTAATGATACCGTGAGCTGCCTGCGGGCTATATATGTAGATCGAATGATCGATCTTGCTATGGGTAGTGTCTCCTGTTAGGTGCGCTGACGCTTTGGAGAGAGGGAGGGGTGGATTAACCAATTCCAAAAGTGCATCATCTATGACGTTTTTTTTGCAAACAAGGCTTTGAAGTCTCTGCCACACCCGGATTTTAAATGCATGAAACTCCTGCTTAAGATGTTCTTAACAGCTTCCGTTTAATATTGTACTGAGTAGGTATATTTGGGGTTTCGCTACCTATTTTTACTGATACTGAGATAAAACTGTAATCAGACATTGTTTTTTTCTTTTACACTCTAACAAATGCACACGGTTTAAGATATAGCACGTCACTGGTACAGAGATCTGTTGGAACACGGTAGGTTAAGCAATCCTCCCCCGTTTAACCCTGTCTATATGCTTACGGTTGAGAAGCACCTTTTTACTTGCAATGTACAGACCCTTGGCACCCTGCTATACTATTACACTCAATTTATTCCAGAAACTCAGTTGTTCCAGTTGAACCTATGTTTCGCTCTAACATGTTGCTCACCTTTCTCTAGTACGCCTTTTGCGTCTATAAAACCACCGATACCTCTCACTGCTATGATTTTTTTCCAAACGATCCTAAGATCGGATTTCATTATCATCAGATAACGAAACAGACGAGTATCACATGCCCATCAGGCACGTTCCAACACAAACACCACAACACAAAGGAAATAAAAGCTGCCTGGGGCAAGCCAACAACTCAACACATCTAACAGTTTTTTCTCCCAACACAGAGAGATACCACATCGAAAACGACACCAAACTAAGGTTAACGTAGCTATCACCAGCCAAAAGCAGAAACCGACAGCAGTTCTTCATCAAGATGTAACGCATCAGGGGATGTCAACACAATCATCCTCCTCCATATCATCCTCATCAACGTCAGCGTTCCTTGCTCCCCTGATCATCAGTGGCCTCTGCATCGGGGGAGGCCTGTTCTGAGCCCCAGCCTCGGCATTTTGAGTATTAGCCAGCTTCAGAAGTCCATCAGCTCCCAAGCGCAGGTCTTCAGCGTCCTTCTCACCGTGTAAACCTGCCCAGTATTTCATGAAGACAGTAGAGTAACTAATCAGTTCAACCGGATCCTTGATCAATTTATGATCAAAACAAGCTCTATTCCTCAGTTTCCATATTGCCCAGCAAATCGCAGCCAACCCCGCAATTTGCGTGTTTCTGCTTGCAGGGATAAAACGTGGAATCCACCAAAAGAACTGAGTAAAGGAACCAGGTCTGGTTCTTGCTCCAATCAGCTTCCCAACCGCACTCCAAACGAACTTTGCAGCTGGGCAGGAGAAGAAAATGTGGGAAATACTCTCAGGACAACTGCAGAATTGACAGGAAGCATTCCCATGCCAGTTCCTCTTTGACAGGTTGTCTTTTGTAGCAATAGCATTGTGCCATATCATCCACAGCCAGATTTTGATTTTCAAAGGAATTTTACTTTTCCATAAGTGCTTGAAGGTTCTGTCCATCCCATTACTACACAGGTGATTATATACTGATTTAACAGTAAATTTACCACTCTTTGTCCATTTCCAGTGAGGTTTATCCTGTCTGTCAGTTAACACTGTCTGTGACATGATCTGATGTAAGCCATGGATCTGCAGAGCAATATCAGGTGTCATCCATCTCCTGAATGTAAAATTCCAGTTCATATTGGCAGCATCAGCAACAGATACATCTTGCTCAATACATATATCAAAAATTTCAGGGAATCTGTCTTTTAAAGGATTCTGCTCACACCAAGCATCACACCAGAAACTAGTGTTCTTACCATTCCCCACTTTCATCCTTCTCCCTTTCAAATAAATCTGTTTCACCTGTAACATATCAGACCAGAGAGGGGAGTCTCCAGGTTTTTTCTTTGCAAGATATACACCACCCTGTTGGAGATATTTGTTCCTCATCAGATCTTGCCAAGGTCCAGATTCATTCTCAATCTTCCACCACCATTTACACATCAAGCTGATATTAAACAAATGAAGATTTTTTATGCCCAAACCTCCTTTCTTCTTTGGTTTGCAAATCCAATTCCATTTGACAAAGTGGTATTTCCTTTTATCAGCACTCCCAGCCCAGAAAAAAGATCTGATGGGCCTGTCAATTTGTTCAATAGTTGACTTATGGAGCAACCTCATGGACATCTGATAGACAGCAACACTGGAAAGGCAGGCATCAATTTTGACCACTCTCCCTCCAATGGACATGGCATTCCCTACCCACCCACTCATCTTCTTTTTTGTTTTTTCCCCCAGAAATTTCATCTCTGCAACAGTTGGTCTTCTTGCACAAACAGGAGTGCCAAGGTATTTAATTGGCCAAGTCCCCTGTTGACAATTAAAAAGGGCAGCAAAGAACTGTGATTTCACCTCATCCTCAAGGATCATCATAACCTCACTTTTCTCAAAATTGATTTTAAGCCCAGACATTGTTTCAAAAATATACAGAATGAGTTTCAAATTCACAGCTTGCTCAGCATCATCCTAAATGAGCAGAATAGTGTCATCAGCATACTGCAACAGAGAAATGCCTTTTTCTACTAGATTGTCAGCAAGCCCTTTGATTAGTCCATTCTGTTGAGCCAGGGATATCATCTTGGATAAGCTGTTGGCTGCCATGTTGAACAGAAAAGGGGCAAAAGGATCCCCCTGTCTAACTCCCTTACAACTAGCAAAATAGGGACCAACATTGTCATTAACTTTCACACTTAAAGTACCATTTGTCACCACCTTTTTGATCCACTCAAGCCAGCTGTTACTGAAGCCCTTCTGATGACAGCAATCAAACAGGAAACTCCAGTTTACTTTATCATATGCCTTCTCAAAATCAATTTTCAGCACCACCCCCTGTTGCTTTCTAAATTTGCTTTCTCTCAGGACTTCTTGGAGAAGCATAACCCCATCTGTGATATATCTCCCTTTGATGAAAGCAGTTTGGTGATTGGACAGCAGTTTCTCCATCACTGGGGTAACTCTGACAGTAAGAGTTTTGGTAATAATTTTGAACAAAACTTGCAATAAGCAAATAGGTCTGAACTTTTGAATCCTATCAGCATCATCACCTTTAGGAATTAAAGTAATAACACCATAGTTAATACTGGCAAGGTCAATTTTATGTGCATGTAGGTCATGAAACACTGCCATAATATCTTCTTTGATAATATCCCAGCAAGCTTGATAAAATTCAATGGGGAAACCATCAGGGCCTGCTGCGTTATTCTTCTCCATCAGATCTACTACATCTTTGACTTCTTGTTCAGTAAATCTTCTGGACAGAATCTCCCTATCTCTGTCATCAAGTTTTTCTGCATTTTCCCATATCTCAGCATTCAGTCTGACCCCTCTATCTTCTGCAGGTCCAAACAGATTTTTATAGAACTGAGTGGCATGATTCAACAACTCTTTATCCCCTTGAATAACAGATTCTCCATTTTTCAGAGAAAAAATCTTAGATTTTCTCTTACAACCATTGGCCAATCTATGAAAGAAAGCTGTATTACTGTCTCCTTTCAAAAGCCAATTATCTCTTGCCCTTTGTCTCCAGAAACATTCCTCCTTATCTAACATGTCAAGCATTTCTTGCTGGAGAGCAGCTTTCTGCTGGATATCAGTATCAGACAATGAGGATATTTCTTCTTTCATTTCCAGCTCAGCAAGCAGGAGGGAAATATCACGTTTTCTTTTTTTATCTCTCCCTCTTAAATTGTATCCCCACCCCTTCAAACTACTCTTAACAGCTTTGAGCTTTGTCTGTACTCTGTCCAGGCTGTTTTTGGCTCTGACATTTTGTTGCCAAATTCTATCAACTCTGCTCAGAAAATCTTCTTCTCTGATCCAATTTTTTTCAAATCTGAATTGATACTTTTTCTTTGGTTTGTCCTCCATGGTATCAAGGATAAGGGGATTGTGATCAGAAACATCTCTATTTATCTTGTGAACTGTTGCCAAAGGGAAAAGATCTTCCCATTCACTATTCATCAAGAATCTATCCAATTTTTCAAGAGTGGGGTCAGCCTGATTATTTGACCAAGTATACTGACCACCAGATAAATGGATTTCTCTCAAAGCATAAGTGTTAATGATGTTGTTGAACATATCTGTCCATCTATTGGCTCTCATGAATTTGTTCTTCTCAGAAGAAAATCTAATAATATTAAAATCTCCACCAATGAGAGTAGGATGCCTTTGATCACTGCACACTCTGCCAAGTTCAATCAAGAAATCTTCCTTATCATTCATCTGAGCAGCACCATAAACAATAACCAAACACCAAGTCACATTGAGCTTAAGATCCATCAAAGTAACTTTGATGAAAAATCTGCCAACCTCAGTGTCAGTGATGTTGAATCTGGACAGCCTAAAACCACCCAGAATTCCACCACTTCTACCAACAGAACCAATCCACTTCCAAGCAAACAGATTCTGAGGGTCTATAGCCCTGAAAAAAGCAGGAGAATACTCCTTCTTGATTGTTTCCTGTAACCCAATGAAGTCCACTTCTTGCTCTCTGATAAAATCCACCAAAAAACAACTCATACCTTTTTTCCCCACACCCCTGCAGTTAAGAGTTGCACCTATCATAGATATCTTGGGTTTTTTTTCCTGCATCTGGTTCCAGTGACAATGCCACTCAAAGGGTGAGCATTGTTCACTTTCCCCAAGGCAGCACTTGATTTTGACTGTGCTCCTTCAGAGGAATCACCTGATTTTGCTGGTGATCCTCTTCTTTTCCCAGAATTAATCAGACTTCTTCTTTTCTTTCGTTTTTTCCTGGACAAAACAGGTGTAAAACCCTCTTCATCTTCACTTCCTTGCTCTCTGTCAAATTCCAGAAGCATAACTTTTTCTACATCTGACTCAATCTCTGATTCAATGTCAGTGTGTGCCACAGCAATAGCATGTCTGGCCTGTTCTAGATCTTTCAAATAGTTGATATTATCCAAATTAAAAGTTTTAGGATCAACCCCTATTTCTAAGGCCCTTGCATGTATAGCATCATCATCAAGTAAAGCAAAGGAATTATGAGAGGTTAAGTTTGTACCTGACACATCTCTTGTAGCAGCAATTTTGATAGCTTTATCTGCAATCTTGATGGAATGTGAGTCTTGTGAGATAATCCTGGAGCTCATGCGGCTAGGTTGAGGACCACCACCTGCTTGATGTAGAGAAACATTGACACCAGTGTCAGTGTTAGATTCCACAACAGTGGGATTGTCCACTTGGGACAGAGGATCTTCCTGTGTGCCATCAACATCCACTTGTAAATCATTGACAGGACTATCAACAGCCATTCTGTCTTGAAGAGTAGGTGCAGCTAGTGCCATAACTCCCTGACCAGGATTTATATATCTCACAGACGTTGCAGCACTATCAGATTCAGTGGAATCATAGTCAACCTGTTCCTCAGATGCTTCTTCTTCATTAACTGCTTCCAGGATGGGCCCCAGCTCTTTTCTATACTGCTTCTGAATGGTGAAGGCCTTGTCACTGCCAGACTTTATCAAAGTATGTAGGAATTGTGCATAAGAAGAAGAGGGGGCAGATGCACTAGAGGATGCTTGCCCAGGTGAAAGAACTGACGGAGCAAAGGCTTTAGTTACAGATTTATGCACCTCAGACAACACAACATTGGTACCACTTTTATCTTGCAGGGAAATGGGAGTGCTAGACTCCACATTCACCACATTATCATCCTTGTCTTGAATGTCTCTCTCAAACAGCTTCCTTTTCCCATTGTCTCTGCCAGAAGCAACATAAATGGCTGCAGCAGTCTGCCTGGTTGAAACATTGTTCCTGGTAGAATTATTAGTTATTTTAGGAGGAGCAGATTGAGAGCCTGCATCTGAATCGTTTCTAACAGTCCTTTGCCTCTTTGGTGTCCCATGATCATCCTCACCCTCTTCATTAGTATTAGCAACCATTATTCTGGTACCAGGGGTAGGAATGGGTTCACACAATTCTCTGGTGTATTGAAGTTCATAAAAACCTCCTTCCATCTCACCAACTCTTGTGTTAGGGACAAGAGATAGATCCTGACTTCCAATCTTAACTCTGACATATGAGAAGTTCCTGAGAAAGTTCTTGTCAAGAGCCAAGGGTTTGCCTACCAAACTGGCAGCATAGAAAACAGTAGAGTTACATCTGAAATTCATAGGAATCCCTTTCACCCGAAACCAAGCTTCCTCCATTCTAGAGATTGGTTGAATATCACCCACCCATTTCTCCAGAGAAATGATAGCCCCTGGAACTGTCTTCATGAAGAGTTTGCCGAAATGTGCAAGCTCATCAATAGCTTTAGCAGATGGAAATCTGGTTCTGAACTCAGTGGGGGAGACCTCTTTTGCAAAAAACCTCCAGTTAATCTTCATAGACTCAGCCCATACATTAAACTCATGTTCAATGTTTCTGCTGTTTACTTCACCCTTTTCAACAGTAATATGAGCATAATTCAATTGTTCCACAGGCTGATTCTCCATGACAGGAACTGGGATAGAATAAAACCCAGAACCAAACTCTTCACTGCCATAAAAAGGTGCATTGTAATCACAAGGCTCTCTAGTCTGACAGACATCAAAATGATGTTCCCCACGACAATTCATGCAAGATCCTTTGAACTTAGCGAATCTATTATCAGCAGCCCTAGCAGTGGACGTGTTCAAACCCAAAACCGGTAGAGGTACAGAGGACCCTACTGGCTCAGGTAGAACAACAGGTACAGGGGGAACATTTGAACTAGGAGCAGGCTGTTGCTGATTCAAACTAAGCGCAGATTGATTTTGAGCCAGACTAGCAACACCCCTATCAGACCCTGCAGCAGCAATCGAAGGCGGAATGGAAGAGGAGTTGTTCATACTTACATCAATCGATCTGAGGGGGTCCTCCCCATGAGAAGAATCACCAGGCAGCATCTCGGCTCGGTGAGCCCAACGATCGCGCACACGAGCTTCGTCTTCAATGCGCCGCTTGTCTGCCAGCGCCCTTTCACGAGCCAAACGCTCAGAGACACGGGACGCTTCCCGCCGACGATCTTCATCAAGACGCCGACGTTCCTCTATACGGCGGCGCTCCTCAGATCGCAACCGCTCTTGATCTGCAGCTCTTCGATCCTCCTCCCTGCGGCGTTCATCTTCAAGCCTCCATTCCGCTTCACGGCGTCTCTCTTCTTCCCATCGGCGCTGTTCATCGCGCCGATCCGCCTCCGAACCGTGTCGAGGACGATTGGCGAAGTAGTTCCTTGGCGGCGATCTCCTCGGTGGGGTGCGTCTAGGACCACCGTACCGTCGATCCATTGGTGGGGGTGACCGCACCACCTGCACGAACGATCTCCGGTCGCCGGTAATGCTCCCCGACCAATTTTGCGGTGGATTTGGAGTAGGAGATTGAGATCTGGGTGCGAGCAGTTGGGGAACGAAAACGACGGCGCCTGTCGATCTGGATCTAGGGTTGATCCGTGGTGAAATGAGAGCGGATAAAGGGCGACCGTGCACAGTACTGGGCTGAGGCCCAGGTAAGGCAGAGGCCGCCATGGATCGGGCCAAACCTTGTTCACCACCCAACCGGACTACACCACAAACGCGCACGCAGGGCGGTTCGCGATGAAAATCGCGTCGAGAAACATGATCCACCTGCATCTCTGGCCCAATTTTGACCCACATACCATTGATCCACCGACTGGAGCCTCCATTAATCGAATCCAAACACACATCAGGACCAATTTGGCGCCAATTTTGATCAAACACCCAAACCCTAGGTCCTGCAATCCTAAGAAAGCCCGATTTCCGCACGATCGTGTCGTTGGAGATCGAGATCAGAGCAGCTTTGTGTACCAGGAGCTGACCAGAGGTGTGGACGGAGGAAGCGGAGGTACCGGTGGCGGCGGCGGTGGTGACGGCGGTGGTGGCGGCGGTGATGGTGCCCGGGTCGCCCGTGTCGCCCGTGTCGCAGGAGCCCGTGTCGCCTGTCATCTCTCCAAAACCATCGCCCTTCGTGATATATGCTTTTGTGGGATTTGTATGTACTCCCTCTGTCCTCTCACTGCTATGATATTGCTGCGACCTGCAACGTGAACGACACAGCGAGACTAGGAAAACGTGGCCTGGTTAGTCTACGGGCGTTTGTTCCGGTACAAGCCCCTCCCCCTAAACTCAGATAAACTAAAACACAAAGATGGCTGAGATCGCACGACACCCTTTCATAACTAAGGTGATGCTGTTTAAAAAAAACTAAATTGGTACGTAGCCTTATATAAAGCCCGTATAGCCCAACTTCTTTTAACCGTACTAGATGACCCGTTGCGCTATCGCGCAATGGCAGAATCTGAACAGAATTTAAACCATAAGTGTTTTAGCTTATTTTAGTAGATGCATCTGTTATGAACTTTTGATATGATCCATTCACATAATCCATGGTGAACTTTGTAAGGCAACAATGACCAAACCGAAATAAACAATAAATCTCCGTAGTTAAAAAAAAAAAAACCCGAGGGAAATATTCATTTGCAAGAGCATAAAACTTAGCATTAGAAATCTTGTTCTGAAGATCCTAAATAGTGTTTTTGATATGTTTGTAACCGCAGCCCTAAACTAAATAATCACATGATTGTGTGAATAGAGCAAGAACATAAAATAAATATTAGCTTATAATATCCCAAAATTTGGAACCAATACACTCTAGGGAGTGAGTATGTTAACATGCCAACATACTATACAAGATGAAGCTGTAAAACAGGAGAACCAAGTTCATAAAAAAGAGATCGAACTCAATAAACAGAACTACCAGAGTGTGCATAGATTATATACGCATTACATCCAATGACACTTACAATTATATAGCTGTTATATAGCAAGAAAAAAATAGATACATGTGATGTTCAGTTGCTGCAACTATTTAAAATGACACAAACGGTAGTTGACCGCATATATAAAATCTGCAATACTTGCATAAATTATGTAACCAAGTTTCAAACAAACCATTTGAAATTTAATGCCTTCAGCACACACACAATTATAGTCACCTGTACCTTTGCAATGAGGCTCTGCCGCATATCAACTCCAGCAGGATCACATCGAAGGCGAATGTGTTGGCATGGATGCCCACGATGCCGTTGAGATGCCCGCCGTGGATGATGACACTGGAGCTAAGAAATGGTTTAAGAAGAGAACTCTGCACCTCACGAAAGTCGATTATCTTCGACACCAAAAATCATTTCAGCTCATACATCATCTAAATATTTAACTGTCAACTGCACTAAAAATGCCATGTTAGAACCAATATACTGAACTGGACCTCTGTGTAATGAGGGCAAGCAGAGGCTGCAGCTCCGTGTGCAAGTATCTTAGAACACGCGCGATGATGAGCGCAATATTCACCCTCCTGGGCCAAGATAGCCAACACCATTCCTGAAATCCAAATTTCAGAGGTTTTCAACATAGGGATAACTATTACTATCGATGCAGAAGAGAGACTAAGTGCGTAGATAATTAGTAAGATTTTATTGTCACTTCAAATAGACTTATTTGAGTTAAACATAAGAAATTTCTCCTAGAGAATATGATTGTAGAACCAAAACGAGTATAAACCAAGACTGAACGGTATTACTTATATCTAGTATAGTTTCTATTTCTGGGTGCAAGTCGTCAAGTGTGAAGCAAGACATTGCAGTAAGTACACCATAATATAAAGTATGTCTTTAAAAATGACACAGCATGCAAATTTTTGAGTAAACAATTATCTGTTAAAAATGTTGGTGATGCATTTTCATGTGAAACAACAAGAACCAAGGAGTGTCCGTAGGGTGAATTAACTACCTGGCATGTGTATCCGTAGACTGTTGCCACAGAACTCGGAGCCGTTAACGACAAGCACGGCATCGCACGGCATCCATCACGATCACATTGCACATCAGTTGGTCCACGTCAGAGAAAACACAGTGTAGATGACCAGAGCGCTAGGCGGAGCAGCCAGGGCGCCGGCAAGCACAGTGCCTGGCAGGGCAGATGACCCGTTGGCAGAATCAAGCCAGGACTTAAGCTGTAAATTTTACCTTTTCTTGTTGAGATTCACTCGGGTGATTTTAAGTCACAAACATGCATAGTAAGAACATTGAGTACATAATAAGAACAAATGATTTAATCATCGCCATCTAAGTGCAACATAAATCATCCAACTACAAAAATATTGGGATACATGATAACAATTGTATTGAATGGGAGGTGTATAAAAGGTTGAATATTGAGTACATAGAAGACGAAATGATGCTTATTTTGTAGTATAATCTGATGGCCATGCTTTATAGCAGAATTCAGCTTCGCCTAAATGAATTAATTGGCACATGTCTGAAATTTTAGGCCCATGCATTGATCATTTTATCAGGACGATGTATTATCAGATCTCAGGGAAATATGATACTACATCAGTAACATAGTGGAAATAAAAGTAATATGAAGTTACTTCTTTCTTTACTCTTTAGCCCTTGACATATGAAAAATAAAAGGTTAAAAAAACAGAGTGGAAATAATCCACACTATTATCAGATCTCAGGGAAATAATATGATACTACATCATTAACAGAGTGGAAATAATCCACACTATTATCAGTGTACATTAGCTGGGGAAAAATTCAAGGTAAACATGATATCAGTACAAAATGATAGCAGTCACCATCTTGAGTCGACCATTTTAATTTCAAAACTGTAATGATAATTAAAGAGATGTAAATGAAGAAGTGAAAGAAGTGCGAGAATAGTAATTAGGCACCACACCAGCACAAAAATATAACATGTAAATAGCCCAGCCATTGTAAGGAAATATAGAATCTGTATAGCAAGAAGTGAAGAAAAACAGGTAGGCATATATTGCAACTATCTGTGTAGATGACCCGTTGCGCCACTGGCACAAATGGCTAAAGCAAAACAGTATTCAGGCCATAAGATTTACCTTAGGAACCAAGTCTAACGCTATATTTGCATCAAAAATTTATCAGTGGTCTTAGATTAGTTAGGCATATGACAATAGGAAACATAAATGGTATTTAAACTTAACTTTAGGTAGGCGATCAGAATAATGAATGAAATTGAGCTTGAGGTTACTTAATATATCCATGCAAAGAAGAAAATGAAGTCTTCTCTTCCTATAATATTAACCAAAGTCCACAAACCTGGAGTTCATCAATACTCAACTGATACCACAAAATTGAGCTTAACATTTATAAACTCAGGAAATATGGGTGAAAATAATGACAGAATACACATCTCTATTGTTGCATCAATACTTTGCTTCAACCTAATTTAATGGGTACATTACAGCATTGCTCTACTTGTATGCCGGCCAAGCAGACCTTATGCTGGGAGCAGAGAGCAATGTCATTTTAGTTGGCCTTTGACCTAAAGAAGCTCACCGGCCATCGACACTACAACCACTATGGGTACTGTCGACTGGCCTAATCTTTACTTGATTTACCTGCAAGGAATGACTGCAAAACCGAGTGAGACAGGTGTCAGAGGTAGTCACTGAACCCGGCAATTTACAGATCAGGCGCAATCATGAATCATGAATTATCAGGACGTGACTCAATAGCCCACACTACTATCCATGGCTTATTCTTCAACTGGAAACAAAGCCTGTAAATTACATGTATAAATGACAACAGTTCACAGATTCCATCATATTTTGGGAAGCCTACCCAAAAACAATTTGAAGCTGTAAAAATGGAGTGCATTGAATATGATCCAGCTCGAGGGAGAAAAAATATATAAGTTTGCATGCACAAACCGTAAGTAAATGCAGCTGTTATGAACTTATTATATGATCCATTCACATAATAAGGGGTGCAATTTGTACAACAACAATGACTTATAATCTCAAAAGTATCTGAATAGAGCAGGATCAATATTGTTACAACATCCAAATATGATATGCATACCATCCTTTGCCTCTCAAGAAACCCCTTCATAGCCAGATGGTTAGCATCTCATGTTCTTTATTCATCCCCCAGAGCTTCCTCCTTGGTGCTCTATACAATTGAGTCGGCCACAACATGGATCTTGAGCATACATAAGGGTATGTACAATTGAACCGGCCACAACATGGATCTTGAGCATACATAAGAGGCCAGTTCATCCTCCCCACAGGCTGCAATTCCTAGTTTCTCACTTTTCCTTACATGAGCCGAAATTCCGAAAGCCAGAGAACCACTGCACAAAGGAAAAATAGCCTGATTCAAACTCATAAGCAATTGTTGCACACAAAAACATGATGCTATTCAGGTTGCATTCAACAGGACAACTAACCCACAATTCGAATAGTTATTAAAATGAAATCAAATTAGATTTTTTGGAAATTGCACGAGATATTTTCCATTCAGTTTTTTGGAGGTATTTAAACTCAGAAAAATCCTTTTCCAATCACCACTTGACCAGAAATAACAAGAACAGGCATAAAAACGAGGCAACAGAATAAGACACAAGCATTGATTAAAAATATAGTTGACGCTATGAACACTGAATTGAAACGGAACTGGAAGCTACAATGTAGAAACCCCTAAGATTTAGAGCCCATGGACCTCACATCATAATGAGGCCATTTGGTAGGGAAACTCACAAAAAAGGTTTTGGGGCTCAACTCGTGTGAGGGATCCATTAGGCTGTTCATTGGCTGCTATATCTCAATGAATGTTGCATGCCCTTGAGCTGACAGACTACATCTCAATGAAGGAGGCGTCTCAGTGGAGGAAATGAGAAGGAAGATGAGTGGGTAACCATAAGTCAAATTTCACACTGGGGAATCATGTAGACAAAAAATTATTGTGTACAAATACTGCAACAAGAAAAGGGGGAAGATGAACTGCTAGCTCCACATAAACACTTCCGCACCTGCTTAACTGAATTGTATTATAAAATGGCAACCATTTCTAAATTCTTACTAATCAAGGTGCACTTGAGAGACACAACGACTGGAGGAAACGAAGGACAAGAGTGCATTGAGACCGTGGGAAACCAACGAAGGCAAGCAAAACACAATTCTAGCTTATGGACTGGAAGGAACAGGGAACCAAATAGAGGGCCTTCGAATGCTCTCCTCCAACAGCAACTCTGAAGAACCATGCAGGAATAATAACAAAGCAGGGAAAGAAGCCACCGATGAATAATAAATAGAGAATTAAACATGGAACTAATAAAAAGAGGAGGCTTGCAGACCGAGTATAAGTGATCATTCTTCCAGCTAACCTCCAAATGCATGCAACTAACCTCCAAATGCTAGCAGCTCATAGGGACCAGCTATATTATTTTATGTACATGGAAATACATACAAACCATGGATGGCAGTATCATGCAGTAAGAGGTTCATCATAGGAGTCCTAAGCAATCTATTTTATGAACACAGAAAAAACTCAATTATGGTTTCAGTGGCACCACATGTAGACCTCGGCCACCTCTACATCTCTCAAAAGATCCCCAAATGGTATCTGTGATGATACAGGTTAGTGAGCAAGTATCCTGAATCATTGCAGATTCATCAGGTTGTACTCGTAATTATTTACGTGTTTTTGCTGACTGAGAAAAACCATACCATTGCTCATCTTGAGCAGAAAATCTAAAAGATCAGCATTTGGACAATCCCTTATCATGACTGCATCGATATAGCCATCTGAGGCAGGCATGAAACGGATGCTTCTGCAGTATCGTCGCCAATTCATCATGTAAACCAGAACCTGAAATAAATCAATAAGAACTTGTTACTGAATTGTGTGAGGCATTAGTTTCCAAAGATTTCAAGCTGCTGAGGAAAATACATAAGAGTCTAGATCCTCCAAAACTACTAACGCCAAAACACATAAGAGTCTATATCCTACCAAAGCAAGCAACCCAATATATCAACCAAAACTACTAACGCCATAGAACCACTAACCAACCTGGAACCCAGGCCATGAAGAAATAGTAACCAGTAACAGGGAAGAAGCATCCCAGCCGTGCCATTCCATGCTTGCTCGTTTAGGAAAACACCCGACAGGGATTGGAGCCTAGAAGAAGGGAATGGGGTACCTGGAGGCTGGAGCGGGCTGCCGCAAAGGCATGACGAGTGCAGGCCCTAGGCCTGCAACCTCCACGGTGCTAGGCATGCAACCTCGACGGCGCCACCTCCAACATCCGCCCTCCTCACATAGCACTGGAAGTCGCACGCATGCAGGAGCCGCCACTTCGTATGCACCTTCTCCGGTCTCGAAAAAACCCATAGGCCCTCCTAGGTCGCCGGGCCTCTGCGCATCGCCTGTACCGGGTGCGCGCTCCCTCCACCTCTGTTTCCGCGTCCAGACGCCAGCGCTGCAGCGTCCAGCTACCGCCGTCGCAGCGTCCAGTCACCGCCGCCGCTCAGCGCTCCCTAGTAGCAGCCGTCCATCCCGACGTAGCCACAGCCGCAACCGGTCCTTATTCCAGCTGCAGTGTATGACCTTCTCGGCGCGGGCCGCCGGGCCAGCACCGGGGACTCCACTGGCGCACCTCCGCCTTCCTCCGAGACACCCTCCTGCAGCGCCACTCCCGCTCTGCCTCTTCCATCGTTCCTCCCGCATCCTCTCCCAACACGGCGGGGAGCTTCGATGAAGGTGTCGCCCTCCAGGGTGCTCGTGGCGGATATTCCTCAAATGCAAATATTTTCGCTCTTAGTGCTTTATGAAACAAGAGGAGTTCAGATCTAGAATGGAGAAGATCTGCACACATATTGGCCTTATTGATCGATCTTTCTTCTCTTCTTCCGCAGACCTGCGGACAAAAAAACATCAATACACAATTAAAAGTTAGATTGCTAGAGGGCGGGGTTGTCAAGCACGCAACTTAAAAAATTACGATTTTTTTTTAATATCTTACAGCAGTTCGCATTGGGTTAAGATCAGCATTGCATGATACCATCAGATATCCATTGTTCCCATAAATTTCCTGGAAGACAGTGACAACAATAAACCATTATCACAAGACCTAATGAGTCTGATACTGCTGAGAGGAGATCAAACATTACGTCTATGTAATTACTTATACATGAGGATAATGAACTGGGGAAGGTGAACAGTACCTATTGCTATAGAGCTATTTTCAACTGATCTGCTCCAGAAGGCTAATTTCAAGCTAAAGAAAGAAGCAAGTAAAGGATTATTCATTAGAAAAACATAATGTAATATAATTTGAAACACCACTCTGTAGTGACTACTTTTTATCCCAGACTATGTTGAAAATAATACTGAATTTAGAATGATTGAATCTCACAAAACCCCAAAGTAACTTGCAGGAAAGAATAATAATAAATTACATGACAAATACATGGGGTAATTAGAAAGTAGACTTTTCTTTGGGAGAGCAGCTTTTAGTATTCAGCATGATTCTTCACGAGAGCTTGTACTGCTGTAGAATTTTGCTCTATACGACGAATATAAGATGAACTGAACGACATACGAAATGAGGTGTCATAACAGAAAAACTGTTGTCTAGCTCACCTTAATAAAGTATTGTTACATAACAAGATCAAAGCACTCCAAACTTAGATAAGTAAATACTGCATCGATTGTGGGTACCTTGCAGAAGACCCCATGGACGGAACCGCTGCAGCTACACAGAGCATACAACATCAAGAGACATAATCCAAACCAAATTAAGCAACCTCCATGTAAAATAAGAAATAGCAAGCTACATGAAGACAGTGACAACAATAAACCATTATCACAAGACCTAATGAGTCTGATACTGCTGAGAGGAGATCAAACATTACTCAAGTCTATCTAATTACTTATACATGAGGATAATGAACTGGGGAAGGTGAACAGTACCTGTTGCTATAGAGCTATTTTCAACTGATCTGCTAAGGCTAATTTCAAGCTGAAGAAAGAAGCAAGTAAAGGATTATTCATTAGAAAAACATAATGTATATAATTTGAAACACCACTCTGTAGTGACTACTTTTTATCCCAGACTATGTTGAAAATAATACTGAATTTAGAATGATTGAATCTCACAAAACCCCAAAGTAAATTGCAGAAAAGAATAATAATAAATTACATGACAAATACATGGGGTAATTAGAAAGTAGACTTTTCTTTGGGAGAGCAGCTTTTAGTATTCAGCATGATTCTTCAGGAGAGCTTGTACTTGTACTGCTGTAGAATTTTGCTCCATACGACGAATACAAGATGAACACAACGACATACGAAAATGAGGTGTCATATTTTAACAAAAAAACTGTTGTCTAGCTCACCTTAATAAAGTATTATTACATAACAAGATCAAAGCACTCCAAACTTAGATAAGTAAATACTGCAGCGATTGTGGGTACCTTGCAGAAGACCCCATGGACTGAACCGCTGCAGCTACACAGAGCATACAACATCAAGCGACATAATTCAAACCAAATTAAGCAACCTCCATGTAAAATAAGAAATAGCAAGCTACATGAAAAATAAAAATCATTGGTAGGTTCTCCTGGCCCAATTACCGGTGATCATGCATGGAACTCGCAACCATGGGAGAGGATCTCAAAGATCCATCCGCTATTCTCCTCTTGGGCGTTTCCGCCAAAGTTCCCCGCAGATGAAGGAACGAATGGTGGTAAGCTATTGGGGGTACAAAGCCGGCAATAGGATCTACTGAGTTTGACGTCAACGGTGCAGAACAACGAGGTCATCGAGAGGTCGACAGCCTGGAGCGACGGCCGATGAGGACCAGTGTGGCAGCAACCAACTTGGATGATGACGATATCATCGAGAGTTCAGTGCTGAACATGGTAGCAACCTGAAATCATCTCACTCTCTATTTAAACTGAATAATCTTGAGAAAACAAAGACAGTAGGATAATATCGGAACTTATGTTTAAAGTGCATTCCTCTTACGCTATGTCTATTACTATATAGAGATTCTTCAGTGTACATGTTAAATACAAGTATGAGTATATTATATCTTCCAACGGCACTTGGATGCCAAAAAACGAAATCAAAACATAAGATGATTTATGTTGATCCATGAGTGGCTCTGGAATTTCAATTTCTTGTTCTCTGAAACCACTTCATATCTTTTTCAATGCTAGCTGAATGTTCTAGGCCACTTGAAGATGGTGGCCAAATAAGCTAATACAGTGTTCTTTTGTGTTCATTACTGTGTCCGTCACACATTTTGGAAGTATCCTGAAGCTCTATTAAAAAAAACATTTGTAATTAGTAGAAGTGCCCTCTCAATGCTCACATGTTATAGCTTTGTTACATGTAGGTTATGTTCAGTCTGTAGATTCCTTTAGTTGAAACTCTGCAACTGCTTGTTTAATAAGTTCAGAACAGTATCCATTACCTGGCAACACTCATCAGTTTCCTTTGCTGCTGCTATTTTTTCAAGCAGATTAGCATCAAGGAGATGGTCCGCTTCACCTTCAACGAGAGAAGAGCTGCAAACTGGTGCTATTTTTTCAAGCGGATTAGCATCAAGGAGATGGTCCGGTTCAACAAGACAAAATAAGCAGAGAGGGTGCCATTCGATGGGCTGTAATAATCGGCCAACTGCAGGAGTGGGACTACGCGTGGAGATCCCAACGCAGCCACTCCCAGTGGGGCTTCGCTCAACGCTGCCCGCCAACGAGGTTCCTCTTGATGCTCTCGCCAGACGCTGGTACTGACGAGAGAGATCATGAGCAAGGAAATAACGAAAGGAAGGGATTGAGAGTTGAGAGAAGCCTCACCTTGCGTCATCTGCATCGCTCTGCCGCTCCCGGCCACTGAGCTCGATCTGCCACCAAATCCCGTCCTCCGCGCCGCGCCCGTCGCCTTGGGTCGCCCCCTCCGCGGATCCGCCCGCGCCGGCCCGTCTCCAGCCGCGCTCGTCGCCGCCGCCGCGGAACCGCCCCGCGCCAGCCCGTCTCCGGTCGAGGCGGCGGCTGATTGGGAAGGAAGAGAGGAGGCCGGGATTGGGGGAGAGGAGAGAGGGCACGGGATTGGGAGGAGAGGACGAGGCTTGCGGTAGGTTAGGTTTTCACTGGCTTCCATTTTCTGAGCCACACGACTCTGGACGCCCACCGTCGCAAACAAGTGGTCCCACTCAAGCACGGACCCAGACGTCATACACCCTCAACGAGCAGCGGCGGGTGAGAAAAACATCACTGAATCGGACGGCTGTAGGTAAAAGTGGGAACCAGAATTTACTGTGCGGGTGAAACGGACGGATCAGATCGATTTGCCCCTCTCAGACCCCCTGGATGGCTGGGTAGTCTTTCAACATTTATAGGAAGAATGCGGTTGGAGAGTTGGCCGGCCAGTCCGGCAGCTCCAGGAACCAGGGCGCCCTCCTCCCCCTCCAAGCGGGGGAAATTAGAAGCCATTACCGCGAGCTACCAGCTCGGCTTCCTTAGCTTGCAGACAACTTGCTAGACGGGCTGGTATCGGGATCCCTCGAGGGCTCACCAACCTGAGGAGCTGCACCTCGCTTGGAACCTCATCAACGCAGGGACAGAGCTGCCTTCTACTACATGGGTCAGCTGACCTCAATGGATTTAGGGATTCGCTGGCTATCTTAGTGCTAATCACTACTCATCTGGCAAACATGACCCCATTAATTATTTTTTCTACCTTCTGAACAAAGTATGCTGGGTTTTAATAAAAAGATGTGTGCATCATCACGATGCAGAAGCCGGGTTTATCCCTTTTCAAAAAATAAAAATCAACGGCTCCATGCGACTCTATCCCCAACAGCCTCCGACAACGGCATGAGCAGGGATCGTGGTTGGCAACTTGTTGTCCCTCTCTGCTACCTCATGCTCTGTTATTGTATAAGGAAGAGGAGGTCGAGCGGTAGCATCACTCGACCACAGAGCATGAAGCAGTGGACGACATGTATTCTTAAGACTCCTGTGACGGCGGCCGCGGGGCGAGAAGCCAGGGACGTCGGAGGCGGAGTCAGGCGCTGCTGGCCTTCACGGCGGATGACCTGTTGTGCGCGTGCGACGGCGGGAGACATGGAAATACCGGGTTTATGTATGGGCTTAGAAGGGATCACAATGAATGAATTAATTAATTATCTAATTACCGGAAAGCCCAAACTGAGTTTAGGAGGGGGGGTTTGTACCGGAGCAAGCCTCTAGTCTACGATGTGTCGTTTATGCTACGCCGGTGGTGTGCATGAGAAAGAGTTTCCCGAGCTTCCCAGATTGCTAGAATGATGTTAATTATGAGGAGAATCATGGATGTAATATGTGCTTTAGTGTTACTGATGAGTTCAAAAATAGACATGTTTTACAACACATAAATATCTATTTAGTGTTACTAAGATTTTTATATTTTATCGCGCTAGCGCACCTATTTTGCTTTTTCACATCTCAGAAATAAGGACAGAGAGAGATAAGAACGATATTTAGACAAAATAATGATAATTGGAAGCATTAAACCAATTCCAAAAGTGCATCATCTATGACGTTTCAAAACAAAGCTTTGAAGTTTCTGCAATGCGATTTTAGATGGAGGAATGTCGTGCCTAAGAAGAGGTTCTCAACATTCTGTTTAATATTGTAGCTATACGGTGATTCGCTGCGTGTTTTTACTTGGATAAAACTGTAATCAAACATTGGTTTTAGTAAAACGCATCCGTCGTACATGAACTCGCTGGCACGTGCACATTAGTCATCAAGTCACATTTTATCAAAATTGGGTCACCAGCTTACCAATTATGTGGAGAACAAACCTCTGGTTCGATGTTTAGGAGAGCAGTAACATCCCAACCCACCAGAGTTTAAATTTCAGGTTTGATATTTTGGTGTCTCATCAAAATATCCTTTCCGTAGGAGGCGATGTTTCCGTCGATAGCGAGGTGCCTGTGGTGACTTCATCGATCTGAAGATCCACTGGATCAGTTTCTTGGACTCAGTTTCTCGGAGGTGCTCATAGAGGTAGGGTGTTCGTGCGTGCGTTCATAGGGGTGAGTGTATATATGTATTTGTGAGCGTCTACGTCTATATTGTGTTTCGCAAAAAAAAATGGTAGGTTGTTGTTTTGCATAATACCCCAAAAGGACCATCTTTACAGAGATGGTTAGTCGAGTTAACCAAAAACTACAACGGCCGTACCTACTCATCGTCTCGCAGCCTACTACTGGCCGCCTGAGGGGCACGCGCCATCGTCGGAGTGCATCCGCCTGACGCACTCTCTGTGTCGCGCACGCCACCGATCAGACTCCTCATCATGCCGCCTACGTCGTTCGAGGGCCTCGGCCAAAGGGGAGTCCCAGTGGACTCTCTTCGCCGCTGCCTCCACCGCCGCCATGTCGGCGTGGTACCGGCCCTCTCCCTAGCCGATGCCACCACCGCTTGGTCCCTGGCGGCGATGGCGTCCTCCAGCTCGTGGTTCTCCCGGCCGACCCGCGCGTGCTCCGGTCCCCTTTGCGCGACTGAATCCAGGTTGGAGCACAGGTACGCCCGACTCATGGCGAGTGCATGGCTGCGAGCTTCCGCGCTGCCAGAGCCTGGCGGCGATTGGAGTCCCCAGGAAGGCTCTCGAGCGACGCGAGCAGAGCCCGCTGCTCGCCGCCATACGGGATCTAGTCGTCATCTGCGATATCGTGGATGACGGCGTCCGTGGGTGGGGCCATCGACAACGGAGGAGCCGCCACAAGGGCGCGCGTCACTAGCCGCCACCATCTCCGCCCGCGCCTCCGCGAGCTCCACCCTGGCCTCGGCGAGCTCGACCCTGAGTTCCGCCCTGGTGTCGGTGATTTCCACCATGGCCGCCGCCCGCCGCTTACTCTCTAGCGCACGCCCTGCCTCCTCTGCATCCTTCGCCTCCGCCTTCGCCGCCTTCCTGTCCAGCTGCTTGGCCTGAAGGGCGTCGGCGGAGAGCTGCTCCTCATCGAACACCTCCGTCGCGTGAAGCTCGGCGAGGTCCGCATCATCCAGGTAGACTTGGCGGGTAATCTGAACAAGGTGAGCCCAGTTGTGGTTGTGCTCGGCCATGGATGAATGCTAGGGTTTAGGTTGAGGTGTGCCCCTCACGCCCACCGGTGTCCACCATATATAGACACAGCGGGCGGGAAACGGCATTCGCGCGCAGGTCGTATCCCCTGCACGCGAAACGCCAACGAAACGCGCCAATTTGTTGGCCACGCGCGGGAACCACCGTCGTCGTGCGGGAACCGGTAATCGCCGGCGGTAGGCCTCGATGGGATGTTAAACTGCCATAACCAACATTGACGGTGTCTGTGGTAAAAAATGCGTCCGCACCGCTGGGGATACTATAGGCTCCCAAAGTTAGATACGCATCACGGAACTAGTACCCCTCGTGAATACGTATCCGTGTCGGAGTACCAAGCGGTTGACCCTAGGAGTAGGAATACGAACGCGGAACTAGTGCCCCTCGCGTACACGCATCCAGGCCTAGGTGTCTCGCCTTCCCGTGCACTCGATATGAAACACGCACGGTGCACAGGTTACAAGAGCATAGCATCACAAATGATATCACAACATTAACTCTACGACACAAAAGAGTTAAATAAGTATATAGCAACGCTCGAAGAGCAAGATAGCAAATGACACTCAGAGGACACATGTCCCAATAGCACATCAATACATCATGCGGAAGCGAATATACGTCTGAGTACAGACAAGATGCAAATGGGACTAAGAGTCCATAAATAAAGCAGTCGGATCCATATCCAGCAAGCCCCAAGCTGCTGCCTTAGGAGCGTCCTCTCTACTCGATGTAGTCATCCTCGGCGTGGTCAACGAACTAGTGTCCAAATGGATACTCATAACCTGTCGTACCTGCAAACATCGGGCCAACGGTTGCCGGAAAAAGAGAGGAAAAGCGAGGGTGAGTACTGATAACCCACAAGTATAGGGGATCGCGGCAGTCTTCGAGGGTAGTATAACCCAAATTTATTGATTCGACACAAGGGGAGGTAAAGAATACTTATAAACCTTAACAACTGAGTTGTCAATTCAGCTGCACCTGGAAAAGCACTAGCAACAGGGGTGATGTGAAAGTAGCGATAATATGAGAGCGATAGTAACAGTAACACAGCAGCAGTAATAGCAATATGAGAGCAATGGCACCAGAAGATAGTTGATACTACTTCCAATGACATATAGAACGAGTATATAATGATGAGAGATGGACCGGGGTTCCCAGCGATCTACACTAGTGGTAACTCTCCAATAAGTGACAAGTGTTGGGTGAACAAATTACGAGTTGGGCAATTGATAGGAATCAAAGCATTAAGATAGAACATCAGGCTTATTAATTATGTAGGCATGTTTTCCGTATATAGTCGTACGTGCTCGCAATGAGAAACTTGCACAACATCTTTTGTCCTACCAGCCGGTGGCAGCCGGGCCTCAAGGGAAACTACTGGATATTAAGGTACTCCTTTTAATAGAGTACCGGAGCAAAGCATTAACACTCCATGAAAACATGTGATCCTCACATCACTACCATCCCCTCCGGTTGTCCCGATTTCTGTCACTTCGGGGCCTTTGGTTCCGGACATTGACATGTGCATACAACTTGTAGATACAATCTAAGCAATAAGTATAGAGCTCAAATCTAAGATCATGCCACTCGGGCCCTAGTGACAAGCATTAAGCATAACAAGATTGCAGCAACAATAACTTCACAAACTTTATAGATAGACTAATCATAATGTATCATCCATCGGATCCCAACAAACACAACACCGATTACATCGGATGAATCCCAATCATGTAAGGCAGCTCATGAGACCATTGTATTGAAGTACATGGGGGAGAGAATACCGACATAGCTACTGCTAGAACCCGTAGTCCATGGGGGAACTACTCACGGAGCATGATGGAGGCTGTGGCGTCGATGGAGATGGCTTCCGGGGGCACTTCCCCGTCCCGGCAGGGTGCCGGAACAGAGAGTTCTGTCCCCCGAATTGGAGTTTCGCGACGGTGGCGGCGCCCCTGGAGTCTTTCTGGAGTTTCGTCAATTGGTACGGTGTTTTTAGGTCGAAAGGGATTTTATAGGCGAAGAGGCGGCGCAGGGGGGCATCTGGGGGCGCCTCACCCTAGGCTGGCGCGGGCCCAGGCTTGGCCGCGCCGCCATAGGGTGTGGTGGCCCTCTGGCCCCTCTTCGACTCTTCTTCGGTGTTCTGAGCCTTCCGGGAAAAATAGGAGGTTTGGCGTTGATTTCGTCCAATTCCGAGAATATTGCCCGAACAGCCTTTCCGGAACCAAAAACAGCAGAAAACAGAACTGGCACTGTGGCATCTTGTTAATAGGTTAGTTCCGGAAAACGCATGAAATCATCATAAAGTGCAAGCAAAACATGTAAGTATTGTCATAAAACAAGCATGGAACGACAGAAATTATGGATACGTCGGGGACGTATCAGCATCCCCAAGCTTAGTTCCTGCTCGTCCCGAGCAGGTAAACGATAAAAAGAATAATTTCTGTAGTGACATGCTACTTACATAACCTTGATCATACTATTACAAAGCATATGAAATGAATGAAGTGACTCAAGGCAATGATCTATAGTTGCTAACAAGTAGATAACATATAGCAAAACTTTTCATGGAGAGTACTTTCAAGACAAGCATCAAAAGTCTTGCACAAGAGTTAACTCATAAAGCAATAAATTCAAAGTAAAGGCATCGAAGCAACACAAAGGAAGATATAAGTTTCAGCAGTTGCTTTCAACTTTCAACATGTATATCTCATGGATATTGTCAACATAGAGTAATATGATGAATGCAAATATGCAAGTATGTAAGAATCAATGCACAGTTGACACAAGTGTTTGCTTCTAAGGTGGGAGGAATTAGGTAAACTGACTCAACATAAAAGTAAAAGAATGGCCCTTCTACGAGGGAAGCATCGATTGCTATATTTGTGCTAGAGCTTTTATTTTGAAAACATAGAGAGAGAATAAAAGTAAAGTTTTGAGAGGTGTTTGTTGTTGTCAACGAATGGTAGTGGGCACTCTAACCCCCTTGCCAGACAAACCTTCAAAGAGCGGCTCCCATTTTATTTTATTTTTGGGTGGCACTCCTTCCAACCTTTCTTTCACAAACTATGGCTAACCGAATCCTCGGGTGCCTGCCAACAATCTCATACCATGAAGGAGTGCCTTTTTATTTTAGTTTTATTATGATGACACTCCTCCCAACCTTTGCTTACACAAGCCATGGCTAACCGAATCCTTCGGGTGCCGTCCAACAATCACATACCATGGAGGAGTGTCTATTTAGGTTAATTAATTTGGGACTGGGAATCCCATTGCCAGCTCTTTTGCAAAATTATTGGATAAGCGGATGAAGCCACTAGTCCATTGGTGAAAGTTGCCCAACAAGATTGAAAGATAAACACCACATACTTCCTCATGAGCTATAAAATATTAACACAAATTGAGAAGCATTTTGAATTGTTTAAAGGTAGCACTCAAGCAATTTACTTTGGAATGGCAGGAAATACCACATAGTAGGTAGGTATGGTGGACACAATTGGCATAGTGGTTGGCTCATGGATTTTGGATGCATGAGAAGTATTCCCTCTCGATACAAGGCTTAGACTAGCAAGGTTGTTTGAAGCAAACACAAGTATGAACCGGTACAGCAAAACTTACATAAGAACATATCGCAAGCATTATAATACTCTACACTCGTCTTCCTTGTTGCTCAAACACTTTACCAGAAAATATCTAGACCTTAAGAGAGATCAATTATGCAAACCAATTTCAACAAGCTTTACGGTAGTTCTCCACTAATAGGTTTAAACTACATGCAAAAACTTATGATCTACTTGAGAGCTCAAAACAATTGCCAAGTATCAAATTATCCAAGACATATGAGGCATTTTCTGCTTCCAACCAAACAATAAGTATTGTAGCTTCCAACTTTTATCATTGAACATTAAAAGTAAAACGAAGAACAAGTGTTCATATGAAAAAGCGGAGCGTGTCTCTCTCCCAAACAAGGATTGCTAGGATCCGAATTTATTCAAACATAAACAAAAATAAAAGCACACAGACGCTCCAAGTAAAGCACATATGATGTGACTGAATAAAAATATAGTTTCAGTGGAGGAAACCTGATAAGTTGATGAAGAAGGGGATGCCTTGGGCATCCCCAAGCTTAGACGCTTGAATCTTCTTAAAATATGCAGGGATGAACCACGGGGGCATCCCCAAGCTTAGACTTTTCACTCTTCTTCATCATATATCATCCTCCTCTCTTGACCCTTGAAAACTTCCTTCACAACAAACTTCTCATAAACTTCATTAGAGGGGTTAGTACTCAAAAAAAATTTGAATCCACCTTGGTCCTGTAGTGGCACATTGCAAGAACTCAATAAAACATTAGCTGCAGCTCTCTATGTCTAGAAAAGCTCCCTTAAAGTCCACAAGAGACAATGCAAAAAACAGAGACGGAATCTGCCAAAACAGAACAGCCAGTAAAGACGAATTTTAATAAAATACTTCCGTTGCTCAAATCAGAAAACTCAAAACTAATTAAAGTTGCGTACATATCTGAGGAACACGCACGTAAATTTGCATATTTTTCTGATTTTTCTACAGAGAAAACAGCCAAGATTCGTGACAGATAGAAATCTGTTTCTGCGCAGAAATCCAAATCTAGTATCAACCTTCGATTAGAGGCTTCACTTGGCACAACAAAACACAAAACTAAGATAAGGAGAGGTTGCTACAGTAGTAAACAACTTCCAAGACACAAATATAAAATAAAGTACTGTAGCAAAATAACACATGGGTTATCTCCCAAGAAGTTGCTTTCTTTATAGCCATTAAGATGGGCTCAGCAGTTTTAATGATGCACTCGCAAGAAATAGTATTTAAAGCAAAAGAGAGCATCAAGAGGCAAATCCAAAACACATTTAAGTCTAACATGCTTCCTATGCAAAGGAATCTTGTACACAAATAAATTCATGAAGAACAAAGTGACAAGCATAAGAAGATAGAACAAGTGTAACTTCAATAATTTCGGCATATAGAGAGGTGTATTAGTACCATGAAAATTTCTACTACCATATTTTCCTCTCTCATAATAATTTTCAGTAGCTTCATGAATAAACTCAACAATATAACTATCACATGCAGCATACTTTTCATGATTTCCAAACATATAATTTTTATCAAGTTCAAGAATAGTGGAATTAAAACTTTCAAACTTACTTTTATCAATAGTATAACATGATGATTGATCAATCTCAAGAGATATGGGACTCATAGAATAAGTCAAGAACTCTCCAATCCCATTTTCATTAGTAGTACAATTAATATTATCAAGTAACATAGGACCATCATCTAGAGCTTTATCATAAACATTTGCTAAGCAAAATTCTTTAGTACCATGCATTTCGACATCAGGCACAAACAAAGCATTATCATAAGATTTATCAAAGTAGCATGGATTATCATATATAACAGTAGCATAATTATTCTCACAAGTTTTACTCATAGGAAATATTTCAAGAGAATCCACAGGAACATAACATTCAACCTCTTTTGGTAAGCATGGAGGACAATCAAATAGTGTAAGAGATAAAGAGTTACTCTCATTAGAAGGTTGGCATGGGTAGCTAATCCATTCTTCCCCCTTTTGTTCATCGCTCTCCTCTTCTTTTTCATCCAATGAGCTTTCAGGTTCATCGATTTCTTCTTCCACCGATTCCTGCAAATTGTGAGTGCATTCTTGTGCATTAATGTGTCTCTCTTTATAATCAAGGATATAAGGATTCCTACTGTAGCATTCTATGCAAGAATTAAGGATAGTAGAGACATAATCTTTAAGGTCCTTACAAATAGCACAAGTTTCATAATTCTCAACCATGAAGGATTCTATCTCGGAGGCTCCCATAAATAAGACAAATTGTTCTACCTCTTCGAACCCATAATGAATATAGCAATTCCGATTATAGTTCTTAATTAAAAATTCCTCACTAAAGCCACATTGAAATTTAAGATGTTTATCCCGTTGAGAGCAACAGTTTATATCATGGCGTCTAAGCAAGATTCTAGCCATTGTATTCAATTTTTCTATCATAGCACTCATTATTTTACCAGTTCTTGATTCTCTATAATTATTATAACATTCTATAAGCTCCAAGTAGGTTGTAGGTTCTCCCATAACAGCAGTTTTTAATTTTTTGATTTTTCAAATTTTTATGGATTTTTGGGTATATGAGAAAAATAAAACAAGACAAAAAGTAACTAAGCAAAAGTAAACTAAGCAAAATAAAACTAGACGGAAATAAACTAAGCACAAATAAACTAGACAAAAGTAAACTAAGCAAAACAAAATAAAATAAAATAAAAACAGAGAGAGAGGTAGAGTGTACTCCCCAGGTGAACTTATGAGTAGAGCTATGCCTCCCCGGCAACGGCGCCAGAAAACAGTCTTGATAACCCACAAGTATAGGGGATCGCGGCAGTCTTCGAGGGTAGTATAATCCAAATTTATTGATTCGACACAAGGGGAGGTAAAGAATACTTATAAGCCTTAACAACTGAGTTGTCAATTCAGCTGCACCTGGAAAAGCACTAGCAACAGGGGTGATGTGAAAGTAGCAGTAATATGAGAGCAGTAGTAACAGTAACACAGCAGCAGTAATAGCAATATGAGAGCAATGGCACCAGAAGATAGTTGATACTACTTCCAATGACATATAGAACGAGTATATAATGATGAGAGATGGACCGGGGTTCCCAGCGATCTACACTAGTGGTAACTCTCCAATAAGTGACAAGTGTTGGGTGAACAAATTACAGTTGGGCAATTGATAGGAATCAAAGCATTAAGATAGAACATCAGGCTTATTAATTATGTAGGCATGTTTTCCGTATATAGTCGTACGTGCTCGCAATGAGAAACTTGCACAACATCTTTTGTCCTACCAGCCGGTGGCAGCCGGGCCTCAAGGGAAACTACTTGGATATTAAGGTACTCCTTTTAATAGAGTACCGGAGCAAAGCATTAACACTCCATGAAAACATGTGATCCTCACATCACTACCATCCCCTCCGGTTGTCCCGATTTGTCACTTCGGGGCCTTTGGTTCCGGACAGGTGACATGTGCATACAACTTGTAGATACAATCTAAGCAATAAGTATAGAGCTCAAATCTAAGATCATGCCACTCGGGCCCTAGTGACAAGCATTAAGCATAACAAGATTGCAGCAACAAAAACTTCACAAACTTTATAGATAGACTAATCATAATGTATCATCCATCGGATCCCAACAAACACAACACCGATTACATCAGATGAATCTCAATCATGTAAGGCAGCTCATGAGACCATTGTATTGAAGTACATGGGGGAGAGTATACCGACATAGCTACTGCTAGAACCCGTAGTCCATGGGGGAACTACTCACGGAGCATGATGGAGGCGGTGGCGTCGATGGAGATGGCTTCCGGGGGGCACTTCCCCGTCCCGGCAGGGTGCCGGAACAGAGAGTTTTGTCCCCCGAGTGGAGTTTCGCGACGGTGGCGGCGCCCACGGAGTCTTTCCGGAGTTTCGTCAATTGGTACGGTGTTTTTAGGTCGAAAGGGATTTTATAGGCGAAGAGGCGGCGCAGGGGGGCATCTGGGGGCGCCTCACCCTAGGCTGGCGCGGGCCCAGGCTTGGCCGCGCCGCCATAGGGTGTGGTGGCCCTCTGGCCCCTCTCCGACTCTTCTTCGGTGTTCTGGAGCCTTCCGGGAAAAATAGGAGGTTTGGCGTTGATTTCGTCCAATTCAGAGAATATTGCCCGAACAGCCTTTCTGGAACCAAAAACAGCAGAAAACAGGAACTGGCACTGTGGCATCTTGTTAATAGGTTAGTTCCGGAAAACGTATGAAATCATCATAAAGTGCAAGCAAAACATGTAAGTATTGTCATAAAACAAGCATGGAACGACAGAAATTATGGATACGTCGGGGACGTATCAAGTACCAAGGCGCGTACCCAGCGAGACTTAGAATATTGGCTACACTCACCGGCTATATGGTGGGTTTAGCGACAACAAAGCTTGCACTAAAACCTATAGAGACACTCTCAACTTTCCGTTTGCAAGATATAGATAAGAGAGCGTGTATCTAACAGTTCTAAAACTCTGCAAACATAATTCAGCCGATGCATTCCCCCTTATACAGGCTACATGAAGAAGATGCAAAGGCACGCACGGTTGATAGTTTTAACCAATTTTTATTATAGTTTTGCTAATTACTACGCTAGTTAATTAGCAGATAAAGGGTGAAAGTTGTCTATGCTCAAGTAACACTTCTCCAAGTCGTCCATAACCGCGGACACGGCTTTTCGAAAAGATTGTAACCCTGCAGGGGTGCACTACTGGTCTCATACGCTCGATCAACCCTACTGGATCAAAGCAGAGTATCACGACACTACCTCTCCCTTCACCACAGACCAAGTCCAAGAGCCACCTAACTAAGTTAAACCCGTATCGAAGTTCGGTCATATCTCCGAAGTGGATCTAACTGTTTGCGACAGAGTACTAGGTGGTTTAACACACACTGTGGCGATAAACCACTTCGCAGCGGCTCCGCGATCTATATGTGCATACCAGAAACAAGGGATACAAGGCACCCAGGGGCTTCCCCAAATAAAGAAGTAACATGTTGGTATGCACGCGACAAAAGAGTTTAACACACCAAAAACTAATTGTGGCACTTGGACAATGGAAGTAGTTCCGGAATTGGTCGAGGGGGCCCCACTAAACCCCACGTATGGTTAGTGCGCTCAGTCTTGGATCAGATAACAAGAACTCGGGATCCTAAGATATTAGTGGACACAAGCGAGCCGTTTTCAAAACGAAAATCAGCTGACCCACCGATGCCTCTACTTAGCAATTTTATTATTAGCATGAATAAGTAATGTGTCAACTTGTCGAACAGATATAACCATAAGCATGTATATCGGAAAAATCCCCAACAGATATAACCCAACTAGATAACGATGACGATAGCGATAATAGTAACAATATATAACAACGGTACTAAGCAAGCCTACGACTCGCATGGCTGACCCTCTAGCCAACAGCTGTAGGACATATGTATGGGTCTATGGCTTGCAATAGGTGACATGCGATAGATACGTGGTAAGAACGGCACACCAGGATAGCAGTAAGGTAAAGAGGCAAAGCAAATAATAGGTAGCAGGGAAAAGTGCTCGCCTGTCAAGTCAGAAGAAGAAAAACCGGCACGATCCTCCACGGGATAGTAGTCGTACTCCTCGCCATACTCCTCGGTACCGGCGTCTAACGAGAAGAACCAAACACACATACAAGAGAGAGTACACAATCAATAGAAGAAGTGCAATGCGACAAATATGACGAATGACATGTGATATGCAAGAGGGTCCATACTTAGCAGAAATTAAGTGGGGCAATCTGCTAGACAAGATAACTAATAATTGCCCGCACATCCTATATAACTAAGAAGTTCATCCCCACTAACTTATTTCTCTTGACATGCAGCTATGCCACCTCAACGGTCCCACCAAATCAGCTATTTCCTCTACACATCATTCCATCCCATGCATGGGTGCCGCTCCTATGTTCAGGGTGTGCTGTCCTGATAGCTTTCCTTACCACATTAATACATCATCGCAAGCCTCCAATTGTTGGTTCACTTCATTTAGCCATCCATGCATCCACGTTACCTTTTACTCTGGTCTCATGCGAGTCTTGCTGTTCACCCTTCATATTCTCCACTCACACGACACATTAATGCATACATGAGTACTCAAACTGAAACAACTAATAGCCCCGTCCATTGATTTACCCACTGTCCCATTCCCTCTAATTCATCTTCTCCACTGATATGTGCCTCCCGTTTCTGTTCGCCTCCTCCGTCCGAGCAATAATGGAGGAGAAATTGGACGAAGCAGCATTCCATTTCCATAGGCACATGGAAGAAACTGGTGGTGTAAATGAGCAGCTCGCTTTGCCTTTATAAATCAGGATCAACTCGACCCAATTGTTATCTTCATCTATGTGGTGGGCACTACTGCTCAGATCCGATCCCGCAAGCCGGTCTCAAATATCTGCTCCTCTTCTCAACCCTCTCCATTTTTTCCATCGTTGAGGTTAAATTCTGATTTTCCCATATCCCCATGGCCGATGGCAAGAGCTATGGACTATGTGTCGACGATGAGTCGAGGATTAACAGTAACAGGTGCAGGAAACTTTTGGACATGCGTTTGTCCTACTAGGAGCCTCCTCAGCGTACAGGCCCTTCTCACGGTCTGCATCTCTTCATTAGCCTACAGGTACTTCCACTTCTGGATCTCCTTTGCCTGCAACGTCCACCGACAAATGTTTGCCAAGTCTCTCTTTTTAGTTTGTATATTTGTTTTGCGCATTTCTCTTTACAGGCTGGATCAAAGAGAAACCACAAATCTGAGAAAATACCTCCTATGATCATTTATTGGTAGTTTCCCAATTTCTGGTATGGTAAGAAAAATCTTGATTGTTTTCATTAGTTTTCTAGAGTACCAGTGTTTTATTCGCTGATATTTTGCGGTCTCTTTGCAAGCAGAGGGATAATAGATACAAAAGGACATGGTTTACTGAATGCAGGTGATATGGTGAAAGCTACATTATCAGCGGTAGTTTTAACCAATGCCAATTTCCTCATTTTGTTGTATCTTTGCACCGTCCTTAAAATAGATCTGTTAAATGGTTTTAACCATTGATTTGTGTTCAGTTTTGGCTTTTTGGGCGATGCATTGCTAAGTCCGTATGTTGTATTAATATTTCTTTTTTCAGGGAAATGCTATATTAATATTTCAGTTATTCTTTACATGATACCATGTATATTCCAATAACATAGATGTATTGATTAATCTACAGAAGCTCAGTACACGAAGGTGTGATTCATCATATATCAGATGCAATGCAGCTTTCCTTCTAATATATTTTTCATTTATCATTGTTTGGTGTTGTTTGTTGTAAGTTTCCTGTATATAACATAATCCCAAATCAGCATTCATTTTTTTGTGTGTGTTACCTTTCGGGTGGCAAATATGGATCAGGATGGATGCATCATGGATGCCTGACCTGTGTGAGAAACAAAGGTAAAAAATAGACTTCCCTGGTACACTCTTAGCTTCAATATGACTCTGCACATTACATTCGATGTTACCTGCTTATTATTCCTACATCTGTATTATTCCTACATCTGTATCTGACTAAGTTTTCTAACTGTTTTTCTTTTGTTACTTTTTTGAGTCCCCTTTCTGCAATGGCGCACTGATGACAAGTACAGCATCAACAGTCAATCGTCACTATATTAGCACTCAAGAACAGAGACATATATAGTACTCCCTCCTTTCCAAAATGTAGTGCGTGTAAGAATTCTTGAAAGTCAAACGATGTAAAGTTTGATTAAGCATGTAGGGAAAAATATGTAGAATACCAAATCAATACCATTAGATTTCTAACGATGTATATAGTCATATGGTATACATTTGGTATGGTAGATGTAGATATTTTTATCAAAAACTTGGTCAAAGTTGAAATCATTTGACTTTTAATTTTTTTTTTTATGCACTACATTATGATAAAGAGGGAGTAGTTTATACATGAGAAATAGGGAAACACGGTGCAATAGCTTTTTGTGGAACATCATCTCAGCAGACTCGGTTCAAAACATGCAGGTACATCTTAATCTCAACATGCACCCCTAACCGGATTGTTTATTTCAACACCTTAATGTTTCCATCCATCTACCCTCTTTTTTATTCCATATATTATTGATGCAGTTGTGCGCCACTCAGTTCTTTATCCTGCAAGCTATACTCAAATGGTTTTATCTTTTGAACTGAATATCGTAATTACAAAACTGAATGTCTATGGAAGATTTTGTCTGTAGCTAAGTATGTCACGAAATTATCCTGCTTCACTAGCTGTTCTGTAGGGTATGGAACTATTGATTTTTGTGTGGATTAATATATGCATCTTCAGAGACTTAGGTATGAGAGGAATAATAAGCAGGTAAGATCTACTTATCACACACGGTTTTCTCGGAGTTCTTTGCATATGACATGTTTTACTTATGACATAAAATTCTTCATCGAGATTGTTATTATAGTTACTCTTGATACTCACTTAATTTTGATTGTGTTAGTGTTTTTGCTGTATTTGTGGTGAATATTTAATAATAATAAATGATTACTCATTTATCTTCATTTTACTTCATATAGTAAATTATTTATTGTGTAGAACGAAGTGGCTATCACAATTCCCGCAGCAACGTGCGGGGAGTCATCTAGTATCATTTAGTTATCGTGGAATTAACCATTTGGTAGAGATAGAAAAGCCTATGATGCATGACAAGTTCATGTTTGGATTCATCTCGGAAAAACAATTGATTTGATTGAAGTTCGTCGTCAACGGAGACACGGTTCTTGAGATATGACTTATGCAAATTTTTAATTTCAAAACATATTTTTATTACTTGGTCGAACATTATTTATTTAAAAATAATTTTGTAACAGGATAAGACTTGAAATGATTCAAATCCCTGTCATTTAGTACTACTACACAGTTTGTAGACAGTTTGAAGTTCAGATTTTAAAATGTATTTAGAAGCCAGAGAAACAAGCAAAAAGCACCCAGGATTTGATCACTGGACCTTAAACTCGCTGCACATGATAACAGAGAACTAGACTGACTCGATGGCTTTGAGAAATAATAGGAAACAGAGCTGTTGACGTGAAGCTACAGCTAACTGAAAGACACTTTGACTCAAGAACAAAACAGTGCGTGTGAAACTGAAACAAAGTAGATAAGATGGCTTCCGTGAATCCTGTGCGAAACGATCTTGGCTTCCAGGATGCTGCGCACAGTATTAGCCACAAATAAGGGTGTTCGTTCTTGAAATAGAACAGGGTGCAGGGAATTTGAGTGCAGCGCTGCAGTTAACTGAAGAAAAAAAGGACGCTTTAGGCAAACACGCGACGGAGATGTTGTCGAGGATGTGCACTTGCTGGCAGCGCGTCCGTGACGGAAATCGTGCTCGACGTGGTGCGTAAAAGTGCTGGGCATCCGGGCGAACGACCTAGCTACTTGGAACATGCAGAGCACGACGGAAACGACTTGTCGGCGACATGTCTATGAATGCAAACTCTGGCAAAACTTCATGGAGATGCTGCTGTAACGAACTCGAATAGCAGGTGATGGAATTCAACGCGGCTGCTCACCGGGAGGTTATCGATGAAGAGAACCGGCTTGGAGAAGGTCGGAGACGAGGCCACAGTCGACGGCGCGTTCCGGGAAGAAGATGGCGGCGCGGACGCAGAAGTGGAAGCAGAGACACGCGGCGACCGTCAGTGTAGAAGAAGCAGGCGACGACGGCGAAGTCCGTGGCGTCGTTCCAGGGCAGCCTCCGCTCCTGGTCTTCAGCATGGAGTTGGTGGGCGCCATGGCGGCTCCATCCCCACCGCTGGCTCGGCGTGGCGGCGTCTACAGCTACGGCGAAGTCCGGCAGAGTTTAACTAAATGTAACTGAAATCTCTCTGAACTTTTCTTTGGTTCTCTCTGAGGAAGAAGAGTGGCGGCGGCCAGAGAGGGAGAAGGTTAGAGCATGTAGGCCCCTTACTTTTCTCTCCCGTAAAACGCGAGTATTTCGTCCCGTATAAAAAAAAAGTGCTCCTAGATAGACCGTTCCGTCTAGCAGACCCCATATTTCACCCCGTAAATTTGTAAATTTAAAACCCCGGGAAACTTGTTCATATTCATAGTTCATAGAGAGTCGATCATACATACGGATCAACATATATACATACTGAATTGCGCGATCCTAAATGGATCGCGACTTCTAGTCGGAGAAGTCGACGATGTACGCGTCCGCCTCCGCCTCCCGCGCCTGCGCCTCCTTCACGGCGGCGATGGCCGCCGCCTTCTCTTCTTCCTCCGCCCTCTTCTTGTCGGCGTCGTCCTTGAGGGACGCTGCTATCGCCTGCAAGAAGAGGGGATCTTCCTCCTCCTCTTCCTCCTCGCCGGCGAGCGGAGCTCCTCCGCCGCTGGTGCTCCCGATGCGCGCGTCCCATGCCGCCTTCGCCCGGCGGTTGCGCTCCCACTCGGGGCGCCACTTGTCGAAGTCGGGGCCGCTCATCGGCTTGAGCGGCGGATCCTCCTTGTACCAGAGCCCACCCGGCGCGAACTCACGGAGCTTCGGCGGGACGTACAGGGCGCCGGCGTACCTGCAGGCTGCACGGCGGCTCCCGGCGGCGGAACGCTTGCATTGGAGACGCCACGCCTCCTCGACGGTGTCTGGCGAGCGGGATCGCTTCGATCCGCTCGCCGGCGAGGCGGTACTGCGGCGGCGTGCGTACATGCCGACCGGAGGTTGAAATGCGGAGCAAGGGTGGGCGGGATTTCTCGCCGGAGCTAACTGGGGAGGCGGCGGCGCACGGCGGAGCTAGGGTTGCGAGTGAGGGGTTAACCCCTCACTCGCACCTTCGCCCGGTATAAGTAGTGGGCGGCGGTGCGGATTTTCTGGGCCCCGTATTCCGCTGAAACGTGCCGGCCTGAATACGGGGCCTGCTAGACGGCCCAAACCGCGTCTGCCCCGTATCCCGTCGGTATTTTACGGGGTGGGTGGGTTATAAGGGGCATGTTAGACATGCTCTTAGGTTTTGGTTGGGGCTTCATTTTGAGGAGAGGGGAGAAGGATAGAGGAGCAGGGCAGGTGACCGTGATAGGAAGGTTTGGGAGATGCTCACGGTGTCTGGTTTCTGACGGAAAGAAGATAGATGAACAGGAGCTGGGCTGGGCGTCCAAGCAGAAATAGGAACATACTAGGCTGCTTTCTTTTCCATTTTATCTCAACTTCTTTTCTGGTTTTTATTTCAACCCAAAACCAAGACCAATTTGAATTGGGATAAGAGGAAGATTTGTAAATAATTTTAATTCACTGTTGATTTGGATTAAACCAAGCAAAGTATTTTAGTAAATCAAAAAGTTGATTATCACTAGTAGAAAAAAATCCTTCCATCCCAACCCATTAGTCCCCAAATACTTTGACCCGGGACTAATGAGGTCTTTAGTCCCGGTTCTGCTGATGAACCGAGACTAATGCTCTACCTACCGGGACTAAAGGGCAATGGTGGGTTGCGGCCGGTGCAAGCCTCTTTAGTCCCGGTTGGTGTTACCAACCGGGATTAAGGGGTACCTGTTATCACCAGGATTTGACCGAGTCAGAGGTGGGCCGCGATCAAGATGGATTTGAAGAATATACACGGAGGAAATACGTGAATCGGCCTGTTATACAAAGTCTGGGCTAGTTGGCCCGTGTATCTGTAATATAATAGAACGCATCTTAGATTAGAAAATAGAGTTCGACCCGTGCACGATTAGGTGCACACCATGAATTAGAAAGTCCCCTGGACTATAAATATGTATCTAGGGTTTATGGAATAAACAACAACCAACGTTCAACCACAAATCAATCTCGGCGCATCGCCAACTCCTTCGTCTCGAGGATTTCTACCGGTAAGCATCATGCTGCCTAGATCGCATCACAAGCTTTATGTTGTTCACGCGTTGCTCGTACTGAAGCCTTTTTGATGGCGAGCAACGTAGTTATCTTAGATATGTTAGGGTTAGCATTGTTCTTCGTATCATATGCTATCGTAGTGCAACCCTTGCATATCTAGCCGCCCTCACACCTATCTTAGGTGTGGGGGCGGCACCCCGCTTGATCATTATTTAGTAGATCCGATCCGTTACGGTTGCTCCTTGTTCTTCAAGGATTAGTTTAATATCTGCAATAGTTAGGCCTTACAAAGGGTTGGAGGATCCAGCGGCACGTAGGGTGTCGTTTGCTAGTCCTAGACAGGATGTTCCGGGGATCAACCTCGTGTTGGTTGTTAGGCCTTATCTAGGATCGGCTTACGATCACCGTGCGTGGCCGCGAGGCCCAATCGTGAGTAGGATGATCCGATTATGCGGTGAAAACCCTAAATCGTCGTAGATCGCATTAGCTTTATCTTGATCAAGCAGGACCACCATATATTCGTGCACCTCGTACGAATCATGGGTGGATCGGCTCCTTGAGCCGATTCACGGGATAACCTCGAGAGCCGATCGAGGCTCGTATTTAATGTTTACGTGTATGCCATGCAGGAAACTAAGCGAGGCATCTCCATCACCTTCCCGACCAGGTATAGGTCAGGTGGCACGCCCTTGCATCAGCATCGGACGTGTGTACCGCAGGCTTTGCGGGCCGTCGCTCGGAGGGACCAAGGGCCAGCCGCAGCCCTAAGTTGTTCCCGGCTCTACTGTGTTGCCCGTCGCTGCCCGCCGGTGGGTTTTGACCGCAACACATTCTGGCACGCCCGGTGGGACAAGCTTCGACATCAACCACATCGCCATCTACATCTGAGATGGCGGACGGCACGCCAGTCACGTACGAGGATCTGCCCGACGAGCTCAAGAAGAAGTATGACGAGGTCAAAGCAATCCTCGAAGCCGACCTCATCGGCTCTTTTCACAGAACCCGTTCACATGGCATCAGGTGGAAGGGGTTCTCGCCTAACGGTGCACTCGATGGGATAGACCTCTCTGCCCCGTCAGAAGAACGCACCAGGTCCCTGCGGCAGGAGATCAACTACATGGTGGCTCACTCGCTACACCGCCACTCCGAGAACCTGGTGAACACTCTGGAGCGTGTCGCTCTCCGGGTGATCCAGGAGATCATGAGGCACCAGTACTCTCCGTCAGGACCAGCTCTCGGGACACACCAAGGAGAGATGCCACTCCAGTCCCGTCCACCGCTGCCATTTGCGTTGGCAGCACCAAAAGTGCCGAATTCACCGGCATTCGTCGTCTACAAGATCGGTGGTGACCCTAGTGACTGCCAGTTCTTGCATGAGGCGCCTAAGGAGATCCCTCACGGGTACATGTGCACATACGTGCCGGATCTGCGGTAACCGGGCGCTCACAAACCAGGCCGCAACATCGGGGACTTACGGGAAAGCAGGAGGAACGTCGGCAGCAGATCTTGAGAAGCAGACGTGGGTAACTAAATATGCCACCCCGACGAACCTCCGGAGCTCAGCTCCTGCGGTTGGCTCGGAGCTGGAAAAGCAAGCATGGCTGGCTAAGTACGCCACCCCGGCGAATCTTCGAGTTCAACTCCCGCAGCCGGCACGGCGGATCGGATCGGTACCATGCCGAGAGACCAGTTCGGCATGGTACCGAAAAGGAGGGCAATCGGCTATTCCAAGCCGTACCCCGACGAGTACGAGTTGATCCCGCTGCCACCTAAATATCGGCTCCCCGATTTCTCCAAATTCGGTGGATCGAGATGGTTCCAGCTCCATCGAGCATGTGAGCCGATATTTGGCACAGCTAGGAACGGCCTCGGTGTCGGATCCACTACGCGTGAGGTTCTTCTCCACGAGTCCCTCACGGGATCGGCTTTCGGGTGGTACACCTCGTTGCCACCAGACTCGATCCGGACTTGGAAGCAGTTGGAAGAACAGTTCCATATGCAGTACCACTCAGAGGCTTCCGAGTCTGGCCTTGCCAATCTAGCACAAATACGTCGAAGCGTGGAGAACCGTGACGGAATCACATCCAGCGCTTCAGGAATCTTAGGAACCGATGTTATTCGGTTCGCGTGACTGAAAAGGAAGCAGTCGAGTTGGCAGTGGCGGGCCTTGCAGCGCCGCTCAAGGACATGGCCTCCCAAGCAGACTATCCTTCGCTGGCGCACATGGTTCAGAAACTGTCAGCATATGAACAGCGCCACCCGGACTTGTACCAGGACAAATTCAAACGTGCAGTAGTCCTGGTCGAAGCGAGGAAGACGAAGTTTCGCGGGAGATCAAGAGGTAGCAGTGGCTGAATGGACTCGGGGGGCAACCCCCGTGTCCTGCAAATGGGTTAAGCCACCAGGCCCGCCCAGAGGGTTTGATTTTGACGTGACCAAAACTGAGCAAATCTTCGACCTCCTGCTCAAGGAGAAGCAGTTGAAGATACCCGAAGGTCTCAAATTCCCCACGGTTCAGGAGCTGAATGGAAAGCCATACTGCAAATGGCATAACTCGCTCTCCCATGCCACCAACGACTCGCTGGGTGTGGCGTCAGCAGATCCAAATGGCGATAGAACAAGGACGACTGATTTTCAACCAGTACGTCATGAAGGTCGACACTCACCCCTTCCCCGCCGTTAACATGGTGGAGTGCACTTACCCTGAAGGTTGCCAGCCGGGATCCTCGTTCAGTATCAACATGATAGGACCTGGGCACCACTCTGGCAAGGATGGAGATGAGGACAGCTGCTCTCGTAGCAAGGACACAGAGGAGGCCGCTCCGCGCGATCGGCTCCGTCACGATGGCAAGCGCTACGTCACAGAGGGAGAAGTGAAGAACATAAGATATCAGCGACCCCTCTCTGATCACCTCCTCAACAAGTATGTGAGTCAGTATGACCAACGCCGACGATCCAGTGATGATGATGAAAGAGATCGTCTGGCTAGAGAAGCCAGAAGACATCGTCGGCATGATCGCGATGAGGAGGAGTGCGAGCGCCGTGCCAAGGAAAAGACAAGGGAGCAAGGCGACGAAGATAGGCATTGGGATTGCCCCTTCTTCAGACACTGCTGGGATTCAGGAATGAGCCGATTGCCCACAATCGGCAATTGCCCAGAATGCAATCAGAAGAAGAAGGAGGCAGCCAACGTGTCCGTGTTCAAACGTCTAGGGCCTCTCCCAACACAAAGCAAATACGCTGAGTCCCCTCGGTTGGAAGATCTCGAGGATTCAGAAGACGAGGGAGAAGAAGAAGAAGACAGGTACCACCGGCCAAGGTGGTGCCCTGACGGACTCAGCCATTCCCAAAAGCGCAGGGTTCAGCGATTACGTGGCTTGGAGGAAGCCGAAAGGTTATACCTGCATACGCTAAGGAAGGCGCGACCTGATCTGGCTGCGAAAGTTCAGCGAACCCTGGATGAAGAGGGTCGTCCACGGAAAATGGAGTGGCGCCCCAAGCAAAGGAAAGCCGATGATGAAACATCGGCTGGCACAAACACGGTGCTCATCCTTCCAATGGAGGTTAGCGCTCCAGTATTAAACGATGCGCTTAAGGTGGACGACAGCGAGTGCATCGACATGACAAAGGATGAGGGTGGGTTGGTCTTATCCACCGGCCTGACCGTGTAGCAAGAACAAACCGATGAGCAAACATGGAGAGGCCGATCCTTGGGATCGGCCCCGAAGATCTATGAAGGAACATTACAAAACCTTCATTGAAGCGCTTCGATCAATGTGGAGGCCGATTCCAGCAATCGGCCAAAATTATCCTCACCACATGTTCTGCTTGTGTTCAGCATCAATCTACTTGGCAGCGGTTTTTACGTCGGCTAGTAAGTTAAAGAAGAATCAACATTGGTCCTACCAGAGCCGACGTGCAAATATAATGCCTTGGCTGAACTACAGAGCCGATATCTGCAGTTACCTGACAGATTCGACTCGGGGGGCATCTGAACCAGACGAACATGTGAACATCTGCAAGTGAACATGTGTGCAGTGGAATATTGCAGTGAAATAGTGGGGGCCGATAGAAAAATCGGCCAGTAAAAAAAAATTTCAGCATCATACAGCCGATGCGCAGCCATCGACTCTAGTGCAATTATACAAGGTCTACCGGTTCTTCACCAAGTTTCTCCGCCAAGTCCAGTTCAGCTGTGGGGCCTTCTGTTTCTTCGAGGGAGTAAAACAATGAGAGCTTCCTCAGCTGCCTTGAGCCGATTTGGGTTCCTGAACCTTCTTGTCGATTTTCAGCCGTTGGTGCTAATTCAGCAGTGTTGACAGAAGAGGTATATCGGCTTTTGAAGGAATAAAGGTGATCGGCTTGGGTGCATCCTCACTGACATTCTTGCCTCGAGTAAGGCTCGGGGGGCAGCAGGCCTGGTAGATGCTCTGTTTAGGAGCCGATTGGGGTACCATCGGCTGATCTTTCGTCGCAACCTTCTTCACAAAATGATGAGTGTTTGAAGAAGACCATTAGGTCTGGTTGGAAGAATTCAAAGGCTTTCCTGAAGACTCTACATTATCCACCAGATCTTAAAATCATCAGTTGAAGAATTGAAGGGTGAATTTTAAAGGACCGATTTGTTGCTATCGGCTCACTAAATCAGCATAGAGGACATCGGCAAAATCAAAGGAAGTTTTCATTGATAATAAGATTTCTTACAAAAAGAAGCCGATTGTTCGACAAAAGGGAACAGATTACTACTGCTAACCCTATGCTAGTAGATCCCTACTCTAAGGACTGTTGCTGTCTTCGCCATCGCTGGGGTAGCTGCCGTCATTGCTGCTGTCGACGAGTTCCTCGTTGCTGCTACTGTGACCTTCAGCAGAGGCTTCTTCCTCGTCATCATCATTGTCCTCGTCTGACCAAGCCCAGCCCCGGATGCGTTTTGGCGGCGGTTCGTCGGAGGAGGTGTCGTCCTCCTGTTCCTTCTTCATGTCGGAGGAGATGTCTTCATCTTCATTATCCTCTTCTTCTTCTTTGGTGACGGAAGTGAATTTACCTCGGAAGGGAGGATCGTCGTCGTTGCTCTCCGCCTCCAGTACTCCGTCAACCAGGAACCGGAGGTCATCTTCCCCGTCAGTGAGGGGCATGGCCCCATCTGACCAGACGAGGTCTTCGCCCTCTGGTACGAAATCGAAGTCCCACTCCCGCTTGTCCCAATGCTTGGGAGCACGCCGGTTGTACGCCTCCATCTGGTCATGCTCTGGGATCGACTCGCTTGAGGAAGAGGATTGGAGAGAAACGGAAGAGGAGGAAGAGGATGACATGGCTATGGAAGGAGAGGGTTTTTTGGTGCCGATGGCTAGAACAGAGGACGGGGATGAAGAGGGCTAATCGGTCGGCACGGTTAAATAATGAGGAGCCTGGTGGAGATTTCATGCCATTGCAGTTTCCGAGGAGATGATGCTAAAGCTATCGAATTTTGCAGAGAAGCTGAGAATACAGGGCATCATGATGAAGGATACTGCAACGGTTCTGCTCTGCCACGACATGACCCTTCGAAGGAAAAACAGAGTGGTTTTGAAATTATCATTATCAAAACCAGGGGGGCATGTGTTATCACCAGGATTTGACCGAGTCAGAGGTGGGCCGCGATCAAGATGGATTTGAAGAATATACACGGAGGAAATACGTGAATCGGCCTGTTATACAAAGTCTGGGCTAGTTGGCCCGTGTATCTGTAATATAATAGATCGCATCTTAGATTAGAAAATAGAGTTCGACCCGTGCACGGTTAGGTGCACACCATGAATTAGAAAGTCCCCTGGACTATAAATATGTATCTAGGGTTTATGGAATAAACAACAACCAACGTTCAACCACAAATCAATCTCGGCGCATCGCCAACTCCTTCGTCTCGAGGGTTTCTACCGGTAAGCATCATGCTGCCTTGCGATCTAGGCAGCACAAGCTTTATGTTGTTCACGCGTTGCTCGTACTGAAGCCTTTTTGATGGCGAGCAACGTAGTTATCTTAGATATGTTATGGTTAGCATTGTTCTTCGTATCATATGCTATCGTAGTGCAACCCTTGCATATCTAGCCGCCCTCACACCTATCTTAGGTGTGGGGCGGCACCCCGCTTGATCATTATTTAGTAGATCCGATCCGTTACGGTTGCTCATTGTTCTTCAAGGATTAGTTTAATATCCGCAATAGTTAGGCCTTACAAAGGGTTGGAGGATCCAGCGGCACGTAGGGTGTCGTTTGCTAGTCCTAGACGAGGATGTTCCGGGGATCAACCTCGTGTTGGTTTTTAGGCCTTGTCTAGGATCGGCTTACGATCACCGTGCGTGGCCGCGAGGCCCAATCGTGAGTAGGATGATCCGATTATGCGGTGAAAACCCTAAATCATCGTAGATCGTATTAGCTTTATCTTGATCAAGCAGGACCACCATATATTCGTGCACCTCGTACGAATCATGGGTGGATCGGCTCCTTGAGCCGATTCACGGGATAACTCGAGAGCCGATCGAGGCTCGTATTTAATGTTTACGTGTATGCCATGCGGGAAACTAAACGAGGCATCTCCATCACCTTCCCGACCAGGTATAGGTCAGGGTGGCACGCCCTTGCATCAGCATCGGACGTGTGTACCAGAGGCTTTGCGGGCCGTCGCTCGGAGGGACCAGGGCCAGCCGCAGCCCTAAGTTGTTCCCGGCTCTACTGTGTTGCCCGTCGCTGCCCGCCGGTGGGTTTTGACAGCAACAGTACCCTTTAGTCCCGATTCGTGTTCCCAACCGGGACTAAAGGTTTTTCCTGCTTTTTTACTCCCCACGCACCTCCACCCCCCCCCCCCCCGCCCCCTGTAAAATACAAAAGAAAATGATAGAAAATTGAAAAAATAAAATGTTTTCAGATTCTTGTAAGTTATGCAACCTACTATTAGGGAAAATTAACAAATTTGAATTTTCACTTTTTGTGCAAAAAAGGTTTGAAAAATGGTAAAACCGCATTAACTTTTGCATATGACGTCGTAAAAAAACGTATAATATATCAAAATGATCATGGGAAAAAGTTACATCTAAATTCACCTGGGTGTACACAGTTAACCAAATTTTAGATTTTCAAAATTTCAAATGAAAATACGAAAGCAGGAAGATTTTAGTTTTTGCTATAAATTCTGGATTTTAGATTTTTTTATTTTTTAAGAAATTAAAATTAATAATTGTATCATGCATAAAGATTACTTTTATATTTTTCAAATTTTTAGGTTTGGCAAAAAAAAATTAAAATAAAAATAATACAAATAATACAAATTAAAAAGTTAATGTTTATTTATTTGTTCAAGATTATTATTACATCATTACTTTTGTTTATTAATAGAATTATTTTAATTTAAACAATAAAGAAATGTGACATCGACCAACATATGTTAATAGGATTGATATGATACTAATATCACATACATGCGTGCGGCGCACTTGGATGCGGGACGGGATGGAACTCGAAAGTTAAGCGTGCTAGTGCTAGAGTAGTGGGAGGATGGGTGACCGAGCGGAAAGTTTGACCACGAGTAAGTAATTTGACTAGAGATAAGTGTAGTTAGAGATAGAGACTAAACTATGCAAATAACTGAAATAATAGAAATTCTGAAAAAATAGAAAAAAAATGGAGTGGAAAAAATTAGAGAAAAAATTCTTTACCTGGGGAGACATTTTCGCCCCGATGCACGGAACGAACGCGGATGGACCTTTAGTCCCGATTCGTAAGCAACCGGGACTACAGGGGGGCCTTTAGTCGCGCTTAGTTAGTCCCGGTTGCGCAACCGGGATTAATACCCTTTGCGAACCGGGACTGAAGCCCCTTTTTCTACCAGTGTATTATGTTGAATAATTACAAAATAAGAGATTAAGGAGAGGGTATAATATTAACCCATATTTACTAGAAGTTTTGGCATGACCTTTTTAAAAAGTGGTCAAGTGTAGGAATAGAATGGCTAGGTTTGAAGGTTGGAACATCTCAAGTGAGATAGCGGTAAAACATGAGAGAGAGGAACCAACACATAAAAGATGAAAGGCAAAATGAAACCAAATGCAATTTATAAGAACCAAAAGTGACATGATGAGATGCATGAATGCAAGATGATGCACAAACTTGCAAAACTAAAAGGGTACCTCACTTGGGATGTTACAGATACCCCGACGTAAACGGTCATCACGGCCCGTATGGCGTCTGCGGGCCGACGTAAACGGACGCATGCAATCAATTTGGGGGTCCAAAATGCATCAGCCCGTTGGAGATACCCTAATTAAGGAGCATGTTTTTAGGATAACAAATTATTAGGCCATACCGAAGAAGTTCTTTGTAAGACTTTTGAGTAAGTCTTCCATTGTGGCTACGAATGATTCTCAACATTGTTAATCTTTAACATGATTTTTCACCGGCTGCTGCTGTTTTTTGCAGCGGCGCCGGCAAAGTAAACCGCGCCGCCACTGACCCGCCTTGGGCTGCTGCTCGAGATCATGGCGAGGAGATCATGGCACCGGCAAAGAACAGGGTGCCGCCACCTGAGCCGCTTGCCGGCGGTGCGCCCACGATCGGGTGCACGCACGCGCCGGCAAGAGGGCCAAGGTGGGCGCCGCCAGTTCCTTTCTCCGCCATCGATGCCGTCGACTCTGGTATGGTGGATGGGTATGGGGAGAGGAAGGACGAAAAGAAAGTGTAAAGAAAAAGAAATGGAAGCCCCGCCGAGCCGCTGCCTTGGTGGACTCGCCGTCGACGGTGTGGCGCCAGCCACGGGCGCACGGGGGTTTTCTCTCTGCCGCCGCTAGCGAGACGGAGACCGAGGAAGGAGAGATGCGCAGGTGGGGCGAGGAGCTTCGAGTTCGCTCGTCGCCGGCGAGCCGCCGGGCCACGCGCGTGGGCGGGAGGTACAGCCTCCGCGCCGCCGCTTAGAGCACAGAGAGCCAGAGAGGCCAGAGATGGGGCAAAGTATGATCTAGGTTTAGGGTTACAGAGGGGGCGGCGGTTCAGCCGTCACTTTATACCGGCCGAAAGTGAAGGTCCGCCGTCGATCGCATCTGACGGCCAGGAAAGAGCCACGTCGGTGCGTGGAGGCCGTGTTCGGGCCGCGTTTGGCAGGCCGCGTGGGCGACGCGTGCCAGGCCGCGTTAGCAGGCCGCACCGTGTGCGGGCCGCGTCTGCTGGCCGCATGGGCAGCGCGTCTGCTAGCCGCGTGGGCGTTGCGTTGCTGCGCGTCGCTCATTGCGTGCGGGCAGCGTGGGCCGCGACAGTTTTACAGTTTTTCTGTTTTATTTTTGGCAGAGGCATGTTTAGGCAGTTTTGGGTCATTTTTTTTGCCAAAATTTGTCTAGTTTTTTCTTAGGACCAACAAAATATTTGTTCAGAAATTAAAAAGTGAAAGATATGCCTCTGAAAAGTTCAAAAGTTAATAGTGTAAAGTCAAAGTTTCCGCTGCAAATAGTAAAAGAAGCTTTTTTGTCAAGTTTTTTTTCTGAGCAAATTGAACCAACGAGATATTGGTTTTAGGAAATAAATAGTAATAGAGATGCTTCTAAAAGTTTTAAAGTTTAATGAATTCAAAGTTTCCGCTGCAAATAGTTGAAGATGCATTTTAAATTTGAAAAATGCAAAAGTGATGATTAAAATTTGTAAAGCAAATTAAAAGTGATTGTTGAAACAATTATGATTCTATCATTTTATGACCAACGTTATTAATGGCATGATCATATTTTGTTGTAATAATATGTGCAAAAGTGACAACTTAAATTTTGAAAGAGATGATTAAAGTGATTATTGTAACAATTATGGTCCCGTTATTTTTTGACCAACGTTATTAATGACATGATCATGATTTGTTGCAAAGAAGTGCATTTATCTTTATTTCTTCCCAACGGTGATATAGATTTAATTGCACAAACAGTTGTATGTTCTAATTTTGACCAACGTTGGATTATTACATGTAATTGTTGTTAATGTCTCATTTCAGTGTGGTTTAAAGGAGGGTACTACTTGATGAGCTGCATCAAGGATGTTCCAACCCTCAGAGGTGACAACTACATTGAATGTAGAAAGAAGGTCGATTTGTGCTGAGGTGGATAGGGTTCCCATAGCCGGACAGACCAAAAGATCCAGTCAGAAATGACAAGAAAGATGATGCTGCATTGCAGAATAAAAAGTGGCTAAGTGCCATTTATAAAGAATACAATTGAGAACACTATTGTGGGCTCAATTGCAGAGTGTGCTTCCGTAGGGGAGTATCTTGAAAGAATAAAGAGTCAGTTCACTGGTTCTTTAAAGATATGTGCGACCCAGCTGCTGTAGCAACTGGTGACAGAAAAGTACACATGGACAGGAAGGACATGACAAGTGTGCCATATGGTGTAATAATGGTTATGTGGGTGTTGTCTGTGTGTAATGTGAGTGAAAAAAGTGTTGTCCGCGTCGGACAAAGAACAAAAAGAAAAGAAAAGAACCGATGAATCATCAAAATTATGGCACTATCGCTTAGGCCATATTTCGAGGGGGAGAATAGAAAGACTCGCTAAAAATGAAATTCTTCCTCCATTAGAATTCTCAGACATAGAACAGTGCATTGAATGCATTAAAGGAAAATTTGTAAAGCAAATTAAAAAGGGTGCAAATCGAAGCACAACAACACTAGAAATAATTCATACCGATATATGTGGACCATTTCCTGTGAAAAGTGTGGATGGTTATGATTCATTCATAACATTCACGTATGATTACTCCCGATATGGTTATATTTATCCAATAAAAGAAAGAACAGAAACGTTGGATAAATTGAAAATATTTTCAAAGCTGAAGTTGAAAATCAGCATGATAAAAGAATAAAGATAGTCAGGTCTGATCGTGGAGGGGAGTACTACGGTCGACATACTCCATATGGCCAAGTCTCTAGACCTTTTGCAAGGTTCCTACAGGAGACTGGTATAGTCGCCCAGTACTCGATGCCGGGCGAACCTCAGCAAAATGGGGTAGCTAAAAGGCGCAATCGTACCCTTATGGATATGGTGCGCAGTATGATGAGCTATTTCACTCTACCATCGGGATTGTGGATTGAGGCGTTAAAAACCGCTATTCACATTCTAAACAGAGTACCAAGCAAATCGGTGTCCAAAACACCGTATGAGTTATGACCAGGGAGAGTGCCTTTTCTAAACTACCTGAAAGTGTGGGGGAGCCCTGGTGAGGCCAAAGTATTTAATCCAAACATCGCAAAGTTAGATACCAAAACAGTCAGCTGCCATTTTATTGGTTGTCCTGAAAAGTCAAAAGGTTATCATATCTACTGCCCAGAGAAATACACAAAGTTTGTGGAAACGAGACATGTTGTCTTCTTAGAGGACGAAATGATGAGGGGGAGCATGGTAGCTCGGAAAATTGATCTTGAGGAGAAGAGGGTGCATGCAGCTAATCCGATGACTCATGAGCCATTTTTTGCGCTACCATGTGCACCTGTACCGACGATCCATGCGATTGTGGTGCAAGCGCTTGTTGTAACTCCACCCATGACAACGATGAGTGAAAATTCGGAACCTGTCCGTCAGGAGCCGAATGAACCATTTGTTGAGCGTGAAAGGGAGCAACAACAGCCACCTCTAGAGGCAAAAGGATTTACACAAAGAGAAGGGATATATTACAATGAGACATTTTCTCCGGTCTCATGTAAGGATTCCTTCAGAATCATAATGGCACTAGTTGCACATTTTGATTTAGAGTTACATCAAATGGATGTAAAGACGGCATTCCTAAACGGGGATTTAGAAGAAAATGTTTACATGAAACAACCCAAGGGTTTTATCATGGAGGGCAAGGAAGAAATGAGATGCCGCCTAAAGAAATCCATTTATGGATTAAAGCAAGCCTCCAGACAGTGGTATCTAAAGTTTATTGAAACAATCAAGAGATTTGGATTTAAAGAAAATATTGAGGATAATTGCGTTTATGCAAGGTTTAAAAGTGGGAAATATATTTTCCTAATCTTGTATGTGGATGATATTCTGCTTGCCAGCATTGATGTTAGTCTACGGCAAGAGACAAAAAAGTTCTTGTCCTCAAATTTTGATATGAAAGATCTTGGTGAAGCGTCATATGTTTTGGGCATAGAAATTCACCGAGATAGAAATAATGGAATATTAGGACTATCACAAAAGGCTTATTTAGAAAAGATTCTAAGTAAGTATAATATGCATAAGTTCAGTGCCACACCTGCCCCTATAGGCAAGGGCGACAGTTTTGGGAAACATCAAAGTCCCCAAAATCAATATGAGCTCGATCAAATGAAAGTGGTTCCATATGCTTCGGCCATTGGAAGCCTACAATATGCACAAGTGCGCACTCGCCCTGACTTAGCTTTTATCACCGGAGTACTGGGTAGGTATCAAGAAATTTCAGGTTTTGAACACTGGAAAATGGTAAAGAAGGCATTGCGCTATGCGCTATGTGAAAGGCACAAAGAACTACATGCTAACATACAGAAGATCTGATTCCCTAGAAATAAGAGGGTATTCAGATGTAGATTTTGCGGGAGATAAAGATGATAGAAAATCCACATCTGGATATGTATTCACTCTCGCAGGGGGGGCTATTTCGTGGAGAAGCTCCAAACAGACAATAGTTGCATCATCCATGATGTATGCACAATTTATAGCATGTTATGAAGCCACGGGGCAGGCATTATGGTTAAAGAAATTTATACCCGACTTAAAAATGGTAGATTGTATTGACAAACTACTAAAGATGTACTGCGACAATGAGCCTGCAGTATTTTATGCTCACAACAACAAGTCGAGTAATGCTACGAAACCGATTGAGGTCAAGTATTATGTTCTGAAACACAGGGTCCAGGATCAAACTATAAGTCTCGAGCATATAAGGACAAAAGATATGCTTGCGGATCCGCCAACGAAAGACTTACCACCCAGTGTGTTCAAGGAACACGTAGCCGGCTTGGGTTTAAGGGAAAGTCTTACCTATCCTGGATCATAAGAGGCCCAAAAGTAAAAGAATTTGTTTCAAAACAGAGAAGTGTATTGTGGCTGTCTGATTCTATCGGCAATAGAGCCGTGACGATGAAACATGTCCTCTGGACTGATCCAAAATGAAACGAATAAAATAAAAGTATAAAGTTAAAAGTAAAGTTGAGACCAAATGGGAGAATGTTAGGTTGATCTCCACCACGTTCGTGCCCAAAGGCTCGACGTGCCCTTTGACCGCGCCCTGATCGGGGGCGCCCAACCGTTCGCTGGTTGGTGGGCCCCTATCGCCTGCACTATATAGAGTGGTGGGGGCAAGTGGCACAAATCACGAGGTTGGCCCGATCTGCCACTCGCTCCACCAGACGACCCACCGATTAGGGTTCGTGCAGTGCCGACGGGAAGATCCACCGCCACCACTTCCTCACCCATCCGCCGCCGTCACCATGTCAACGTCGACGGGTTCGTCGTCCTCCAGGGAGAAGGTAAACTAACAGTATCTCTCTCTCTCACATAGTACATGAACACATATCCTTTACAGAGATCGTACTACCGCCGTTGATCTACTACTAGTTGATATAAGATATACAACATGTCTGTCTTGATTAAAATTCTAGCTCACATGGTTGTATGTACTATTTAAGGACAAGGAAATGGCCTAGCTGGTGACCATTGGAGATGTAAAATAGCCAAAATTGTTGCTGTCGTTGGACCAAGGAGAAAGAGGAGCAGCGCTGGGGGTTTTGATGTGCCATCACCGCTACGCCCATTGCCAGCCCTAGCAAGGTGCCTTCCCAAATTCCAAGCTCTACTCTCTTCATGGTTGCTTGTTGTGTTTGACCGTGCGCGCTTCGCTAGTTGCGCTCTGGTGTTGTTTGTATCCTACTAGGTTGTGATCGGTGTTGCTGGTATTTTACTTCAGGTTATATGATCCACGATCGATTTATGGTTTGGGTGATCTGGTTATAGATTTTGGCGCTTGGCATACGGAGCACGATCCGCTGCATTTCCATGGCATTGAGACGAGGTGATCCTCTCTTCCTCCTTAATTATCTTTTGACCATGTTTTGATTTAATCCCCATAAATCTTATTGAAATATGATATGTGATCTGTTACTACAAGGTGTGTGAGAATAATCCAAAGAGGCTGCACTACATAATTAATCTAGGGCTTTCTATTTTCATGCCCTCGGGTCCTTAGTTGTACTCAGTTTTTTCCAGCCCCTTAATTTTTCCTCAGTTTTCTCCAAGCCTTTGTCTGAAACCCGCAGAAGGAGCTCAGACGGAAGGAATCCGTTTATTTGAACGTTCTGTGCTAACGTGTGGGGCCGCGTCGTCTGTGGGGCCGCGTCGTGTGGGGTTGGTAGGAAGGGACCGCGTGGGACAGCACGAGACCGTGTTTGGTTGTACGTGAGAGCTGGGTTTTGTCTCTCTCAGCCCAAATTGGTATTTTTAACAGCACCTTTTCCCCTCTTTCTCTCTCTGTCTTTTTCACCAAATTAGTATCAAATCTAGAGAAGCTTCTATTTCTGTCTTTCTTCAATTATTTATGCCTTTTGGCCGTCGTTTTTTGCCCAATATGGCAGTAAATCTAGTAGCAAATCTAGAAGCTAGTATATGATAAATTCACAGCAGCATAATCAGAAAATTAAGTATAATACATAAACTGCATACAGCAGCCAAAAGTAGCCAATAATATTGTTAATGTTCACGACAAACTAAGCTGAAAAAAATACAAGACGCACGCAATGTATGGCCAACAAGAAGATTAGGATACCCCAGGATGAATGAATTTGTTCTTCATTCCTCATATATTTCTTCGTCGCTCCATTCGTGCATTATCTCAAGGAAATATTCATTGAACTCCTTTCTTCTGCAGTGTGCGGCCAATACATCCTCCAAACGGTATGGCCTGTGTTCATTTCTCAGGCCGTAGTTTCCTATTCTATCCACATATAATGGCCACTCATCCCAGGCCTTTGTATCATGAAAGTACTCTTTGATATAACCCAAATCCGCGTAGTAGATGCACCCAGGTCGAAGTGTCGGGTGCACTCTGGTGTCGACGGAGATACACCAGATATAATGCACGAAGAAGGCATGACTGCCAATGGGATGGAGAGAGCGGCTCTGAGTGTCCACACGGTACACCAATGGTTGGTCCTCCAAAAGCATGTTGTCCAACAACACAAGAAGCAGATCACCATCCGACTTCACAAGGTAGAACTTGTCATTTCCAAGTTCTGGAAATGAAATTAGTGTCTCCATCTTGACAGTGCTCGTTGATACGTCTCCGACGTATCGATAATTTCTTATGTTCCATGCCACATTATTGATGATATCTACATGTTTTATGCATACTTTATGTTGTATTTATGCATTTTCCGGCACTAACCTATTAACGAGATGCCGAAGAGCCAGTTGCTGTTTTCTGCTGTTTTTGGTTTCAGAAATCCTACAAAGGAAATATTCTCGGAATTGGACGAAATCAACGCCCAGGGGCCTATTTTGCCACGAAGGTTCCAGAAGACCGAAGAGAAGACGAAGTGGGGCCACGGGGCGACGACACGCCAGGGCAGCGCGGCCTGGGCCCTGGCCGCGCGGCCCTGCTGTGTGGGTCCCCCGTGACTCTCCCGACTCCGCCCTTCCGCCTACTTAAAGCCTCCGTCGCGAAACCCCCAGTACCGAGAGCCACGATACGGAAAACCTTCCAGAGACGCCGCCGCCGCCAATCCCATCTCGGGGGATTCTGGAGATCGCCTCCGGCACCCCGCCGGAGAGGGGAATCATCTCCCGGAGGACTCTTCATCGCCATGGTCGCCTCCGGAGTGATGAGTGAGTAGTTCACCCCTGGACTATGGGTCCATAAGCAGTAGCTAGATGGTCGTCTTCTCCTTATGTGCTTCATTGTCGGATCTTGTGAGCTGCCTAACATGATCAAGATCATCTATCTGTAATGCTATATGTTGTGTTTGTCGGGATCCGATGGATAGAGAATACTATGTTATGTTGATTATCAATCTATTATATATGTGTTGTTTATGATCTTGCATGCTCTCCGTTATTAGTAGAGGCTCTGGCCAAGTTTTTACTCTTAACTCCAAGAGGGAGTATTTATGCTCGATAGTGGGTTCATGCCTCCATTAAATGCTGGGACGAGTGATGAGAAAGTTCTAAGGTTGTGGATGTGCTGTTGCCACTAGGGATAAAACATTGATGCTATGTCCGAGGATGTAGTTATTGATTACATTACGCACCATACTTAATGCAATTGTCCGTTGTTTGCAACTTAATACTGGAAGGGGTTCGGATGATAACTCGAAGGTGGACTTTTTAGGCATAGATGCATGCTTTGGATAGCGGTCTATGTACTTTGTCGTAATGCCCAATTAAATCTCACTATACTTATCATATCATGTATGTGCATTGTCATGCCCTATCTATTTGTCAATTGCCCGACTGTAATTTGTTCACCCAACATGCTATTTATCTTATGGGAGAGACACCTCTAGTGAACTGTGGACCCCGGTCCTATTCTTTTACATTGAATACAATCTGCTGCAATACTTGTTCTACTGTTTTCTGCAAACAATCATCATCCACACTATACATCTAATCCTTTGTTACAGCAAGCCGGTGAGATTGACAACCTCACTCTGTTTCGTTGGGGCAAAGTACTTTGGTTGTGTTGTGCGGGTTCCACGTTGGCGCCGGAATCCCTGGTGTTGCGCCGCACTACATCCCGCCGCCATCAACCTTCAACGTGCTTCTTGGCTCCTCCTGGTTCGATAAACCTTGGTTTCTTTTCGAGGGAAAACTTGCTACTGTGTACATCATACCTTCCTCTTGGGGTTCCCAACGAACGTGTGTATTACACGCCATCAAGCTCTTTTTACGGCGCCGTTGCCGGGGAGATCAAGACACGCTGCAAGGGGAGTCTCCACAATCCAATCTCTTTACTTTGTTTTTGTCTTGCTTTATTTTATTTACTACTTTGTTTGCTGCACTTATATCAAAACACAAAAAAATTAGTTCCTAGTTCTACTTTATTTACTGTCTTGTACTCCATAACAAAAACACAAAAAAAAAAATAGTTACTTGCATTTTACTTTTGCTACCATGTCTAGTTCTGCACTTGTTACTTCTTCACCTGAGGAATTAGTCTTCACTTTTAAACAAGGGGATGAGGAGAGTTTTAAAGATGCTTGGTCCAGAATTTTTACTTCTTATCGTAAAGCTGAACCTCAAATGACTCTAAGTTTGCTCCTTAGTAATTTTTATTTTGGTCTTATGATTCGCTATAGATATGCCTTGGATGCTGTAGTGGGAGGAGATTTCCTTCATTGCAATGGGGATCAAGCTTTTAATGCCATAAAGAAGTTGGTTGCATCACATGATTCAGCTAATAACTTTGATTCAGCCCTTATTAGCATTTATAATAGATTAAACACTCTTGAGACAAGTGCATCTCGCTTGAATGAAAATTATAGATATGTTCGTAACCGTCTTGATCAAGTTTTAGTGAACTCTGAACCTTCATTATGGGATCCTACTATTAAAATTGTTATCGGTGACCAAACTCTTCATGCCAATTGTGATATTATGTCTGAATTTTGCTTAATGCCTAAGAGTATTCATGAATCTTTGAAACTTTGGGGATTCGTTGAAGGGGGAGAAGGAATAACTCTTATTGATAACTCTGTTATAATTCCTAAAGGAATAGCTGCGGGTGTGCATACAACCGTTCTTGGGAGAACAATATCCATTGATTATCTTGTTATTGAATGTGCAGGAACAGGGCAAATCACACTCGGAAGATCCCTGCTGAAACTATTGGAAGCCGTCATAGATATGGGAGAAGGCACCCTAAAATTCACCTCTACACCCGGGGGTAGACATATATTCCCTAAATCAAAGAGTAAGAAAAAGAACAAGAAAGGTAAGGGTAAAGCCCAAGGTAATGTTGATGCTTCATCTCTCGATAACACTTGATATACACTTTCTGCGCCTAGCTGAAAGGCGTTAAAGAAAAGCGCTTATGGGAGACAACCCATGTTTTTACTACAGTACCTTTATTTTATATTTGAGTCTTGGAAGTTGTTTACTACTGTAGCAACCTCTCCTTATCTTTATTTTATTGCATTGTTGTGCCAAGTAAAGTCGTTGATAGTAAGGTTCATACTAGATTTGGATTACTGCGCAGAAACAGATTTCTTTGCTGTCACGAATTTCTACCTGCCTCTCTGTAGGTAGCTCAGAAAAATATGCCAATTTACGTGCGTGATCCTCAGATATGTACGCAACTTTCATTCAATTTGGGCATTTTGATTTGAGCAAGTCTGGTGCCACTTTAAAATTCGTCTTTACGAACTGTTCTGTTTTGACAGATTCTGCCTTTTATTTCGCATTGCCTCTTTTGCTATGTTGGATGAATTTCTTTGATCCATTAATGTCCAGTAGCTTTGTGCAATGTCCAGAAGTGTTAAGAATGATTATGTCACCTCTGAACATGTAAATTTTTATTGTGCACTAACCCTCTAATGAGTTGTTTTGAGTTTGGTGTGGAGGAAGTTTTCAAGGATCAAGAGAGGGAGATGATACAATATGATCAAGGAGAGTGAAAGCTCTAAGCTTGGGGATGCCCCGGTGGTTCACCCCTGCATATTTTAAGAAGACTCAAGCATCTAAGCTTGGGGATGCCCAAGGCATCCCCTTCTTCATCGACAACATTGTCGGGTTCCTCCCCGAAACTATATTTTTATTCCATCACATCTTATGTGCTTTGCTTAGAGCGTCGGTTTGTTTTTGTTTTTGTTTTTGTTTGAATAAAATGGATCCTAGCATTCATTGTGTGGGAGAGAGACACACTCCGCTGTTGCATATGGACAAATATATCCTTAGGCTTTACTCATAGTATTCATGGCGAAGGTTGAATCTTCTTCGTTAAATTGTTATATGGTTGGAATCGGGAAATGCTACATGTAGTAATTCTAAAATGTCTTGAATAATTTGATACTTGGCAATTGTTGTGCTCATGTTTAAGCTCTTGCATCATATACTTTGCACCTATTAATGAAGAAATACATAGAGCTTGCTAAAATTTGGTTTGCATATTTGGTCTCTCTAAAGTCTAGATAATTTCTAGTATTGAGTTTTGAACAACAAGGAAGACGGTGTAGAGTCTTATAATGTTTACAATATGTCTTTTATGTGAGTTTTGCTGCACCGGTTCATCCTTGTGTTTGTTTCAAATAACCTTGCTAGCCTAAACCTTGTATCGAGAGGGAATACTTCTCATGCATCCAAAATCCTTGAGCCAACCACTATGCCATTTGTGTCCACCATACCTACCTACTACATGGTATTTCTCCGCCATTCCAAAGTAAATTGCTTGAGTGCTACCTTTAAATTTCCATCATTCGCCTTTGCAATATATAGCTCATGGGACAAAATAGCCTTAAAAACTATTGTGGTATTGAATATGTACTTATGCACTTTATCTCTTATTAAGTTGCTTGTTGTGCGATAACCATGCTCCTGGGGACGCCATCAACTCTTTGTTGAATATCATGTGAGTTGCTATGCATGTCTGTCTTGTCTGAAGTAAGGGAGATTTACCACTCATTTAATTGTTAGAGCATGCATAATGTTAGAGAAGAATATTGGGCCGCTAACTAAAGCCATGAATCATGGTGGAAGTTTCAGTTTTGGACATATATCCTCAATCTCATATGAGAACATTAATTGTTGCTAAATGCTTATGCATTAAAGAGGAGTCCATTATCTGTTGTCTATGTTGTCCCGGTATGGATGTCTAAGTTGAGAATAATCAAAAGCGAGAAATCCAAATGCGAGCTTTCTCCTTAGACCTTTGTACGGGCGGCATAGAGGTACCCCTTTGTGACACTTGGTTAAAACATGTGTATTGCGATGATAATCCCGGTAATCCGAGCTAATTAGGACAAGGTGCGGGCACTATTAGTATACTATGCATGAGGCTTGCAACTTGTAAGATATAATTTACATGATACATATATTTTATTACTACCGTTGACAAAATTGTTTCATGTTTTCAAAACCAAAGCTCTAGCACAAATATAGCAATCAATGCTTCCCTCTGCGAAGGGCCTTTCTTTTACTTTTATGTTGAGTCAGTTCACCTATTTCTCTCCACCCCAAGAAGCAAACACTTGTGTGAACTGTGCATTGATTCCTACATACTTGCGTATTGCACTTGTTATATTACTTTACATTGACACTATCCATGAGATATACATGTTATAAGTTGAAAGCAACCGCTGAAACTTAATCTTCCTTTGTGTTGCTTCAATACCTTTACTTTGATTTATTGATTTATGAGTTAACTCTTATGCAAGACTTATTGATGCTTGTCTTGAAGTACTATTCATGAAAAGTCTTTGCTTTATGATTCGGTTGTTTACTCATGTCATTACCATTGTTTTGATCGCTGCATTCATTACATATGCTTACAATAGTATGATCAAGGTTATGATGGCATGTCACTCCAGAAATTATCTTTGTTATGGTTTACCCGCTCGGGACGAGCAGAACTAAGCTTGGGGATGCTGATACGTCTCCGACGTATCGATAATTTCTTATGTTCCATGCCACATTATTGATGATATCTACATGTTTTATGCATACTTTATGTCGTATTTATGCATTTTCCGGCACTAACCTATTAACGAGATGCCGAAGAGCCAGTTGCTGTTTTCTGCTGTTTTTGGTTTCAGAAATCCTACAAAGGAAATATTCTCGGAATTGGACGAAACCAACGCCCAGGGGCCTATTTTGGCACGAAGCTTCCAGAAGACCGAAGAGAAGACGAAGTGGGGCCACGGGGCGACGACACACCAGGGCGGCGCGGACTGGGCCCTGGCCGCGCGGCCCTGCTGTGTGGGTCCCCGTGACTCTCCCGACTCCGCCCTTCCGCCTACTTAAAGCCTCCATCGCGAAACCCCTAGTACCGAGAGCCACGATACGGAAAACCTTCCAGAGACGCCGCCGCCGCCAATCCCATCTCGGGGGATTCAGGAGATCGCCTCCGGCACCCTGCCGGAGAGGGGAATCATCTCCCGGAGGAATCTTCATCGCCATGGTCGCCTCCGGAGTGATGAGTGAGTAGTTCACCCCTGGACTATGGGTCCATAAGCAGTAGCTAGATGGTCGTCTTCTCCTTATGTGCTTCATTGTCGGATCTTGTGAGCTGCCTAACATGATCAAGATCATCTATCTGTAATGCTATATGTTGTGTTTGTCGGGATCCGATGGATAGAGAATACTATGTTATGTTGATTATCAATCTATTACCTATGTGTTGTTTATGATCTTGCATGCTCTCCGTTATTAGTAGATGCTCTGGCCAAGTTTTTACTCTTAACTCCAAGAGGGAGTATTTATGCTCGATAGTGGGTTCATGCCTCCATTAAATCTGGGACAGTGACAGAAAGTTCTAAGGTTGTGGATGTGCTATTGCCACTAGGGATAAAACATTGATGCTATGTCCGAGGATGTAGTTATTGATTACATTACGCACCATACTTAATGCAATTGTCTGTTGTTTGCAACTTAATACTAGAAGGGGTTCGGATGATAACCTGAAGGTGGACTTTTTAGGCATAGATGCATGCTGGATAGCGGTCTATGTACTTTGTCGTAATGCCCAATTAAATCTCACTATACTTATCATATCATGTATGTGCATTGTCATGCCCTCTCTATTTGTCAATTGCCCGACTATAATTTGTTCACCCAACATGCTACTTATCTTATGGGAGAGACACCTCTAGTTAACTGTGGACCCCGGTCCTATTCTTTTACATTGAATACAATCTGCTGCAATACTTGTTCTACTGTTTTATGCAAACAATCATCATCCACACTATACATCTAATCCTTTGTTACAGCAAGCCGGTGAGATTGACAACCTCACTGTTTCGTTGGGGCAAAGTACTTTGGTTGTGTTGTGCAGGTTCCACGTTGGCGCCGGAATCCCTGGTGTTGCGCCGCACTACATCCCGCCGCCATAAACCTTCAACGTGCTTCTTGGCTCCTCCTGGTTCGATAAACCTTGGTTTCTTTCTGAGGGAAAACTTGCTACTGTGTACATCATACCTTCCTCTTGGGGTTCCCAACGAACGTGTGTATTACACGCCATCACTCGTGCGCTGCTGCAATTGTACATTGGTGCACACTAATCTTCTGGACTCAAAATTGTCCACAGCTATTGCATACAGTTCACCATTGAACGGGGTAATGCAACGCAGACCATGGTTCTCGATCGAAAATCTTCCTTCTCCCCAATCTTCATATATATCCTTAGTTGGAGTGCTCTCATCGACCCAACCAATTTCCTCCGAGTAATGTGCGGAAACGAAGACCATAGTCGGGGATTTGATTACAGCGACTGAATCCAGAAAAACAGATGGCATCTGCGCCTCAAACATAGTGTTCGATGTCTTTGTGAGTGGGTTCAGAAGCCGTATCTTGTGCGGCGGGTTCTTCTGGGTAAGCACGATGACGCCACGGCAAAAGCCGACGAAGTAGTATCTAAAATATATTGATGAAGATAACATTCAGCACTAAGATTGGAAATAAGAATAGATTAACCCTGTAGATATGGAGGAATTTGAACCTTGCACGAACTTCAGATAGATCTATGGTGACGTAGCGGGATGTGCCGAGTTGGAGGAAGGTGAACTCAGCGGCGCGTGGAAGGGCGTGGTCTGCCATGATCCATTCGTGCATGTGCACATCGGGCTCAGGTAAACCTGAGCTCCAATTTCTACGGACTTGCCTCATAGCAGAGTAGGTGTCCACGTACTCCTCATTCGCCAGTAAGCATTCGGAGATCTTGTGAAGTGGTCCGTCAGCCATGAGAGAGGCCCAGTTCACGGAGGCGCCGTGCTTGGATGCGCCGCCCTCGGAGGCGACGGGCTCGGGGGCGATGGCCGCCGGCGCATTCTTATTCTCCATCGCCGGCAGGGGAGCGCTCGTACAGCGGTTGGGGTTTTTTCCTTCGATTTGGAGAAGTTGATGGGACGTGAGAGGCGTGGTTTCGTGCGTGAGCGAGAATGAGACGTACTGTGTGCAGAGGGAGGGAGAGAGGGGCTTATGCGTCCTAAATGCGATCTGCGTCCTATGCGTCCACTATTGCACGTCTGCACCGCGACGCGCGTCAACAATGGCACGTCTTCCACTTCTGCACCGCAACACGCGTCCTCGAGTCTAACCCTGGAAATTTAGATATACTCAGGTATACCCTCGAGTCATATACTAGCATTTTTTGTGTGCTCAGTTTTCCCCTTCAGTGCTAATACTGGCTAGTGCAATATACTCAGTTTTACCCTCAAGTGGTTGGTCAACAGAGAGTCAACAAATGAGATTAACTAGTTAAATGAGTTATTTAATGTGCAAAAAATTCTTAAAAAGAGTGGCACTTACTCATGGAGTCTTTACCACAAATTTCCACTTCTCAAATGATAGATAAATCATAGATAAATCAAGTTTTACCACAAATTGCCACTTCTCAAATCACCTAGTAGCTATGAAGGTGCATGGTTTTTCACAATAAGCGCTACCCAAAACAGCTTTCCCCAAAACATACTTTGTCTGAATGAGGCCATAATTTTCACACTCATGTATATTTGTATTGCAAATAGTTTGAGGTAGGCCAAGATGGGTTTCATCGTACAAAACACGCATTTTCCATTTTTTAAATCTCATATTTGAATCCCTTAGTCTGTTTACTACTCACTTGCCCTTGGTTTCTTCATACTACTCAGTTTTGCCATCTCCCTTCACAAATTCTCACAGACGCCCAACATTGCCCTGATTGGTCTAGCCCATGTCACGCGGATCGTGCCCGCCGACCGTTGATCGTATGATTTAACGGGCAGGATAACCCCTATCTCTCTCTGGTCGGGGCCACCACCCTCTCTCTCCCTGTCGGCGGTTAGCTTCCACCCTCTATGTATGCTAAAGGGCGGTTACCCAGTACGCTAAAGTTTGGTTTTCTGCATTATTTTTCACGAGCTAAATTATAAACTCTTTTAGGCATTATTTTTCACGCAAAAAATGATAAACCATCACTGATTTGTTGTAGCCATTACTTTTCACGCAAAAAATGATACACCATCACCCATTTCTTGTAGCCATTACTTTGCACGCAAAAAATGATAAACCAACACCAATTTGTTGTAGCCATTACTTTTCACGCAAAAAATGATACACCATCACCTATTTCTTGTAGCCATTACTTTCCACGCAAAAAATGATAAAGCATCACCGATTTCTTATAGCCATTATTTTTCACGCAAAAAATGATACACCATCACCCATTTCTTGTAGTCATTACTTTCCACGCAAAAAATGATAAACCATCACCGATTTGTTGTAGCCATTACTTTTCACGCAAAAAATGATGAAAAATCACCGATTTCTTGTAGCCATTACGGTAAAATGATAAACTATCACGAATTACACTTTCTTTTAGGCATTACTTTTCACGGTAAAATGATAAACTATATCACGAAGTTCCATTTTCATCAAGATAGTCCGCATTACTTTTTTGTTGAGATATATACCCCCAAAACGGTCATCTCCTCCTTAATTTATTGTGTAAACCCCCACAATGGTCACTTCCTCCTTAATTTATTGTGTAAACCCCTACAACGGTCATCTCTCGCTTATAAACACCCACAACGGCCATCCCTTGTGTCAATAGGTTCTGCCTCTCTCTTCTTCGTTCACATACACTTGATCCATTGCCATGGCTTCCACGTCTCGGACGCGAACCGGAAGGGGAAGGGGAAGGGGCGGCCGGGGTGGTGGATCATCATCATTGCCACCACCACCGTCAACACTGCCATTGATCATAGAGGAGTTCTTCATCGTCGTCTATGAAGACCCTTTGGCCAAGAAGGTACGTACGCGTTCCCATATATATGATGCATGTGATTAATTATGGGCATGTTCTAAAAAAACCTTTAATTTCAAACGATCGGCGCTCGATCTCTTTACAGGCACTCCCAAAAAAGTTTGCGGACTACCTTGATGGCCAGGAGCCAGCTAAGGTGTATCTGTGAGCAGCTGACTACGGTCCTCGTCTCTGGCCGTGGAGGTCCTATTTGACGGACAAGGCCGGATGTACCTCGACAAGGGCTGGGAGAATTTCGCCATCGCGCACGGTGTGGATTTCGGCTGCTACGTACACTTCAAATATGAAGGCGATGATGTGCTCACAGTGAAGGTGTTCGACAGAACAATATGCAGGAAGTACTACTACTCAGACGACGAAGATACTGACGATGAAAGAAACGACGACGTGAAGCCATGCATCCATCCCACTACAAGAAAAGTTGCCATGGCCGACGAAGTTGAAGTCGCGCCGTGGTTGCTGGTGCACCATGGCCGACGATTATTGGTCTCTCCGTGGTGCATGTCAAAAAAAAAATTCTCGTTTGTTAGGCCACCTAGCCCGACGAAAATGGCCAAAACGTCGCGTATGGTGGCCCGGGACGTGGTGCATCCAGAATTCTCGGGTTCGCCGGCCGAGTCAACGCAAATCCGCACCGCCCAGGGATGTAGGGCCCAGATGGCAGCCTCTCTGGCATTGTTTTTTTCTCGATCGCGCCATCTCATTCAACGCTCTCCGATCGAGCCGTTTACGATGCAGGATCATGGGTCCCGCATGTTATTCTCTATGAACCAAAATTCTTTCTATTCTTGGATTTTTTTTACCCCCTGATTTCTGGCTATTTCCTTTTTCTTTTGATCCCTTGCCGTTTTGGAAACGTTGAGACCGCTGCTGCTAAATGGGACCCGCATGTCATCCTCTATGTGCAATCAACTTTCTTTTCTTGGAGTTTTTTTTTGGCACCTCATATTTGGTCACTTGCCTTTTTCTTTCGATCCCGTGCCACCTCTCAAACGGTGAGACCGCTGCTGCTAAATGGTACCCGCATGTCATCCTCTATGTACTATAAAACTTTCTTTTCTTGGATTATTTTTGGCACCTCATATTTGATCACTTGCCTTTTTCTTTCGATCCCCTGCTGCCTCTCAAACGGTGATACCGCTGCTGCTAAATGGGACCCGCATGTCATCCTCTATGTACTATAAAAATTTATTTTCTTGGATTATTTTTGGCTCCTGATATTTGGTTACTTGCCTTTTTCTTTCGATCCCCTGCCGCCTCTCAAACGGTGATACCGCTGCTGCTAAATGGGACCCGCATGTCATCCTCTATCTACTATAAAACTTTCTTTTCTTGGATTATTTTTGGCTCCTGATATTTGGTCACTTGCCTTTTTTTCTTTCGATCTCATGCCACGTTTGAAACGTTGAGGAACCTCGTTGGCTCATGGGACCCGCATGTCATCCTCTATGTGCTATAAAAGTTTTTTTTCTAGGGTTTTTTTTCACTCTCCGATTTTTGGCTATTTCCTTTTTCTTTTGATGCCCTGCCGCCTTGGAAACGTTGAGTAAGCTGCTTACTCATGGGACCCGCATGTCATCCTCTATGTACAATCAAGTTTCTTTTCTTGAATTATTTTTAGCTCCTGATATTTCGTCACTTGCCTTTTTCTTTCGATCTCATGCCACGTTTGAAACGTTGAGGAACCTGCTGGCTCATAGGACCCACATGTCATCCTCTATGTGCTATAAAAGTTTGTTTTCTTGGATTTTTTTCACCCTCTGATTTTTGGCTATTTGCCTTTTCCTTTTGATCCACTGCCCCCTTTGAAACGTTGAGTAAGCTGCCGGCTCATGGGACCCGCATGTCATCCTCTATGTCCATCAACTTTTTTTTCTTGGATTTTTTTTTGACCCCTAATTTATAGCTACTTTCTTTTTCTTTTGATCTCAAACCACATTTCAAACATTGAGACTGATGCGTGCAGTGAACACACGTCCGTTGGGAACCCCAAAAGGAAGGTGTGATGCGTACAGTAGCAAGTTTTCCCTCAGTAAGAAACCAAGGTTATCGAACTAGTAGGAGTCAAGGAACACGTGAAGGTTGTTGGTGACGGAGTGTAGTGCGGCGCAACACCAGGGATTCCGGCGCCAACGTGGAACCTGCACAACACAATCAAAGTACTTTACCCCAATGTAACAGTGAGGTTGTCAATCTCACCGGCTTGCTGAAAACAAAGGATTAACCGTATAGTGTGGAAGATGATGTTTGTTTGCGAAGAACAATAAAGAACAAGTATTGCGATAGATTGTATTTCTGATGTAAAGAATGGACCGGGGTCCACAGTTCACTAGTGGTGTCTCTCTCATAAGATAAATAGCATGTTGGGTGACAAATTACAGTTGGGCAATTGACAAATAAAGAAGGCATAACAATGCACATACATATATCACGATGAGTACTATGAGATTTAATCAGGGCATTACGACAAAGTATATAGACCGCTATCCAGCATGCATCTATGCCTGAAAAGTCCACTTTCAGGTTATCATCCGAACCCCTTCTAGTATTAAGTTGCAAACAACAGACAATTGCATTAAGTATGGTGCGTAATGTAATCAACACAAATATCCTTAGACAAAGCATTGATGTTTTATCCCTAGTGGCAACAACACATCCACAACCTTAGAACTTTCTGTCACTGTCCCAGATTCAATGGAGGCATGAACTCACTATCGAGCATAAATACTCCCTCTTGGAGTTACAAGTATCAACTTGGCCAGAGCCCCTACTAGCAACGGAGAGCATGCAAGAACATAAACAACATATATGATAGATTGATAATCAACTTGACATAGTATTCCATATTCATCGGATCCCAACAAACACAACATGTAGCATTACAAATAGATGATCTTGATCATGATAGGCAGCTCACAAGATCTAACATGATAGCACAATGAGGAGAAGACAACCATCTAGCTACTGCTATGGACCCATAGTCCAGGGGTGAACTACTCACACATCGATCCGGAGGCGATCATGGCGATGAAAAGCCCTTCGGGAGATGATTCCCCTCTCCGGCAGGGTGCCGGAGGCGATCTCCTGAATCCCCCGAGATGGGATTGGTGGCGGCTGCGTCTCTGGAAGGTTTTCCGTATCGTGGCTCTCGGTACAGAGGGTTTCGCGACGAAGGCTATAAGTAGGCGGAAGGGCAGAGTCGGAGGGCTGACGAGGGGCCCACCCCATAGGGCGGCGCGGGCTCCCCTCTGGCCGCGCGGCCCTATGGTGGTGGCGCCTCGTGGCCCCACTTCGTATCCTCTCCGGTCTTCTGGAAGCTTCGTGGAAAAATAAGACCCTGGGCGTTGATTTCGTCCAATTCCGAGAATATTTCCTTTGTAGGATTTCTGAAACCAAAAACAGCAGAAAATAGCAACTGGCTCTTCGGCATCTCGTCAATAGGTTAGTGCCGTAAAATGCATAATAATTACATAAAGTGTGTATAAAACATGTGAGTATCATCATAAAAGTAGCATGGAACATAAGAAATTATGGATACGTTTGAGACGTATCAAGCATCCCCAAGCTTAGTTCCTACTCGCCCTCGAGTAGGTAAACGATAACAAGGATAATTTCTGAAGTGACATGCTATCATAATCTTGATCAATACTATTGTAAAGCATATGAGATGAATGCAGCGATTCGAAGCAATGGTAAAGACAATGAGTAAACAACTGAATCATATAGCAAAGACTTTTCATGAATAGTACTTTCAAGACAAGCATCAATAAGACTTGCATAACAGTTAACTCATAAGCAATAAATTCTTAGTAGAAAGCTTTGAAGCAACACAAAGGAAGATATAAGTTTTAGCGGTTGCTTTCAACTTCAACATGTTTATCTCATGGATAATTGTCAACATAAAGCAATATAACAAGTGCAATATGTAGATATGTAAGAATCAATGCACACAGTTGACACAAGTGTTTGCTTCTAAGATAGAAAGAAGTAGGTAAACTGACACAACATAAAGTAAAAGAATGGCCCTTCGCAGAGGGAAGCATGGATTACTATTTTTCTGCTGGAGCTTTTCATTTTGAAAACATAGAAACAATTTTTTCAACGGTAGTAATAAATCATATGTGTTACGTATAAGACATCCTATAAGTTGCAAGCCTCATGCATAGAATACCAATAGTGCTCGCACCTTGTCCTAATTAGCTTGGATTAACACGGATTATCATTGCATAACATATGTTTCAACCAAGTGTCACAAAGGGGTACCTCTATGCCGCCTGTACAGAGGTCTAAGGAGAAAGTTCACATTGGATTTCTCGCTTTTGATTATTCTCAACTTAGACATTAATACCGGGACAACATAGACAACAGATAATGGACTCCTCTTTTAATGCTTAAGCATTCAACAACGGATAATATTCTCATAAGAGATTGAGGATTTGTGTCCAAACTGAAACTTCCACCATGATTCATGGCTTTAGTTAGCGGCCCAATGTTCTTCTCTAACAATATGCATACTCAAACCATTTGATCATGAAAATCGCCCTTACTTCAGACAAGACGAACATGCATAGCAACTCACATGATATCCAACTAAGGTGTAATAGTTGATGGCGTCCCCAGAAACATGGTTACCGCTCAACAAGCAACTTATAAGAAATAAGATACATCGCTACATATTCAATACCACAATAGTTTTTAAGGCTATTTTCCCATGAGCTATGTATTGTAAAGGCAAAGAATAGAATTTTAAAGGTAGCACTCAAGTAATGTACTTTGGAATGGCAGAGAAATACCATGTGGTAGGTAGGTATGGTGGACACAAATGGCATAGTTTTTGGCTCAAGGATTTAGATGCACGAGAAGTAATCCCCCTCAATACAAGGCTTAGGCTAGCAAGGTTGTTTGAAACAAACTCAAGTATAAACAGTACAGCAAAGCTTACATAAGAACATATTGCAAGCATTATAAGACTCTACACTGTCTCCTTGTTGTTCAAACACCTTAACCAGAAAATATCTAGACTCTAGAGAAACCAATCATGCAAACCAAATTTTAACAAGCTCTATGTACTTCTTCATTAATAGGTGCAAAGTACATGATGCAAGAGCTTAAACATGATCTATATGAGCACAACAATTTCCAAGTATCAAATTATTCAAGACATTATACCAATTACAACATGAAGCATTTTCCGTTTCCAACCATATAACAATGAACGAAGCAGTTTTCAACCTTCGCCATGAACATTAAAAGTAGCACTAAGAACACATGTGTTCATATGCAACTGCGGAGCGTGTCTCTCTCCCACACAAAGAATGCTAGGATCCGATTTTATTCAAACAAAAACAAAAGCAAACAGACGCGCCAAGTAAAGCACATAAGATGTGACTGAATAAAAATATAGTTTCACTAGAGGTGACCTGATAAGTTGTCGATGAAGAAGGGGATGCCTTGGGCATCCACAAGCTTAGATGCTTGATTCTTCTTGAAATATGCAGGGATGAACCACGGGGGCATCCCCAAGCTTAGACTTTTCACTCTTCTTGATCATATTGTATCATCCTCCTCTCTGTACCCTTGAAAACATCCTCCACACCAAACTCGAAACAAACTCATTAGAGGGTTAGTGCATAATTGAAAATTCATATATTCAGAGGTGACATAATCATTCTTAACACTTCTGGACATTTCATAAAGCTACTGAAAGTTAATGGAAAAAAGAAATCCATCAAACATAGCAAAACAGGCAATGCGAAATAAAAGGCAGAATCTGTCAAAACAGAACAGTCCGTGAAGACGAATTTTTCTGGGGCACTTAACTTGCTCAGATGAAAAAGCTCAAATTGAATGAAAGTTGCGTACATATCTGAGGATCACGCACGTAAATTGGCAGAATTTTATGAGTTATATACAGACGGGGCTACTCAATTTCGTGACAGCAAGAAATCTGTTTCTGCACAGTAATCCAAATCTAGTATCAACATTACTATCAAAGACTTTACTTGGCACAACAATGCAATAAAATAAAGATAAGGAGAGGTTGCTACAGTAGTAACAACTTCCAAGACTCAAATATAAAACAAAAGTGCTGTAGTAAAATAATGGGTTGTCTCCCATAAGCGCTTTTCTTTAACGCCTTTCAGCTAGGCGCAGAAAGTGTGAATCAAGTATTATCAAGAGATGAAGCATCAACATCATAATTTGTTCTAATAATAGAATCATAAGGTAACTTCATTCTTTTTCTAGGGAAGTGTTCCATACCTTTCTTGAGAGGAAATTGATACTTAATATTACCTTCCTTTATATCAATAGTAGCACCAACGATTCAAAGAAAAGGTCTTCCCAATATAATGGGACATGATGCATTGCATTCAATATCCAAGACAACAAAATCAATGGGGACAAGGTTATTTTTAACCATAATGCGAACATTATCAATCCTCCCCAAAGGTTTCTTTATAGCATTATCAGCAAGATTAACATCCAAATAACAATTTTTCAATGGTGGCAAGTCAAGCATATCATAGATTTTCTTAGGCATAACAGAAATACTTGCACCAAGATCACATAAAGCATTACAATCAAAATCATTGACCCTCATCTTAATGATGGGCTCCCAACCATCTTCTAACTTCCTAGGAATAGAAGTTTCAAGTTTTAGTTTATCTTCTCTAGCTTTTATGAGAGCATTTGTAATATGTTTTGTAAAGGTCAAATTTATAGCACTAGCATTAGGACTTCTAGCAAGTTTTTGTAAGAACTTTATAACTTCAGAGATATGACAATCATCAAAATCTAAACCATTATGATCTACAGCAATGGGATCATTGTCCCCAATATTTTGAAAAATTTCAGCAGTTTTATCACAAATAGTTTCAGCAGTTTTAGCAGTTTCAGGTAATTTTGCACGCTTTGCACTAGGAGTAGAAACATTGCCAACACCAATTATTTTATCATTGATAGTAGGAGGTGTAGCAATATGTGAAGCATCAACATTAGTAGTGGTGGTAATAGTCCAAACTTTAGCTACATTATTCTCTTTAGCAAGTTTTTCGTTTTCTTCTCTTTCCCACCTAGCATGCAATTCAGCCATCAATCTAATATTCTCATTAATTCAAACTTGTATGGCATTTGCTGTAGCAAATGACTTAATATCTTTATCTTCATTAGGCATAACTTTCAATTTTAAAAGATCAACATCAGCAGCAAGACTATCAACGTTAGAAGCAAGAATATCAATTTTACCAAGCTTTTCTTCAATAGATTTGTTAAAAGCAGTTTGTGTACTAATAAATTCTTTAAGCATGGCTTCAAGACCAGAGGGTACATTCCTATTATTGTTGTAAGAATTACCATAAGAATTACCATAACCATTACCATTATTAGAAGGATATGGCCTATAGTTGTTACCGAATTATTCCTATAAGCATTGTTGTTGAAATTATTACTTTTAATGAAGTTCACATCAACATTCTCTTCTTGAGCAACCAATGAAGCTAAAGGAACATTATTTGGATCAACATTAGATCTACCATTCACAAGCATAGACATAATAGCATCAATCTTATCACTCAAGGAGGAGGTTTCTTCAACAGAATTTACCTTCTTACCTTGTGGAGCCCTTTCAGTGTGCCATTCAGAGTAATTTATCATCATATTATCAAGAAGCTTTGTTGCCGCGCCCAAAGTAATGGACATAAAAGTACCTCCAGCAGCTGAATCCAATAGGTTCCACGAAGAAAAATTTAATCCTGCATAGAAGGTTTGGATGATCATCCACGTAGTTAGTCCATGGGTAGGGCAATTCTTTACCAAAGATTTCATTCTTTCCCATGCTTGAGCAACATGTTCATTATCCAATTGCTTAAAATTCATTATGCTACTTCTCAAAGATATAATTTTAGCAGGAGGATAATATCTACCAATGAAAGCATCTTTACATTTAGTCCATGAATCAATACTATTCTTAGGCAAAGATAGCAACCAATCTTTAGCTCTTCCTCTTAAGGAGAAAGGAAACAATTTCAATTTTATAATATCACCATCTACATCCTTATACTTTTGCATTTCACAAAGTTCAACAAAATTATTAAGATGGGCAGCAGCATCATCAGAACTAACATCAGAAAATTGCTCTCTCATGACAAGATTTAGTAAAGCAGGTTTAATTTCAAAAAATTCTGATGTAGTAGCAGGTGGAGCAATAGGTGTGCATAGGAAATCATTATTATTTGTGCTAGTGAAGTCACACAACTTAGTATTCTCAGGAGTACCCATTTTAGCAGTAGTAAATAAAGCAAACTAAATAAAGTAAACGCAAGTAACTAATTTTTTTGTGTTTTTAATATAGAGAACGCAACAAGACAGTAAATAAAGTAAAACTAGCAACTAATTTTTTTGTGTTTTTGATATAAAGAGCAAACAAAACAGTAAATAAAGTAAAGTAAAGCAAGACAAAAACAAAGTAAAGAGATTGGATGTGGGAGACTCCCCTTGCAGCGTGTCTTGATCTCCCCGGCAATAGCGCCAGAAAAAGAGCTTGATGCGTGCAGTTAACACACGTCCGTTGGGAACCCCAAGAGGAAGGTGTGATCCGTACAGTAGTAAGTTTTCCCTCAGTAAGAAACCAAGGTTATCGAACCAGTAGGAGTCAAGGAACACGTGAAGGTTGTTGGTGACGGAGTGTAGTGCGGCGCAACACCGAGGATTCCGGCGCCAACGTGTAACCTGCACAACACAATCAAAGTACTTTGCCCCAACGTAACGGTGAGGTTGTCAATCTCACCGGCTTGCTGAAAACAAAGGATTAACCGTATAGTGTGGAAGATGATGTTTGTTTGCGAAGAACAGTAAAGAACAAGTATTGCAGTAGATTGTATTTCTGATGCAAAGAATGGACCGGGGTCCACAGTTCACTAGTGGTGTCTCTCCCATAAGATAAATAGCATGTTGGGTGACAAATTACAGTTGGGCAATTGACAAATAAAGAAGGCATAACAATGCACATACATATATCACGATGAGTACTATGAGATTTAATCAGGGCATTACGACAAAGTATATAGACCGCTATCCAGCATGCATCTATGCCTAAAAAGTCCACTTTCAGGTTATCATCCGAACCCCTTCTAGTATTAAGTTGCAAACAACAGACAATTGCATTAAGTATGGTGCGTAATGTAATCAACACAAATATCCTTAGACAAAGCATTGATGTTTTATCCCTAGTGGCAACAACACATCCACAACCTTAAAACTTTCTGTCACTGTCCCAGATTCAATGGAGGCATGAACTCACTATCGAGCATCAATACTCCCTCTTGGAGTTACAAGTATCAACTTGGCCAGAGCCCCTACTAGCAACGGATTATTTTTGGCACCTCATATTTGATCACTTGCCTTTTTCTTTCGATCCCCTGCTGCCTCTCAAACGGTGATGCCGCTGCTGCTAAATGGGACCCGCATGTCATCCTCTATGTACTATAAAAATTTATTTTCTTGGATTATTTTTGGCTCCTGATATTTGGTTACTTGCCTTTTTCTTTCGATCCCCTGCCGCCTCTCAAACGGTGATACCGCTGCTCGCTAAATGGGACCCGCATGTCATCCTCTATCTACTATAAAACTTTCTTTTCTTGGATTATTTTTGGCTCCTGATATTTGGTCACTTGCCTTTTTTTCTTTCGATCTCATGCCACGTTTGAAACGTTGAGGAACCTGCTGGCTCATGGGACCCGCATGTCATCCTCTATGTGCTATAAAAGTTTATTTTCTAGGGTTTTTTTTCACTCTCTGATTTTTGGCTATTTCCTTTTTCTTTTGATGCCCTGCCGCCTTGGAAACGTTGAGTAAGCTGCTTACTCATGGGACCCGCATGTCATCCTCTATGTACAATCAAGTTTCTTTTCTTGAATTATTTTTGGCTCCTGATATTTCGTCACTTGCCTTTTTCTTTCGATCTCATGCCACGTTTGAAAAGTTGAGGAACCTGCTGGCTCATAGGACCCACATGTCATCCTCTATGTGCTATAAAAGTTTGTTTTCTTGGACTTTTTTCACCCTCTGATTTTTGGCTATTTGCCTTTTCCTTTTGATCCACTGCCCCCTTTGAAATGTTGAGTAAGCTGCCGGCTCATGGGACCCGCATGTCATCCTCTATGTCCATCAACTTTTTTTTCTTCGATTTTTTTTTGACCCCTAATTTATAGCTACTTTCTTTTTCTTTTGATCTCAAACCGCATTTCAAACATTGAGACTGATGCGTGCAGTTAACACACGTCCGTTGGGAACCCCAAAAGGAAGGTGTGATGCGTACAGTAGCAAGTTTTCCCTCAGTAAGAAACCAAGGTTATCGAACTAGTAGGAGTCAAGGAACACGTGAAGGTTGTTGGTGACGGAGTGTAGTGCGGCGCAACACCAGGGATTCCGGCGCCAACGTGCAACCTGCACAACACAATCAAAGTACTTTGCCCCAATGTAACAGTGAGGTTGTCAATCTCACCGGCTTGCTGAAAATAAAGGATTAACCGTATAGTGTGGAAGATGATGTTTGTTTGCGAAGAACAGTAAAGAACAAGTATTGCAGTAGATTGTATTTCGATGTAAAGAATGGACCGGGGTCCACAGTTCACTAGTGGTGTCTCTCCCATAAGATAAATAGCATGTTGGGTGACAAATTACAGTTGGGCAATTGACAAATAAAGAAGGCATAACAATGCACATACATATATCAAGATGAGTACTATGAGATTTAATCAGGGCATTACGACAAAGTATATAGACCGCTATCCAGCATGCATCTATGCCTAAAAAGTCCACTTTCAGGTTATCATCCGAACCCCTTCTAGTATTAAGTTGCAAACAACAGACAATTGCATTAAGTATGGTGCGTAATGTAATCAACACAAATATCCTTAGACAAAGCATTGATGTTTTATCCCTAGTGGCAACAAGCACATCCACAACCTTAGAACTTTCCGTCATCTGTCCCGATTCAATGGAGGCATGAACCCACTATCGAGCATAAATACTCCCTCTTGGAGTTACAAGTATCAACTTGGCCAGAGCCTCTACTAGCAACGGAGAGCATGCAAGAACATAAAAAACATATATGATAGATTGATAATCAACTTGACATATTATTCCATATTCATCGGATCCCAACAAACACAACATGTAGCATTACAAATAGATGATCTTGATCATGATAGGCAGCTCACAAGATCTAACATGATAGCACAATGAGGAGAAGACAACCATCTAGCTACTGCTATGGACCCATAGTCCAGGGGTGAACTACTCACACATCGATCCGGAGGCGATCATGGCGATGAAGAGCCCTCCGGGAGATGATTCCCCTCTCCGGCGGGGTGCCGGAGGCGATCTCCTGAATCCCCCGAGATGGGATTGGCGGCGGCTGCGTCTCTGGAAGGTTTTCCGTATCGTGGCTCTCGGTACAGAGGGTTTCGCGACGAAGGTTATAAGTAGGCGGAAGGGCAGAGTCGGAGGGCTGACGAGGGGCCCACCCAATAGGGCGGCGCGGGCCCCCCTCTGGCCGCGCGGCCCTATGGTGGCGGCACCTCGTGGCCCCACTTCGTATCCTCTCCGGTCTTCTGGAAGCTTCGTGGAAAAATAAGACCATGGGCGTTGATTTCATCCAATTCCGAGAATATTTCCTTTGTAGAATTTCTGAAACCAAAAACAGCAGAAAACAGCAACTGGCTCTTCAGCATCTCGTCAATAGGTTAGTGCCGGAAAATGCATAATAATGACATAAAGTGTGTATAAAAAACATGTGAGTATCATCATAAAAGTAGCATGGAACATAAGAAATTATGGATACGTTTGAGACGTATCAGAGACCACTGTTGCAAAATGGGACCCGCATGTCATCCTCTATGTACAATAAATCTTGGATTGTTTTTGACACCTCATATTTGGTCACTTGCCTTTTTCTTTTGATCTCATGCCGCCTTTGAAACGTTGAGTAAGCTGCTGGCTCATGGGTCCCGCATGTCATCCTCTACGAACAATAAAAGTTTCATTTCTTGGAGTTATTTTTGACCCCTAATTTCTGGCTATTTGCCTTTTTCTTTTGATCCCCTGCCCCTTTGAAACGTTGAGGATGCTGTTGGCAGGTCGGTCCCACATGTCATCCTCTATGAACAATAAAAGTTTCCTTTGGTGGATTTATTTTTGACCCCTAATTAATTTACGGCTATTTCCTTTTTTTCTTTTGATCCCCTGCCGCCTTGGAAACGTTGAGGATGCTGCTGCCTCATGGGTCTCGCATGTCATCATCTCAGAACGATAAATGTTTTCTTTTCTTGGATTTTTTTACCAACAGATTTTTGTTTTTTTTTATTTTCGATCCCCTGCCGCCTTTGAAACGTTGACGGCGCTGCTGGCTCATGGGTCCCCGATGTCAGCCTCCCCGTACAAGAAACATGTGATATCTTGATTATTTTGCAGGCAATAAACAGTGTATTTCGCTCTGAGCTATTGCAAACGGATAAATTAAATCTTTATTTTTACAACTTATATATTGAATCTCCTTGTTTTATGTTTTTGCGAAGCATAGGACTTTCCTGTTTTTTTTGAGAAAAATCCGAACTTTTGCAGCTGATGTAATATTTAGTTAGTTTTTATAGTTCTTTCGCGTATTTTTTTCTTTGGTGCTTGTGGTAAGTGAGGCTATCCGACAGAAATCATGTGATGCGTAAATATTCTCAGTATCTAAATCACAAATTCTCATCCCTTAAACGGCCCAATTAAGCGAAATCACATATGTGTCAGCCCGCAAAATCCTAAAGCGCCTATTATGCCGGCATATAAACACCAACTAAACGGGCTGGCCCACTTACTTATTGGGCCAGCCCACTTTATTTATGGTGGACCTCACCCTCTAATTAGGTCGGCCCACTTGCTTTAAGGTGGACCCCACCCACTACTGGGCTGGCCCTGTAACAGAAAAGTGGGCCCACAAGCTTATTGGGCCGGCCTGCTAACTCGTCGGGCCAGCCCACCTGATTTACCGTGGACCCCACATACTAATTGGGCCGGCTCGTTAGCACGATAGTGGCCCCACAAGCTTATTGGGCCGGCCCACTATCTTGTTGGGCCGGCCCACTTGCTATATGGTGGACCCCACATACTAAATGGGCCGGCCCTTTAACAGGAAAATGGGACCCACCTTGGTTTTTTGCCCGGCCCACTATCTTGTTGGGCCGGCCCACTTACTATATGGTGGACCCCACATACTAAATGGGCCGGCCCTTTAATAGGAAAGTGGGACCCACCTGTATTTTTTGGCCCGGCCCACTATCTTGTTGGGCCGGCCCACTTGCTATATGGTGGACCCCACATACTACCCTTTAACAGGAAAGTGGGACCCACCTGTGTTTTTGGCCCGGCCCACTGGCTTGTTGGGCCAGCCCATTTGATCTATTGTGGACCTCACGTACTAAATGGGCCGGCCCGATAGCAGGAAAGTGGGACCCACATGCTAATTGGGCCGGCTCAATAACTTCTTGGGCCGGCCCACTTGCTTTAAGGTGGACCCCACTTGTTAAATGGGCCGGCTCGATAACAGGAAAGTGGGGTCCCACATGTCTTGTGGGCCGGCCCTTTTGCCTGTTGACCGGTCAAACGAGTGCATTCGGCCCGGCCCACATGCTTAGTGGGCCAGCCCATTAAAGTTTTGACCAGTCAACCTTAGATGTTAGGCCCGGCCCACATAACTAATGGACCAGCCCAGCTATATAGTTGACCGGTCAAACTAAGTTAGCTGGCCGGGCCCGCAAACTTAATGGGCCGGCCCGCTTAAGACGTGGGAGGCCTCGTGTGGGCCTACCATCTACCACGGGGTTTCAGCCGGTTAACGCCGTTAACTGCCAGTTAACAGCGTCTGCCACGTGTCAGTTTGCATGACGTCAGCAGTCAACGGGCTCCCGGAAACACTTCTGCAACGGTCCGATTTTCCGTGGCGGAAGGGCGCCCAAGCGCGACGGACCGAAAAAGATGTCGTACGACTTTGCCTGACGCTGTTTCGACAACAGAACCCATATCGTCGGGTTAGGCCCATAGGCGACGAAAAACTATCAGAACTTTTCTTGTAGTGTCCCCTTTAGATAAGGGGATTATGACCAAGAATATATATGTAGCTTCATATGCATCGATTTAGAGATCTAGCTATTTTCTATATATTATGCATGTAAAAAATAATATCGCATTTCCACCATGATTCGAGCACCACAGCCTCTAAACAATGCCGATGCCGATGCCGATGCTGATATCGGCATGGTCAGAACGGTTATACTCGCCGCCACTGCTAGGTCACCATCGGGATGCACAATGTTTAGCATAAGAGTCACTTTAGATTAAGCTGCGAAAATAGTCACCTGCCATGGGCTGAGGTGGCCCCACAGAGCGGCTCTATATTATATTCTCTAAATAAATAGACGACACCAACGGTCATTGGCTGCGGAGGCCCCACAGAGCGGCAATATATGATTTTCTATAAATAAATAGACGACCCCACTGGTCATTGGCTGCGGCAGCCCCACAGAGCGGCAAATATATGTCTTTTCCTGAAAAATAGATGACCCCACTGGTCATTGGCTGCGGCAGCCCCACAGAGCGGCAATATATGACTTTTCCTGAAAAATAGACGACCCCACTGGTCATTGGCTGCGGCAGCCCTATAGAACGGCCCCATTTGTCATTGGCAGCACCGCGTATACAATCAGGAAATAAAATGGCCCACGCGTCAGCGATAGATGGATGGCTACCCGTCAGCACGAGACGGTCAGAGAGGAACCGCCCTCTCGTACATCCCCACCCGTCGGATTAACGGTAACGGTAAGGCCTCCGACTCGACGGCAACCCTCCCGTCCGAGCGTCTGCGAGGGGTTTCAAACTAGAGGGAGGGGAAAACTGAGGAAAAACTAACGAGCTGGGGAAAACTGAGCACAACTAAGAACCCGAGGGCACGGACATAGAAATCCCATTAATCTATGTGATACTTTAATCTGCAAGCTCTAGGTGAGTACCTACTATATTTGATTTCTTCGTGTGAATTATTGTGGCCAGAGCTAGAAGAAATCAATAAGTTATTAATTTTTAATTATGCAATGCCGATAGGGGAGTCTATAGGGCTCTGCCTCCTCTAACCCAACCCCTCATCGGCTCCCACGTGCTAAAGTAACACAATAATGGAGAGATGCACAAAACCGTTGAGCCGACATGAGTTGTTGTTGATTCGCCTCGCCGTAGAAGGTGTTTTCCTTTGATTTATCTTCATGTGCTTTTTTTCATGCTCTGAAATTACTTAGCGTCCTAAATAGGTTTGCACCCGTGGGTTCAGTTCTCCTTGCCATTGATGATGTAAGTGTGTTGTTTCTGGGTCCTGGAAGATATTTCTAAATATAGTGGTTTTATGGTTTGTAACATTCCCAAGAAGCTATAACTCATCTCTCCAGCATTGAGTTTATTTATCATTGTACAGATGTAGAGCTGCAGTGATTATGATTTAAGATTTTGGATAAGTAGTTAAAAAATTATTAGCAATACCTAATTATGCTAAATATTTAGTATTTTTTATTTTCTTTGAATCAGTTTAGCATTAGTGGAGGAAGGTCTTGCCAAAATCTGGCCCTTCACACTGGTAAAGGTTGGACCTTTCTGGTCGAGCTAATTGGGATATGTATTTTTCTCCAGATCTGCATTAGTTTAGCAAAGTCCATAGAATATTCTATGTGAGTGTCCTTACCCTGTTTAGGAAAGTGCAGGTTGTCAGGAAGCGATTGTAATAACTCTATAGACACATCACTGCTAGACTGGAAGGTAATTGTTTGTAGGTCAAAGTATGCAAAAATAGGAATAGCTTTTCAGGCAATACCATTATGTTATGTATAATGGAAATAATTAGTTTGGTGTGGTGAAGTAATCATTGTAAGAATCAAAACTGCATCATATTCATGTATTATTCCTTCTGAGCGGTCACTGATCCTCTCCCTAATCGCATTTTTCTCCATCTCTTTACCAGGCAGGAGGACCGTGGAGTTGACTTGCTGCTCAAAGACAATGCCCAAAAGGGTACTTTTATGAATCCCATTCCTTCCTCTCCTCATGGATTATTGCTGCGTGCAACCGTGTGTGCCTATTTGGCTTGCTTCTGGTCTTCTAATGTTCATCTGTTGGCTTTCTTGCTGCTTACCAGGTTGGTGATTGATGTTGCTAGTATTTTACTTGAGGTATGAATGATTAATGATGGATTTCTGGTTTGGGTGATCTGTTAATGGCCATTGGTACTTCTGTATGTAAGTTTGGCTAAATCAGGTTTGATTCAACAATTAATTTGTGTTTCTTGCCACATCGCCTCCAGCCTCCATTGCGCTAACTCAATATGTTGTTTTTTGTTTGCCAGTGTGTTGTTCCCCGGCGAAGAGAAAATCTTTGAGCAGTTCTATATACATATGGTATTTATTTGGACAAGAATTGATGGTGGTGATTGATTTCAAGTGAAAAACTTCTAGGTGAAATTAAGTACATATGCAGCTAAAATTTTCTTTCATGATTTTATTGTGTCGTCTCTGATTTAAAACTTAGGTTTCCTACTGCAGCTACACCTTGCACAGTAAAAAATAATATTAGATGCTAAGCGTCTTTGCTTGATTCGAGACTGAGCTAAACTATATCTATATCCTCTTAAGTTGTATTCATTATATTATTTACTCACCTTCGTCAATTTAATTCTAGCGTTTTGAGAAGGAGAAGGATCATCTGAACAATGGATGTACTGAAGTAGATTCCGTGGTTCGGCGAAACTGATGCAGTGATGCCCTTGCTGGATATGCATTCATTGATGGATCTTACATGATGTCCTGGCTAGATAGCTGATATTGATTGTGCTTGAAGTGAAAGTCAAACAAGTACAAAAACAAGTGATTTCTGAAATGTCAGGTTATGGTTTAGGCAACCATTGTGTCATAAAAACTGCTACTTATACCAAGCCTTTTTGTTGCTGTCCAGTCTTAGTATGTCAAAAACTATAAATGCCTAAATTTCAGCTTAGTTTATCTTGAGGCGTCAAAGCCCACATTAGTTTTTTGTTCTAAATTGCATTATCACTATTTACATTGCATGTCAAACAAGGCGGAGCTAATTTTTGCTTAAACATGAGCATATTCTCAACTTGATACATTCAAATGACGACTTATATATTTTTTGTGTAAGAAGTCATGTGCTTATGTTTCATACTTCTATCCCTTCATAGTCATGATGAACATGCCGCCGCTGCACTGCACGAGCGCCTAGAGCCGCCACAGGTGGCGACGAGAAGGATCATGTGTGGGAAGCGACAATCAGAAGAACATCCAATACAAAATCTTTTTGATGTCAGTTATGATTGCAGAATCCAAAGCTGATCAAGTGTAAGGTATATTGACATGGTATATTGCATAATATTTTCTAATGAGTAGAATATAGTCAAGTGTGATCACTAGCATTTTTTCTCCAGAGGTGGAGATGAGCATGAAGCTATCGCTGCTCAAACCATGGAAAGGAGAAAAGAGCAACGCCAGCATGCATGTTTGCCCACACTGGATTGTACTTGCCTCAAGAGGATTCTCTTGTTCCAATCTCAAACATTGGTTTATAAACATTGGTGCAATCTCAAACATGTATGCTGTGAATAATTTATCATGCCTAGGTACAATCTCAAACATTGGTTTATAAAGAGATTAAAACCCCAAATCTAATATCAAAACTTTTGTTAGTTTATTCCCGGTACCCGTGTTCCAATGCTCTTTCTTTTCCGCATAGTTTGTGATACTTTTTTTTTCTTGCAGAGTGATGCCTTGAAGCAAGATGATATCTGGTATACATCTATTTTCCAGATTACTCAAGCTATTGCTTTTATCCTCCAATTTGACTTAAAGTTAATTCAGTTGGAAGAAAATGGCCAGGGACAAACAGTATAAAGGTATCTCTATTTACTTTGCCACTCTTATCTATTTTCAGCTACAATTGTTTTGTTTTCAAAGGGGACATTTATGTAACACTATTTCAGTTTGAGTAAATGGCCAGGGAAAATGACTCTTTGATCTCCATATGGGTAAAATCATTCAGCTATGAGTTTGAGTATGTAGCACTATTTCAGTTTGAGTAGTTTGGCTAAATAGAACAGTGAGTTTACATTGTTGCAACTATTTCAATTTGAGTATGCAATTTCGCTGACAGCCAAGCGGACGAGCACCTAATTGTTTCTGGATGGCCGCACCTGATTGGTTCCTCTCCGTCAGCACCACCCCTTTTAGAGGTGAGATACTCATCTTTAGATCTTTAAATCAGAGAAAGGGTAAAATACCGAAACAAAGCAAAGCATGATTAATACATGTGAATCAGACCGTCGCTGAGCAGTTGGGGAGAGGGAGAGAGTTTCTTACATGTTATGTCGTTTCTCATGCAGTTTGTGCCGGGCAACCTTGGACTAAAGATGGTTTGGTCGGAATAAGGAAAACAAAACTGAGGTATCTATTTTTATTACACCATGGATAATCTTTTTGTTCATAGTTTGTCATAGTGCAAGAATCTTTTTAGAATTATTTTGGTAGTCGAGCATACATGGAAAAATACACCATATATATAGCGCGTCATATTATCAAGGCCTGAATAGTAAATGTTATATGCATTGTAAATCAATACATGGTAAGGAGATGTCAACTAGCTGCCGTAATATATTAGCATGCATGGTTAGGTTGCATTGGTAATAAGCATCATGTACTAATTTTAGACTAGGATCGTTCGTATGAAAATATTTTGATACTTGTTTGATACATGCCAGAGAAATGTTGCTGAACATTCAAATCGAAAACTTCTATTTTTCCTGAAGTAGTTTGTATAGATAAGTGGAAAGTGTGCAAATCTGGCTTATTGAATCCAGTTCAAAATAACTGAAAAGTAATAGTAAAAATGTTGTGTTTTGAAGAAATAAAGTGCAACTCATTAATCTGAGTTTTGAGTCCGAGAAGCAAAGTTAAATGTGTATAAGTTCCATGTACTACAATCTGAATATTTTACACTTATGTTCATTAGAATTATGGCACGGTTTCATCTTTCATGGTCTGCTAGCATACTTACAGAAATGTACCTTTTCTTATATGATGCATGGTTTGCGTAGTTGGCTATTCATAACTAATGCTTCAAATATTTATTCTTAACAAGGTTATATTGAAGCTTGGACATACCAGAGATCAACCCGGCGAGAAGCAAGTATATATATATACCTGGAAACCAAAGAATAGAAGCATGTATTTTGTCCAGACGATCACTGCACCTGCAATGGAAAATAGAAGCCAGTTATGTACCAGTGCCACAAGTATCTACTATAAAAGCTCCAAGGAAAACACTTAGTTAATATGGAGAAAGCAATATCGATAATGGCTATGTAATTGTAAGAACTAACTTTCTTGGGTCGATCATGGCTACCACATAGGGATAGAAGTGTTGGAAAAGTCCGGTTTGAACCTGGGTGCATGTGAACCCTGGTTGGAAATGCATTTTCCAAATGTTAAAAAATTCTGAAATAAAAATATCCGGGTACGTACGCATGTTCCATGTGTGCGTAGAAAGTTTTCGCGGAGAAACCACTTTTTTATTTCAGAATCTAAAAAAGAAAAAATACGTCACATATATACTGCTATATAGCCCTGCAAAATTTTACTTTTTTGCCGAGACAAAATAAAAGATTTTTTCGTCACGAAACTCATGTCCAGGGCACATATTTGAGATCATCTGGAAAATCATTTTGTGTTTCGATTTTTAAAACATGTTTTGACATCACAAACGGAAAAGTCCAGTTTGAACCTGGGTGCATGTGAACCCTAGTTGGAAATGCAAGTAGTGTTTTCATATACTGTTGAGTTTCATGCTACACTGCTTTATGCTTCAAATCAATGCATGAACGTACAGATCCATCCTGACTCAATCATTTTTATAAGTACATATGAGTACAGTCAATTGGTGCTTCCTATCATTGTACGCTACAAATTTGATTGTACTTACATATAGGTTCCTTTTTTACATGTTGTTGATAATCAACGTGCATGTCTGGGTTCGTGTTAAACTGCTAAATGACAAAATTCTTGCTCTATTTTGATGAGGACTATCATTTTCCATCATTTTATAACATGTAAAATGATGCAGACTTAGTGCTGGTAATAAAACAAAAATTGGTTATCTAAAGAGGAAATGAAGATTTTAGTACTCCATTTGATTCAAAATAATTTCCCAAAAATAGATACCATTTTTGGAAAATTATTTTGAACCTGGGGGAGTAGCAGAAATAGTGGTAGTATATAAATATAGTGACATGAAAAGTTATGTAACCATGCGGTCTGGTCGGCTGGTGCAAGCCTGTATGATAACGGGCTAGAGCTCAACAAACTAAGACCACAATATTTTGTTGGAAACCTGACCACCTTAAGCTAGAAATCTTGTTCCAGATTGAACTTCAGAATAAACATGAAAGCATGCCACGTTGTAGCGGAGGAATTGACTTTAAACGGCGAAAAGATCCCGTGTTGGCTCCTCTAGATAAGCATAATAACTTCATAGGCAACAAGACCATACCAATTTCCTCAACCTCCGGCTCTGCTCACCACACCACAGTACAACGAAGATTCTAACCAGCATCATCAAATGAATCTAGCATGCCCTTCAGAAACACCAAAATGCATCAGCTCCTAAAGCAAATCATAGCCCACGTACGATGCAAAGTCAACAAAGAGCACAACAATTGAACTGACCTGGGGTCCTGCACGGGGCGAGCTTCAGGTGGGGATCCAAATTCCCCAATCCGGCCGGTCACATCGTGCGGATCAAAGAACACAGGTCCAAAAACCCTCCATAAATAGAAAGAGGAATAAATAGGAGCACGGGATACACTGGACAGAACATCGGATGAAAATAAGAAACGAGAAATCTAATAATTGCCTGGGCACGCTCCTGTCTTACAGCGTGCGCACATGTGTGGTACGTTGGATCAGTATCGTACGGTGTGGTGGCTTTTATGTGGGGACCTGGGCACGACCATCGCTTTCCTCACCCCATCTTCTCGTTGACCCCGCTTCCATCCCCACCCACTCCCACGAACTCGAGCCGAACGACGAAAAGGAGATTGACTGCTCTAGGTCGGCTGGGGAGGATCGGGAGGTGTTCGGCGAGCAAATCGTGCGGCGCCCGCGATCCAGAGGTAGAGGGCAGCTTCAATGGCGTTGGTGCCGCTGAGGGGAGGAAGGACTCGAACAGGGCGGCGTAAATGGTTGTGGTGGTGCAGGGGTAGGGGAATCACGCCCCCCATGCTCAGAAGGCGAGGGCGCGGCAGCCATGGTGGTCGATGGACGCCAGTGCTCCTGATGCTGTTGGCGGCCATGGTGGTCGGTCCAGGGTTATTCTTGCCTTTCCTGGTCGGCGTGATTCGGTTGCAGTAATCCTCCGCCACGCTCCCAGCAAAAAAGAAACAAAACGCACACTCCCTTCCAACCGGTCCGAATCCAGCTCCGCTCCAGACAGATGCATGGACGAAAATCATGTACCCACGGTCCACGATTTCTGGCATTTGTCCACGAATCATTTTCTTCGGTACATGTTAGTTAGAGACGTAACGTTCGTCGTTCGTGCCGTTCAGGACCGAATTTATTAGCATACGTCTGGCCAATCCGTACTTGTGTACCGATACGAGCCCTCTCGTTTACGTGATTTTTCTTCACGTCTTCAGAAAAAGGTAGCTCTGACAATCACAGCTCTGCAGGCAACATGATTGGTCTAGAAAGGCAGGAGCATTTGAACCCGGGAGCCAAAAGGCCACCCCGTCGCTGCCGCGAGATGAAATTCTACCTTGGTGTCTTTCGGTGCCTGGGCAAACTTCATCCGGTTTCTAAAAACATACATCCCTCATAAAAACAACAAATACTAGATACTAGTAGTTTAGGATCTAATTGAGATGTAAATATTGCAGCAATGGATGTAGAAAAAAGTTATAATTACATCTAGATGCACCAAAAAAAATCGATCACAAAATAAGTGTACTACACGTTGATCCATTCAGCATTCTGGATGTAGAAAAATGCCAAAAATTACATCCAGATACATAAGTTTTATCTATAGTTGGAGAAAAAAATACATCTAAGACTTTATCATTTCTAGATGTAAAAAAGGTAGAAAAGTACATCTAATTGCAAAAAATTACAGACAAAATTGGTGAAAAATTATTAATCTTACATCCTTGCGTGAGGAAAGATCTGGTGGAGAAGCTGTGCCAATAAAATCTTAAAATTTCTGTAGACACGTGAAGACCAAACCGATCCCTGTTCACATCTCAATAGAATACAGGAACAGGAGGTTAATCGGGAATTTACCTGTGCGCGAACACAGGGCCGAGCGTCCCTGGTCAAGAAACCGTCGAAGCCAAGGGGAACTGCTCCGTCAAGGTCCCCGCCCAACCTGCTCCCTGCCACCGTCATGCTCACGGTGGAGATCCCCGCACGCCTGCTCGCCGGCGGCCGAGTCGAGTGTGCTCATGGAACCACCGCCAATCGTGCATTGCGGCAAGCCGCGACGTCCATTACGCTTATGCCTATGCAACGTCTCCCAGAGACGCCATCCGTCAGAGCCTCAGAGGTCGTAGGCCGCAGCTGACCTGTGAGAACCATCGCGCAGGATCTATCTGGTTGTTGTGCCGAACGGCATTGACACAGGGGGACATGGACGCACGCTCATCGTTCACCTCTGGGAACCCGCCGCGACAATCGCCGGCAGTCTCCACGTCGACCTGCACGGAGCTTGATGAATTTTTTTGCGCTTATTCTCGCCGGACGATTTCAGCTTCCCTTTCGGTGTAAGCAGTTGTGGGCGGCGGCAAGTTGGATTTGGACTACCCGTGTACAGAGGAAGAATAACGAAAGCTAAGTGCTGTTAGCTGAGTCGGAGGGAAACGAGGCGGCGGAGAGCGTGGGTCGCGCGCGGCAACACTCGGTGATGCAGGAGCGCCGGCGTGGTGGGCGTGGTCGCGTGGATTTGCCTTCCGTTGCGTTCATCCAGCCTCTAGGCAGCTTCGAAGAAAATTACCCTCTGTCATGTACTATTACGCTGAGAGGGAGAAGCAGGCATTGATTACCTTTCTGAGATGCGGCTGGACACTGTTCAAAAACAGAGATACAAAAGAATACTTAGCTGAATACGCTGACAAATGTTGCAGCACGCTGAACGTGATTGGTGCAGAAATCAGGTGCATCTACACCCGAGAGCTGAAACGAATTTCCGCGGCAGCGACCAAATTTTCCATCTCGCGGGTGATTTTTTCTTCCTCCTTTGGTTTTTTTAATCATTTTAGTACAGTATAAAATATTATTGTGCACATGGGGATGGAGAAGGTGTGGAATGCAGCCATGTGCACGTGATCAGTTATATCCGTCGCCGGTGTGGTCGTGTGAAATGTAACGAGACCCTGTGGGGACCGGAGAGGTAATTGCGGGTCGGCTTTTTTAATGCGCGACGAAACTGTTTTCTCTCCCACTCGGACCCGAACGGAAGTTTCTATTTTTGGAACTGAAAGATCGAGATGTCGCCGCCTAGAGGGGGGGGTGAATAGGCAATTACAAACTCTTGCGGATTTGTCTTGTAAGAATGCGGAATTAAACTAATGTTTAACTTACAAGCACAAACCCTAAATATGCTAAGCTCAACTAAGTGTAACAATGGCAACTAGAGCTAAGCAAGATAGGCACAAGATATATGTAGCACAAGTGATAGCAAGATATATGTACTTCAAGCACGATGGCTATCACAAGGAAAGAGAGCTCGGGTATAGAAATAACCGAGGCACGCGGAGACGAGGATGTATTCCCGTGTTCCCTTGCTTTGCAACAAGGTACGTCACGTTTGGAGGAGTGGAGGTCCCACGAAGGATTCCCCGCGCCACGAATGCTCACCCTATTCTCCGAACCACACCCACGAAGGATAATGGCCCTTTCCTTATGGTTAGCTTTTCCTCCGCTCCGAAGATGGCAAGCTCCACAACCACTTCACAAGCTCCACGAAGGAGAAGCCCGGGCCTCTTCACAATCTTCTTGAAGAGATCACCGGAGCACCAACCGCCAAGCCAACTAGGAGGTTTCCCTCCAAGAGTAACAAGCTCACGGTCTCTCACTCGAACTAATCGTGGTGGAGAGCTCAACACTATGCAATGATGCAAAGCAAGAACACTAGAGGTGTTCAAATCCTTCACTCTTAAATCCCACCCAAACAACAAATGATAGGATGAGATTGGAGAGGAAGAACAATGGGGAAAGTCAACAAAAGACTCCAAGATCTAGATCCCAAGAGATTCCCTCACTTAGAGAAGAAATGGATTGGTGGAAGTGTAGATCTAGATCTTCTCTCTTAGATCCCTCAAGAATGAGCAAGATTGGTTGGAGGAATCAAAGGGGAGAGCAAGTTCTTCAAATGCAACAATAGAGGAGAGAGAATGGGAAGAACTAACTTGCTCAAGGTGGAAGAAGAGCTATTTATAGCATGGGAGCAAATAAAACTGTTGGGGGAAAAAGACAGAAAAAACGGGCAGAAAAACGGGCAGAAAAACGGCCCAGCCGGCCACCAGGCCGGCCGACCGGAGCAGCAGCCGGACAGGCCAGCGTGCAGCCCGGTCGGACCGGCCCAGCAACCGGATGGGGCGAGTGGGCCTCGTGGAGGCGAAAAGCCCAGCTGGCAAGGTGGCCGGTCCGGCCGGGGCCAGCACCGGGCGGGCCGGTCGGTGACCGGGTGCTGGGCCGGATGGGGCGGCCAGGCCCACGGGACTCCGCCCGGATGGCACCGGTGCCCAGGCCGGTTTCGACCGGGTGGGCCGGCGCCTGGCCCGGTCCGGCCGGCTGGCTCCTTCCCCTTTTTTTCTTTTCTTTTTCTTCTTTTCTCCTTTTTCCTTTTCTTTAATAACTAATGCTCCCGAACTCCGATTGACATGAAACCAATTTTGTTGAAAATATGGAGACTCCTCTCAGAACATTTTAGATGATTTTAGAGAGGGAGTCTCCCACCGTCAAGAAACGGTGAAGACGTCCAAACTCGAAAACGCAATAGAAGATGCATGCGGATTCCGTTTTCGATGAACTTGGGCTTGTTGTAAAGCTAGCAACAAGCTCAAGAACCTCACACAGATAAACACCAAGAAGCAATAAGGATATGCAAAGTATGCAAAGGATTGAGCTCCCTAAGACGATGTGATCAAGTTACCCAACCGAAAGCCCCTCTTAATAGTGCGGCTATGTATCCTATAATCCGGTCTCCCATCAACCACCTTGAGACCGGTAAAAGGAAAAACCTAGCAAAGCCATACCTTTGCCTTGCGCATCCCGCTTGATCTTGATGATAGCTCTTCAAGCTCCATACAAGCCGGTATGCCTCAACTTGATCATCGTTGCTTCATGAAGACTCACAAATGCTCCCCCATACACCATGATGGGAAAGCTCCATAGATGTACATCTTCACATGTCCATTATCACCAATGGACGGCAAGCTCCAAGCATGTGATCCACTTGAGATGCTCATCTTGAACTTGCCCAACTCAACCTTGTATCTTCTCATACTCACACAAGATAGAGCATGGCTAATATTGAGTTCCACATAAGAACTCCATCTTCGTTTCTTCTTCTTGATCATATCACATATATATCTTCGTACCGATGATCTTGATGCCAATACACAAGGTATACCTTTATCTTCATGGCATCCATACTTGAATCCAACACATGGAGTACAAGTAGTACCTATGGAATATTCCTTCATATAAACTCAATGAAAATATTAGTCCATAGGGGTTGTCATTAATTACCAAAACCACACATAGGGGCAATATACCCTTACAGGAACACGTGGGGATCTGGTACGCGTGACTTTCTATTTCTGGGAGGGGCACTCTGTAAAACTAATCGGTAACCGGGCACTGTGTAGCCACGTCCAACCCAGATGCTAAAAAGTGCTCGGAGGCTCGTTGGCTCATCCGAGCCTCCGTTTTGTGACCGTCCGATTGTCTTCATCACGTCCCCGTCCCGCGTCCCGTCCCGACAGGTTTTCTTCTCACTGTCTCTCCCGCACGCACACCTCACGGCACGCGACCTCCCTGTTGTTCCCCTCATGCTGCCGCGCCGCCGCTATTTCTCCCGGCCGCTGACAGCCACGATTAGCGCCGCCATGTGCTGGCGCGCTCGGTCGTCGCATCCTCCTCCCTCCTCCGAACCCCCAGCATGGCTCGCCGCTCGCTCGACGCACGCGATCCCGTGATGCGTCCCGCATCCCGCGACGCCGCTGCCGCTACTCACGGATCCAGCCGTCGCTGGCCATCGCCCATGCCGCCACCCGCCGAAAATGCTCGGACACACTCATCTCTGCCAGATCCCCACCGCCGCCAAGCCATCACGCCTCCAACGCGGCAAACCCTAGCCATACGGCCCGGCTGCCGGCGCTGCTCCCACGACTCTTCTCCGTCCAACTCACTCCATGGTGCTTCTACTGCGACAACCTGACGCCCTCTCCTTCAACCTCGAGCCATACCTCGACCCTGCTGCCTCGGCTCTACGGTGGTATGGTGATGCTGCTGCTGCCTGGGCTGGCCGTGGCCTGGCTCGGCTGGCCCCCTCCTCTGCTTCGACTACTTTGGTCAGGTTGTTCCTCGGCTCTCGCCTGCTGATGATACTAATACTGGTGGTATGTCCATTTGTGTGCTTGTGGTGGATTGGTACTGCTTGTGTGGTTGATCTGCTGCTGTATGTGTCCTCGTCCATACTACTGTGCATCCCGTCAAATTTGTCCTTTTCCCCAATGTCCGGTGTTAATAGACTTTCTAAATGACAACTACCGTGGAATTGGTGATTCACATCCCCAACACTATTGCAGGTATATATAGGCGTCTTGGCCTCTTGGGCCTCTAGGCTCGAGATTCGTATAGCAGCAAATTAATTTTTTTTAGATAAACCTAACATGCATCGATGATTGTGTTTTGTTTTGTATCTCTACCGCACATATTGCGTGTTATGGTGGAATTTTTTTGTTGTGTCAATGCCATCAATAATTTTTAGATATTTACAAGACTTCTGGTTGTGGTTCTCGAACTGTCCCGTGTACCACAAGCGTCAACACTACAATGTAGCTGCTAGTTGATAATTGATAATCTTAATACAAGGGATATGCTACAGCACCAGCACCAGCACCGGATGTTCACTGGGGATACCCATTATATTCATACCTCCTCAGGACATATGAATATCGACACAGTGCAATTTCAGCAGGTGAATCTGAACCTCTACCTGCATACTGACCGGAGCCAGAGCGATGCTATAGAGCAAATTGCACTGGCGGATCTTCTCAGAGATTTTCTTCATAGCTTGCGTTGCGTCCACATCGTGTGAAGTAAAAACACGGTGATAGTTTTACTGACATGGATATCTAGGCCTCACTGATCAGCAGCTGATTTGTTGTTGTCATGGTTTTTGAGTCGCGACTCAAAATTGAGTCGCCGAGGCTGCGACTCAGTGTATAGTCGACCAAAGTCATTGTATAGTCGCCATAAGTCGCTGTATAGTCGCGAGTCGCCGTGATTTTTGGAAAACGACTCGGCGATTAGTCGGCGACTAATCGGCGATTAGTCGGCGACTCAAAAACCATGGTTGTTGTACAATATTGTTAGTTTCCTCCTTTTGTCTCAGCTTCTAACGCTAGAAAAAAGTTGGATGATTTTCATAGATATGAGAGCGTTTGGGTGTACGGGAGTAGTGCGAAAAGAAGTAGGTGAGAAATGCGATGGAACTTCTTTCATAGATGCAACTGGGAGCATTTCGGTAGAGAATACACTGAAAATTTATTGCCAATGTAAACGATGAAGAGGCTTTCGCTTGCATCTGACCTGGTTACCTATGCTTAAAATCTGCATGGTATGCTGTGGAACTCAATGCCATTGATCAATCAACAACGTAATATACTTTTGACAGATTTTCTATCAAAGCCCCACCATGGCACCGCGAAGTCGACGACTGACCATCTCCCCGCCAAGTCCGGCGATGGTAAGGTATCTGTGAGAATTTTGTGGTGTTTTATAGGCAAGTAAATTTGGCTCCCGAACAACAACAAAAATCTGCCAGCGTGGGAATCAATTTAGACAAGCTGAAACGGGAATTTAAGCCTAGGGCGTCGCCAATCCAGGCCACCAAAATAGACCTAACCGGATGTTCTTCTGACATGATCACGGATTGTTGTTTGGGTCCTAATTTAGCTCTAGCAAATACCGTTCAGTGGGTTAGATGCTTCAGTTGACGCAGATGAACATATTTAGTACAATTAGGACACACAAAGATACTGCTTTCATCAAGTAAATGTGGGCGTGAGGTGCTAAAGTGGACACATAGGAGAAACATGTGCTGTAGTATAAATAACTTGCAGGAACAATTGCCATATATATTCCTGTAATTACATGCACTTATTCATGTGGGAATCATGCAATAGAAATAGTGTGCTGACAAGCAATAGATTCATGCAATTACATGTACTTTAACTGGCTGCTGATGTGGGAACAACAATAGCTTCAGCAACTCGTGGCATCGGTCCGTGCACAAGAGACAACGACGAAGAGAGCTGCAACGGCTCTCCATGATGGCGACGATGGCCACGATGATAAGAGGGTGACTGTATCTGGAGAACCATAGGTCAGACCATCAGCACAAGGATTGAAGTTTGACACCCTGAACAAAACTAGGTAAAAGTCCTCTGAATAAAATTGATATCCTGCTTGGATGTTTGTTGTCTGATGTATGGGTTAGAGAAAGGGTGCAGATTTGGAATGAGAGAATGGGAGCAACATGCATAAGTTGGCCACTGGTTTAATTAAACTGCCTTTGTCATCATGCTTAAGTTGAGTACTCAAATTAATTAAGTTGATTCTTCCGGTATGCTTAAGTTGTGTGGATATCTATAGTCTATCTAGGTTTTCCTTTTTGAGCAACATGCATAAGTTGGCCACTAGTTTAATTAAGTTGCTTTATTGCAAACATGCCTCAAGTTCCTTATTAATCTACCTAAGTTGCTTGTCATCAATAACCTTAAAGTGTTTGAGTTACACCCAAATGCCCATCAGTAGTATGCCGATTTTATCAATCTCTTTGCTTAGTAGTTGGCTTCTGATTTTGATTAAGTTGCTCTGTCATCGTAACTAAGTTACCTTTCGCATTCGAACAAGTTGTTTTTTGTGTAGTCATGTTTTTTACTTTACACTTTCTGCTATTTTTATCAACCTCTTTTGCTTATTAGTTGGTTTTTGATTTGGATTAAGTTGCTCTATCATCGTAACTAGGTTGTCTTCTCAATCTAACCAAGTTGGTTTTTGTGTAATCATGCATTTACCTTAGAACTTATAGCTATTTTTATCAACATCTTTGCTTATTAGTTGGTTTCTGATTTTGATTAAGTTACTCTTTCATCATAACTAAGTTGTCTCGACAATCTAACCAAGTTGATTTTTATGTAATCATGCTTTTACCTAAGAAGCTATTGCTATTTGATCAACCTTTTTGCCTATTACTTAGTTTTTAATTTTGATTAAGTTGCTCTTTCGTCATAGCTAAGTTGTCTCCTCAATGTAACCAAGTTGATTTTTGTGTGATCATCCTTTTTCCTTAGAACTTTTTGCTATTTTTTATCAACCTCTTTTGTTTATTAGTTGGTTTATGATTTTGATTAAATTCATCTTTCATCATTACTAAGTTGAATCCTCAATCTAACCAAGTTGGTTTTTGTGTAATCATGCTTTTACCTTAAAACGTTTTTGCTATTCTGACTAATATGATGCCTAGGATGATTCAGTTAAGTTGCTCCTAGCAACACTAGTTTGTTCGTGTAACATTTGAACTAAAAAATTGATGGACACAAGAAATTGTCTTAGTTATGTTTTTGTTTTGCAGTAAATCACCATCTAGACGAAAGATGACCAAGCGGAACCTGCTTTTACCAGAATTTGGTGGAGGCACAGGTAGTCATCCAGCGACTCCGCCACCTCCTGCAGATCAAGCAGTTATGTTAATCACCTCCCCAATCTGCCTTCTACCTGGCTTCACCAGGCAGGCACCAACTCTTCTTTTTCTCTCTGCTTTTTAGGACTCTTTCTATTTGGCCTGATTGGTTACTTGTTGTTGCCGCTTGATGTGTTGCTGGCTGCTTTGCTTCATGTGTTTGTTGGCTGCTGCTCTCGTTATACTGTGTTGTTGTCTGTAGCTACTGCTCAGCTGGTTGTGTTGCTGCTACTTTGCTACTTATGTTCCGATCTGTGGTTCTTTTATGTACATGGCATCTCTGGGAGTTTTAGATAATACATAGAAATCTAGTTATGTGTACCAATTAATGGTCGACCGATTTATTCATTTAAGTTGCTTTCAGCATTGAACTAAGTTGATTAGCGATATTAGCTTAACTTGCATTTTAATTTCCTTCATTGAACTAAGTTGTTTTCAGCATTATAGTTAAGTTGCTTTCATCATTGAACTAAGTTGTTTTTCTCTGATTCACTGTCCATTTTTCCCAATTAAGTTGTCCTGCCACCGTACTTAAGTTGCTTTCACCATAGAACTAAGTTGATTGCCCAGATTAGCCTAACTTATATTTCTGGTTTTTTTTGGTGGAAATTTTTTTGCTTTGATGCACTATCCCTTTTCCCAATTAAGTTTTCTTATCAATGCAGTTAAGTTGCTTTCAGCATACAACTGAATTGATTAGCCATATTGGGCTAAGCTGGACATAAATGATCCAATGTTAACATGGGTAAACTGCTTATACCACGATATTAAGTTGAATTGCCTATGTTGTAAAGTACAATCTACCTTTGTTATAGAGTTGATTACGCAGCAACTCATTACCCTCTTGCAAATAACAACTCCCTATTAAGTTGGTTCTCCACACAACTATGGTTTTGTAGTCTAAGTTGCATTTTTGGGATCCAGCTTCCTTAATTAAGTTGATCTTATCATCACCTAAAGTAACTTGATTACGCATATTTACTAGGTATATGTCAAGGTGCTTCCACCTTAATGCCTAGATTGTATGTTCAACATAACTAAGTTGTTTACACAAATGAAATTTACCAATTTTGCATTTACCATGCAGAAACCTCATATTTTTCTCACTATTGTTTTGATATGGTTACAATTCTTTTTCAGGGTTTGTTGATAAAAACCAGCGAGCAGGGTGTGAATATGATCATTACAAGGAAGATGTTATCAATTTTACATCAACGATATGACACTATGTACAAAATATAGTGTTCTGCCCTATATCTACTAGTCTAATCTGAATATATGACATGTGTTAAGTGTTTTAACTTCTGAACTACTACGGGGTTGCTGCTAGATGAGCTTCCAAGCACATATTTTGCAACATTCTATTTTTGTTGAATCAAACATCTTCCAAGTTTTTGGTAGAGTAATACAACATGTTGCTGTTGAACCGTGGGTTTTTTCTCCTGTGAAGTACAATAATTGCTAGGGTTCCACGGTTTCCAGGATACTTTTCTGCAGTTCTGCACTGTTGAAGTTGCTCTTGGAACTCTTTTCTAGTTGCTTTCTGGATGATCTGGTTGATCCAATTCAAGGGATCACATATCACATATCGATTCTTGAACTAGTGGGGAATTCAGAGCAGAGGAGGTATTGGAGGTTGGTGAAGGAGATAGAAAAGGAGATACAATTTACGTTTGTGATTTAGGAGATAGAAAAGGAGATACAATTTACGTTTGTGATTTTTCTCCTTGCAAAGCAACATGTTTCATGTGTTGTAGGAGTCGCTTCTTGATTTGCTTCTTCTCCCATTTCTTTTGATTCACAATCTGAGATCCGTGGAATTCTGGTGGCGTCTAGCTTTGGAAAGAAGATCTGGGTTGGGGGTGGGATCTGTTGTTTGTAGCGCGCAAATAATGCAGGTAGCGCGTGGCCGCTTGTGCGCTTCCAACGCAGGGTGTGGGGCTGCCTTTCCCTTTCTGGAAAGCATCAGTCGGGGTAGCTGGGGATTTTCCTTATTTGGGGCGAGGGCTCGGTTCGACTAACCAGCCCCCGGAGGCTGACTAGTCGTGTCCATAAGAAATCAATTCGCGGAGACAAACCTCCCACGCCAGCACCAGACACCTCCGGCCGTCCTGCTAGCCCGCCCCTCTGCCCCTCCTGCTAGCCCGCCGGCTCGTCCCCTTGTCACCGTCCTTGTCTGTGTGTATCTTCCTATGCCAGAGTTCTTGTCCGATGAGACTCACCCACCGCCCAGACAAAGAAGACACGCGGCATGAAAAGTCATGGGAGTAAGGGCATCTCCAGCGGCGTCCGTTTGCGTCGACCCTTTTGGTCGAAATCGACTGCGCGTCCGTTTGCGTCGGGGGTGGCTCCAGCGGCACGACGCATTTTTTAGGATGAATCCTTTTTTTTAAACATGAAACATAGTTTTACATACTTAAAAAATAAACCTAAAACGCCTACGCCTACTGCTTCTCGCCGCTGTGCTGCTCCTCGCCGTTGTGCTGCTCCTCGTCGCCGTCGAGCACGATGAGCTCCGGTACGACCCAAGGCCAGTTGGCATCCGGGGGAGCGTACGCCGGGCGCGCCGCCGCCGGTGCTCGAGGTTGAGGAGGCTGTGGCGGCGGTGGAGGGGCCCAGTACTGCGGCTGTGGCGGCGGTGGAGGCGCCCAGTGCTGCGGCTGTGGCGCCCAGGCCTGCGGTTATGGCGGCGGTTGAGGCGCCCAGTGCTGCGGCTGTGGCGGCGGTTGAGGCGCCCGGTCGCTGCGGCCGTGGCGGCGGTGGCGGAGGCGCCGCCGACTCCGGGAGCGCTCGTCGAAGTGCTTCATCCGCCGACGAGCCCGGCGGCATGACGGCGGTGGCGTAGCGGGGCAGCGGCGGCTGCATAGGCGCCTCGTGCTCGGAGACGAGGACGGCGACCTTCGCCATCTCGTCGTCCGTCATGTTGTCCGGGAAGTCGAAGTTCCGGCCCTCCGCCAAGGCCTGCTGCCATTCGTGGAAGACGACAGCGACGACTACGTCGCTGTCGTCCTTCACCTCCTCTCTATGGTACGCGAGCGCCTCGACGTAGTCGTCGTCATCGTCGTACACGGCGTAGGCTTCGTCGTCGTCGGCGGCGTCGTTGTGCTGCGTCTGCTGACGTCGCGTCCGCGCCTGCTGACGACGCGTCGGCGCCTGCTGACGACGAGCCGGCGGTGCAGGGCCGAAGGGGTAATCCCTGTCGCCCATGAAGCCTGCCCTTCGTCTCCTGTCCGTCTCCGTGGATAGGTACGCACGCCAAAGCTCCGAGTCGATGGCGTACGCCGGATCGTCGCGGAGGTCCGCCGGCAGATACCGCCTCCTGCGCTGGATCTCCGCGGTCCGATCAGGCTCGCGCGCAGGTGCATCGGAGGGATAGGCACCCGGCGGCAGCTGAGCCGCCAGCCGCCAGGCAGCTGCACGCCGGACCAGGCATCGTCGCACGGCATCCATTGGCCGTGCATGAGCCTCCCCACCGAGACAGGGAGCGGGATCTTCTTGCTGCCGCTGCCGGAGGCCTCGAAGTCATTCTTCTTCTCCATGGCGCTGCGGCGGTGGTGGTGGTTGTGGAGGTGTGGGCGAAGGAGCGACGCGGCCGGTGGACTTTTATGGGCGGGCGCGCGCGGATACGATGCCATTGAAGGCGCCGCGGAAGCCCAGCCCGCCGCCCGCCGGTGCGCGCGCGAGCAGTGCGGCCGCGCTCATTGATGGTGAAGGCTGCGGCGCAGACGCGGAAGCGCCGACCGCCTGAATCGATGCCCTCGATGCAGACTCGCTGCCAGGCGGGCCCGGCGGGGAAGCAAGCAAAGTACTTTGCCCCAACGAAACGAGTGAAGGTTGTCAATCTCACCGGCTTGCTTCCGTAACAAAGGATTAACCGTATTGTGTGGAAGATGATTGTTTGCGAGAGAAAACGGTAAAAACAAGTATTACTTGATGGGTGTATTTCGATAAAGAGAATTGAATGCAGGGTCCACAGTTCACTAGAGGTGTCTCTCCCATAAGACGAACGGCATGTTGGGTGAACAAATTACGGTTGGGCAATTGACAAATAAAGAGAGCATGACAATGCACATACATATCATGATGAGTATAGTGAGATTTAATTGGGCATTACGACAAAGTACATAGACCGCCATCCAAGCTGCATCTATGCCTAAAAAGTCCACCTTCGGGTTATCATCCGAACCCCCTCCGGTATTAAGTTGCAAGCAACGAGACAATTGCATTAAGTATGGTGCGTAATGTAATCAACAACTACATCCTTAGACATAGCATCAATGTTTTATCCCTAGTGGCAACGGCACAACACAACCTTAGAACTTTACGTCCCTTGTCCCGAGTGTCAATGCGGGCATGAACCCACTATCGAGCATAAGTACTCCCTCTTGGAGTTAAAAGCATCTACTTGGCCAGAGCATCTACTAGTAACGGAGAGCATGCAAGATCATAAACAACACATAAGCATAACTTTGATAATCAACATAACAAGTATTCTCTATTCATCGGATCCCAACAAACGCAACATATAGAATTACATATAGATGATCTTGATCATGATAGGCAGCTCACAAGATCCGACAATGATAGCACAATGGGGAGAAGACAACCATCTAGCTACTGCTATGGACCCATAGTCCGGGGGTAGACTACTCACTCATCACTCCGGAGGCGACCATGGCGGTGTAGAGTCCTCCGGGAGATGATTCCCCTCTCCGGCGAGGGTGCGGAGAGCGATCTCCGGGATCCCCGAGATGGGATCGGCGGCGGCGAGCGTCTCGGTAAGGTTTTCCGTATCGTGGCTCTCGGTGCTGGAAGTTTCGTCACGGAGGCTTTAAGTAGGCGGAAGGGCAAGTCGAGAGGGGGCACGGGGGCCCCAGATGACAGGGCGGCGCGGCCAAGGGGGGGCCGCGCCGCCCTAGGGTTTGGCTCCCCTGTGGCCCCACTTCGTTTCGTCTTCGGACTTCTGGAAGCTTCGTGAGAAAATAGGCCTCTGGGCTTTTATTTCGTCCAATTCCGAGAATATTTCTTTACTAGGATTTACGAAACCAAAAACGAGACGGCACAGCGGCACTTCGGCATCTTGTTAATAGGTTAGTTCCGGAAAATGCACGAATATGACATAAAGTGTGCATAAAACATGTAGATAACATCAATAATGTGGCATGGAACACAAGAAATTATCGATACGTTGGAGACGTATCGGCATCCCCAAGCTTAGTTCTGCTCGTCCCGAGCGAGGTAAAACGATAACAAAGATAATTTACGGAGTGACATGCCATCATAAACTTGATCATACTATTTGTAAAGCATATGTAGAGAATGCAGCGATCAAAACAATGTGTATGACATGAGTAAACAAGTGAATCATAAAGCAAAGACTTTTCATGAATAGCACTTCAAGACAAGCATCAATAAGTCTTGCATAAGAGTTAACTCATAAAGCAATAATTCAAAGTAAAGGTATTGAAGCAACACAAAAGAAGATTAAGTTTCAGCGGTTGCTTTCAACTTGTAACATGTATATCTCATGGATATTGTCAACATAGAGTAATATAATAAGTGCAATAAGCAAGTATGTAGGAATCAATGCACGAGTTCACACAAGTGTTTGCTTCTTGAGGTGGAGAGAAATAGGTGAGCTGACTCAACATTGAAAGTAAAAGAATGGTCCTCATAGAGGAAAAGCATCGATTGCTATATTTGTGCTAGAGCTTTGATTTTGAAAACATGAAACAATTTTGTCAACGGTAGTAATAAAGCATATGCATCATGTAAATTATATCTTATAAGTTGCAAGCCTCATGCATAGTGTACTAATAGTGCTCGCACCTTGTCCTAATTAGCTTGGACTACCTGGATTATCACCGCAATACATATGCTTTAACCAAGTTTCACAAAGGGGTACCTCTATGCCGCACTGTACAAAGGTCTAAGGAGAAAGCTCGCATTTGGATTTCTCGCTTTTGATTATTCTCAACTTAGACATCCATACCGGGACAACATAGACAACGGATAATGGACTCCTCTTTTAATGCTTTAAGCATTTGACAACAATTAATTCTTTTCTCATTAGAGATTTGAGGATATTTGTCCAAAAGCTGAAACTTCCACCATGAATCATGGCTTTAGTTAGCGGCCCAATGTTCTTCTCTCACAATATGCATGCTCAAACCATTCAACTCGGTGTAGATCGCCCTTACTTCGGACAAGACGAACATGCATAGCAACTCACATGAAATTCAACAATGAGTTGATGGCGTTCCCCGAGTAAACATGGTTATCGCACAACAAGCAACTTAATAAGAGATAAAGTGCATAATTACATATTCAATACCACAATAGTTTTTAAGCTATTTGTCCCATGAGCTATATATTGCAAAGGTGAATGATGGAATTTTAAAGGTAGCACTCAAGCAATTTACTTTGGAATGGCGGGAAAATACCATGTAGTATAGGTAGGTATGGTGGACACAAATGGCATAGTGGTTGGCTCAAGTATTTTGGATGCATGAGAAGTATTCCCTCTCGATACAAGGTTTAGGCTAGCAAGGCTTATTTGAAACAAACACAAGGATGAACCGGTACAGCAAAACTCACATAAAAGACATATTGAAAACATTATAAGACTCTACACCGTCTTCCTTGTTGTTCAAACTCAATACTAGAAATTATCTAGACCTTAGAGAAACCAAATATGCAAACCAAATTTTAGCATGCTCTATGTATTTCTTCATTAATGGGTGCAAAGCATATGATGCAAGAGCTTAAACATGAGCACAACAATTGCCAAGTATCACATTACCCAAGACATTTATAGCAATTACTACATGTATCATTTTCCAATTCCAACCATATAACAATTTAACGAAGGAGAAACTTCGCCATGAATACTATGAGTAGAAACCAAGGACATATTTGTCCATATGCTACAGCGGAGCGTGTATCTCTCCCATAAAGTGAATGCTAGGATCCATTTTATTCAAACAAAACAAAAACAAAAACAAACCGACGCTCCAAGAAAAAGCACATAAGATGTGGCCGAATAAAAATATAGTTTCGGGGGAGGAACTCTGATAATTTGTCGATGAAGAAGGGGATGCCTTGGGCATCCCCAAGCTTAAACGCTTGAGTCTTCTTGATATATGCAGGGGTGAACCACGGGTGCATCCCCAAGCTTAGAGCTTTCACTCTCCTTGATCATGTTGCATCATACTCCTCTCTTGATCCTTGAAAACTTCCTCCACACCAAACTCGAAACAACTCATTAGAGGGTTAGTGCACAATATAAATTGACATATTCAGAGGTGACACAATCATTCTTAACACTTCTGGACATTGCATAATGCTACTGGACATTAGTGGATCAAAGAAATTCATCCAACATAGCGAAAGAGGCAATGCGAAATAAAAGGCAGAATCTGTCAAAACAGAACAGTTCGTATTGACGAATTTTAAAATGGCACCAGACTTGCTCAAATGAAAATGCTCAAATTGAATGAAAGTTGCGTACATATCTGAGGATCATGCACGTAAATTGGCATAATTTTCTGAGCTTCCTGCAGGGCAGTGGGCTCAGATTCGTGACAGCAAAGAAATCTGGAACTGCGCAGTAATCCAAATCTAGTACTTACTTTTCTATCAACGGCTTAACTTGGCACAACAAAACTCAAAACTAAGATAAGGAGAGGTTGCTACAGTAGTAAACAACTTCCAAGACACAAAATAAAAACAAAGTACTGTAGGTAAAAACATGGGTTGTCTCCCATAAGCGCTTTTCTTTAACGCCTTTCAGCTAGGCGCAGAAAGTGTGTATCAAGTAACATCGAGAGATGAAGCATCAACATCATAATTTGTTCTAATAATAGAATCATAAGGTACCTTTATTCTCTTTCTAGGGAAGTGTTCCATACCTTTCTTGAGAGGAAATTGATATTTTATATTACCTTCCCTCATATCAATAATAGCACCAACGAGTTCGAAGAAAAGGTCTTCCCAATATAATTGGACAAGATGCATTGCATTCAATATCCAAGACAACAAAATCAACGGGAACAAGATTATTGTTAACGGTAATGCGAACATTATCAACTTTACCCAAAGGTTTCTTTGTAGAATGATCAGCAAGATTAACATCCAAATAACAATTTTTCGGCGGTGGCAAGTCAAGCATATTATAAATTTTCTTAGGCATAACAGAAATACTTGCACCAAGATCACATAAAGCATTACAATCAAAATCTTTAACCTTCATCTTAATGATGGGCTCCCAACCATCTTCTAGCTTTTTAGGAATAGAGGCTTCGCGCTCTAGTTTCTCTTCTCTAGCTTTTATGAGAGCATTTGTAATATGATGCGTGAAAGCCAAATTTATAGCACTAGCATTAGGACTTTTAGCAAGTTTTTGCAAGAACTTTATAACTTCAGAGATGTGGCAATCATCAAAATTCAAACCATTATAATCTAAAGCAATGGGATCATCATCCCCAATGTTGGAAAAAATTTCAGCGGCTTTATCACGAGGCGGTTTCAGCGGTTTTAGCGAGTTTCGAGGCAGTTTTTCGCGCTTTGCATTAGAAGTGGAAACATTGCTAACACCAATTCTTTTATTAGTATGAGTAGGAGGTGCAGCAACATGTGTAGCATTAGCATTACTAGTGGTGGTAATAGTCCAAACTTTAGCTATATTCTTCTCTTTAGCTAGTTTTTCATTTTCTTCTCTATCCCACCTAGCACGCAGTTCAGCCATTAATCTTATATTCTCATTAATTCTAACTTGGATGGCATTTGCTGTAGTAACAATTTTATTTTCAATATCCCTATTAGGCATAACTTTCGATTTCAAAAGATCAACATCGGAAGGCAAGACTATCAACTCTAGAAACAAGAATATCAATTTTATTGAGCTTTTCCTCAACAGATTTGTTAAAGGCGGTTTGTGTACTAATAAATTCTTTAAGCATGGCTTCAAGTCCAGGGGGTGAATTCCTATTATTGTTGTAAGAATTTCCATAAGAATTACCATAGCCGTTGCCATTATTATAAGGATATGGCCTATAGTTGTTACTAGAATTGTTCGATAAGCATTGTTGTTGAAATTATTATTTTTAATGAAGTTTACATCAACATGTTCTTCTTGTGCAACCAATGAAGCTAACGGAACATTATTAGGATCAACATTAGTCCTATCATTCACAAGCATAGACATAATAGCATCAACCTTATCATTCAAGGAAGAGGATTCCTCAACGAGAATTTACCTTCTTACCTTGTGGAGCTCTTTCCGTGTGCCATTCAGAGTAGTTGATCATCATATTATCAAGAAGCTTTGTTGCTTCACCAAGAGTGATGGACATAAAGGTACCTCCAGCAGCTGAATCCAATAAATTCCGCGAAGAAAAATTTAGTCTGCATAGAAGGTTTGGATGATCATCCAAGTAGTCGGTCCATGGGTTGGGCAATTTTTAACCGAGAGATTTCATTCTTTCCCAAGCTTGAGCAACATGTTCAGTATCTAATTGTTTAAAATTCATTATGCTACTCCTCAAAGATATAATTTTAGCAGGGGGATAATATCTACCAATAAAAGCATCCTTGCATTTAGTCCATGAATCAATACTATTCTTAGGCGAGAGATAGCAACCAATCTTTAGCTCTTCCTCTTAATGAGAAAGGGAACAATTTTAGTTTAATAATATCACCATCTACATCTTTATATTTTTGCATTTCGCATAGTTCAACAAAATTATTAAGATGGGCAGCGGCATCATCGGAACTAATTCCGAGAAAATTGATCTTTCATAACAAGATTCGATAAAGCGAGGTTTAATTTCAAAGAATTCTGCTTGTAGTAGCAGGTG
>NC_061513.1:252097345-252113461 GCF_022539505.1 Lolium rigidum | reverse complement strand
CTGGCGCATATTTGGGCCAGATTTGCGTCTCCGCGGACGGCCCGGTCACTTTGCGTCGCCCCACTGGAACAGGCCCCAGACGCATTTCCGGTCACGCCGGACGCAAACGGAAGCTCGCGCCGCTGGAGATGCCCTAAGCGGGCACAGAGAAGCAAAGGAAAATACTACCGATCACCCGGACGATCGCTGTTTTGATCCTCCGGATCGCCCTGCCGACACGTACCCCCTCGCGTGGCCACAGAAGTTGCGGGTCCCCACCACGTGCTTGCTCCTCCTTATCTCTTTCTTCTCTCACTTCCTTCCCAAACAAATCCTCTGTATCGCGTTAGTCGTCGCCATCGCCTCCGGCTGGGAGAACTCGCGGACATGCCGCTGCTGTTCATCCATGCTGCCACACGCGCCGCCGTCCCCGGCTTGTTTCCCCTTCCTTCCTCCCTCGTTCTACCCATTTTTCCTTCCCACTCCGAGCGTCGGCCGCTGCGAGGATTGGCAGTGGTGCTGCGCGCGGCTACCGATGATCGAAGGCGCTGCGGCGAGTTCGCGGTCGGGTGCTCCAAGGGCGGGGCGGCAGTGCTGCGAGTGGTGGGCAGCTCTGCTACCAACAGTGGCGGCATGTGCTACAAACGGCGGCGCGCTCTGCTACCAACAGCGGCTGCTCTGCTACAAACGGCGGCGGGCTCTGCTACATACGGCGGCGGGCTCTGCTACAAACGGAGGACCAATGGCGGCGGCGGGGGTTGTGCTACAAATGGTGGACCGGCGGCGGCGGGTTCTGCTACATATGACGGTGGGCTGTGCTACAAACTGCGGACCTGCCATGACTGGTCTGCTACCAACGGCGGCGGGCGCTGCGACATACGGCGGCGAGCTCTGCTACATACGGCTGCAGACTCTGCTACCAACGGTGGCAGGATGTGCTACATTTGGTGTCGGGCTCTGCTACCAGCGGCAATGAAGCTGCGAGCTTGAGGGGTGCTTCTGCTAATGGCGGACGCGAAGGATAGGCGGCGGAGCTACATACGGTACGCTACGTGCTACAGGAGGTTGGCGGCGGTGCCACGGGAGATTGGATGCGGTGCGCAGATGCTCCAACGGAAGATGAAGGTGCGGCAAGCGGCACCGTTGTCCGCTGGAGCTGCATGCAGGGCTTTTGGCGGCGTTGCTGCTATAAGCTGTCCGGCGAAAGCATCTCCGGCCTAGGCGTCGCCTAGTTCTCCTCGTTCAGGGGGATTGTTCTAGGTTGCTCCCGTTTCTATTGGAAGGAGATGCTACAGGAACAATAATGCTAGACTTACGGGCAGGTTTGTTACAGAAAAAAGTCGCCAGCGCCGCCGCTAAGTATGTCGTCGCTGCTCTCCTGCGCGGTGGAGGCCCATATGCACGCGACGCTCGCTGTGAGGAGTTCCTCTGTTTTCTGGGCGAGCGAGAAGAGAAGACCGCGTGGAAGAGATGGACATCGAGCGGCTGATTAGATTTAATTGGACGGTTGGGAAGGCGGGGGATCGGGGCATCTGATCCCCGGGGGACGCTCAGTGCTATCTTCTAAGAGCACTAAGCTCCCAGGGTTCTGAAGCCGTGTGAGTGGTTCCGTTTTGATTTTTGCTTGTGAGGTCGCCTGGTGCCACGAACGGAGCTACGTGCCCAGCTACCACCAGTTTGGATTTTTCAGAGTCGGTTCGTTAGGGGCTTTGGGGGTCAAACCGGAAAACATGTGGGGAAGAATCCAATCGGATTGCCCTATTGTTTTATCGCCGACCCATCAGTAGCTCCTGTTCCTCCCTTCAGATCTTCGCGTTGGGAGCGGCCGTCCAGCGGAAAAACGGCGAGATGAGCGACGGCCGGTGGAAACATCTCCTACAAACCAGCCCCCATTCATCTATCTCGCGAGGCGTCTTCGCAGCCGCCGTTGAGTTGCCATGGAAGGCGGCAAGGAGGAGCACGCAGGAGCGGCGCAGCGATGCATGGCTCGTGGGGGACGCCAGATCCGATGGTCAACATGGTTGTCGCCGTCGTCCCTTCTCCTTTCCCTGAGGTCATCTCCGTCGGTGGCCATCGAGTGTGTCTTTCTTTTGTTCTTCTTCCTGTGGTGTTGGTCTCCCTTGGGCTATCGTTGACCTGCTTCCCCGTCTGAGTTTCACGCTGGGCAGTTCTATGGGTTTGTGACCCGTCTGTCGTATCGGCTACATCCCTGCTTGAGTGCCTGGCAGATCCATCCCTCCAGATGCAGAGCAGTCCCTTGTGCCTGTGTGCCTTGGAGGCGGCTGCGCTGCCCGTGGAGGTTTCCTCTCATAGTGGCCCTCACCTTGTGTCCGGGAGGCGTTTCTTATCTTGCAGCAACGATGAAATCTGATAGCGATGGTCTGAGGATGGTTACGTTGCTACTCCAGCTAAGTTGCTGAATCAAGCTGCTGCCAAGAGCTGAGTGTAGTGTTAGCCTGTTCTTATTGTCTCTACTCAATTCGATGGTGTTCCAACAATCGTGTTGGGCCGGCAGAGATGGTCATGGGATGGAGGTGAGACCTGTTAGGCTTTGTCTCTTCCCTTTGATAAAAATTCAGAAACTGGATATGAAGGTGTCTGATTGATGCACATTTTGTTGATACGCTCACACGCACCAACTAAGAATCAGTGGCAGCACATTAAGATCTATTGAGTATCCGCTCACAATCGTATATTTAGTTCAGTGCAATATAGAACAGATTAGATAGAGACGAGTAATTGAGATTGATTACTATATTAGTTCAGCGGCAACGAGTGGCATCTGATGGGCAAGCATATATTTAGCTCATCTTCTCGGACAACACCTGATGGCATGCATTCATTATTTCAAATTGTTAAATGTTTTTCGTTTCTACAACCTCCAAAATTTGATCTACTGTTGTTTGAGTGAAGGAGTTTCTTAGATTAGAAGCATCCATGTTCAAGATTTTTTTCTCCCACCCTAGGTTTTGTACTTTAGTTAGTTGTGATACAGGATCTTTTTAATGTGCTATTACATGAAATCTAGCTGATTATAATTGCTACTTCTTGAGGAAACCCAGTATACATGAGATTCTTCTGAAGTGTCTTATTACTAACATGTTTGCATATTCTAATTCATTTTTAATTAATTGTGCACTTATTCAATTTACAACACATAAGAAAGAATCAACCAGATTTTGATATTAGGGGAACTACTCTTGCAGAGACAAATTGTAAGGCATAAAGCAATACTTAAAACTTCAATAGAGTTATTAGCTATATTCTTGCAATGAATCATTTTGTTATTCAAAGTCTGCGTCCTTTTTCAGATAGTGTAGCTATCTTCATGTGAAAAAATGTATTATGCTGCCTCCATTGCATTCCATGTTCTTGGATAAAGAACAAGTACAAAATGACTTCTTCTCCGTGAAAAATTGTGGCTTTATTTTACATGAATCACATAAGAAGTAACAAAAAAGGATAATCCTAGCCAACTAAATTTTGAACAATTATGGCCGCCACTCTAGGGCTTTTCTTACCTTATTAAAAAGTAACCTTATGGAACTGAAGCGTAGTTGTTCAACTGCTGGCCATATCTTCCTTACACTGAAATTGTTTCTAGCCTTTTGAGGTTTTACTTCTAAATATTATTAGCTCTATCTATCAGTTATAGTTTTTTCTATACATCTTGATGAAAGGTTCCAGCCAAATGTCTTCCTGTGCCAAGATCATACCCAAGGTTGTTGCTATGCTAATGTCAGGACTGACTGCTTTGATTTATGTTGATAAGGTTATCTTGATACACAACTCTTTTTTGGTAGTTTATCGTGTGGGTTGGACCTCATATTTGGTCAAATACATTTTAGGATCAATTTTACAATGTATATTGCGTCATGCTCTTATCTTAATTGACTTATGTTGCCTTTGGGTAGGTCAAATGACACATGGAAAAGTTGTTTTAGTTACAGCAGCAACTCTTGGAACATGACCGTTTATTGTTCAGGTCAACTGATACTATTTTGATATTGTTTGTATATCTTTTTCAGTTTGATGTATTGCTCAACTGCTCATTATTTCTAAACTTTATCTAGAAAGAATAATACAATTATTGGATGTGCCCTATAAAACTTGCACGAGATAGCTATTTCATGCAGCTAGAACATGTATGTCTTCATAGTTAACTAGCATTTAGGGCCATATGCTATGGCCATGCATTCTGTACGATATTCTAGGATATTTAAGAGTTTCTCTCTTTTGTCAATATGTTAATATTTTTTGTTAACCATATCCTTATGCTCTAAGCGTTTTTTCTGTCAGTTTCAGAATTGGAAGTACATAACTTTTATAGTTTGAGTTGAGAGGACCCTTGGTGGTTTAGTCATATTGAGTTGTGAATATTTTTGGATCATAATATAAGTTGAATATTTTGTTGCTATAAAGTTGACCTAAACGATAAACGGTCATGTTGAGTTGTAAAATTTGATTTAGGGATCAAGCTGGTGAATTCTCAAGTACCTATATAGTGCAGGTTAAAGGAAGATATTATCGTACAGTTGATGGAACCTGCACAACTGACACCGGCCTCATGGGGTTGGCTACTCGATCGATCACCTTCCGGAAAGAGCCCGTCACCTTGATGTGTTGCTCATAGAGAATACCTTTGTGGACTATCTTGCATCTCTCATTCCAAATGAGGCCATGGTAGGCAATGTTTTCTCTTTGTATCTTGCCCACATACTTTAGATAGATCATTGTCTCACAAGATGTATGCAACAAACTTCAGAATAGAAGAACCGGTAGTTCCACTCGTGGCCAAGTCCAGATCCTAGCTAACCAAAAAAATACAGCATACACAACAGCAAAATAGCTCCCCGCAAAACCTAAACGCTATTAGCATAGGACGGCGCGGCAGAGAGCGCCGGGTCCATCTAGTCCAAAAGCAAATGGGTACAATAGAAACCGAACAGAAGAGCCTGAGCCCGTAAAAGACATCAAGATGCGTGCAACCTTATAACGATCCAACAGATAGAAAATTGACTCTTCGCCAATTGAAAATCAGCTAGCGATCAAGTAAGAAAAGTATAACTAAATTGGCGAAGGAAAGTGCGGTTCCTTCTTCCCAGCCAACAAAATTTGATCAATACTAACATACCGTGTTGAAACAGCTGAAATTCTAGATAGCTACAGGCAGAAAATAATCAAACATAAACAATCTTTACTATTAGTTTGCTATGCGACCGTGGTAAGTTAGCCCCTCGCTTGCGCCGCTCGCGATTCACGTCTATCTCGAACCCATGGGCCGCACCCTTGCTCACGTAAAGCAACCCTTTGGCCCACGAAAAAAGTACAAAAAATAAATAAAAGGGAAGTCGACTATTATACATACTGCTACTATATACGATCACATTGGTACTGCATGCTATGCACGCGCAGCGGCAGTAGACAGGTGCCGGAAAAAGAAAAAAAAAACGGCAGTAGACAGGAGTGCACTAGGCACGCGGACTACGCTCATGCAAATTTGAGCCTAGCGCATAAGGACATCTCCAACGGGCCAAACCATATCGGATATTTAAAGTGATCGTGCGGGTTTATTTGTATCGATTGAAATGGTCGAAATCGATCGTGTGTCCGTTTGCGTCGGGTGCACCCAGCGGCAATACATAATTTATTTTTTGGTTTTGCATTCTTTCAACTTAAGAAACATAATTTACATAGTGAATAAAGAAACATAATTTACATAGTGAATAAAGGAAAATAAAAAATATAAATACTAAAAGATGCATACGCCGCCTGCTACCCCAGCCTACTCCTCCTCGTCGTCGATCACGACAAAGTCCGGTATCTGCCACGGCCAGTTGGCAATCGGCGGAACATACGTCGGTGCCGCCGGTGGTGCAGGTGGAGGTGCAGGAGCCCACTGGTTGAACGGTGGAGGTGGAGGCGGTGGCAGATGCGGGGTCGAGTTCTGCAACGCCTATTGTAGGGCCTCGTCCTCCGTGAGGCCTGGCGGCATGATGTGTGTGGCGTGCCGGGGCAGCGACGGCTGCATCGGTCGGTCCACCTACGACACGAGGACGCCGAGCTTCTCGATTTCCTCGTCGGTCATTGCCGCCGGGAACTCAAACTTTCGGCCCTCTGCCATGGCCGCCTTCCAGTCGTGGAAGATGCATGTGATGAAGTCATCGTTGTCGTTCTTGACCTCCTCTTTGTGGTAGGCCATCGTGTCCTCGTCATCGTCCTGTGAAGGTGTAGGAGGAGTCGGCGGATGTAGTGTTCGATGACGAGGTAAGGATCGCCGCTCAAACAGGAAGTCACGATCGCCGAGGAAGCCCTCTTTCCTCCTCGTATCGTCCTCTGGCGCGCCAGGTGTGCCATTGATTAGATTCCATGACGAAGGCGGGATCGTCGCGGAGGTCTGGCGGCAGTTACCGCCGCCTGCATCGGATCTCGGCACTCCTCTCTAGCTCGCGATGGGCACCGGTGGGATAAGCACCTGGCGGCAGCTGAGTCGCCAGCCGCCGCCAGGCACGTGGACGTCCCCCAATGGTTGCACGTCCAGTTTGCGTGTAGCACCTGCCCCATATCGACGGGGAGGGGCACCCTGCTTAGCCGTGTCTCCTTCTTGACGCCGTTGTCGAACGCCTCGGAGTCATGCTTCTTCTTCCCCATGGATGCGACAACGCGAGGAGGTGAGGGTGGGAGCGTAGGTGTCAGTGGTGTGGGCGATGACAAGGACTATGTCGGTCCAGGGATGGCACCCGCAGGGTATGGGTACGGGTAGAGCCATCCCATACCCGTACCCGTCACCTTCAATCTTACCCATCACCCGTACCCATACCCGTCAATGGGTGCAAGTTTTTCCCATACCCGTGACCCGACAGGATAAATGGGTACCCGTGGGTAAAAATACCCACTCTTATAACACATCAAATTGATCAAAAAACATGACATGAGGTGAAGTGTTCCTAAATAGGGCATTAATCCTCACTAACCTACCAACAATTGTGAGACCGGAAAGCGTGAGGTTCAACCTAGCCATGTGAAGGCGTGATTAGGAGGAAAATTAAGTACTTTAGAATATTACAGCGACCTACTTGTGAAATTTAGATGGGTACATGGGTACGTGGATATGGGTTCTACGATCCCATATCCGTACCCGCCCTACCCCGTGGGTATGATATTTTCCCATTTACAAACCCATGGGTAATATTTTATCCCATACCCGTACTTCTATTGGGTTTTTACCCGGCGGGTACGCGGGTCATGGGTACCCATTGCCATCCCTATGTCGGTCACCTTATGAAGGTCGGGAGCGCGCGCAGGACACGATGCAATTGATTGCGACGCGGAAGTCCAACCACCGCCTGCCATTGCGTGTCCAGAAGAGAAAATGGCGCCATTGATGGTGAAGGCTACGGCATAGACGCGAAAGCGAAGACCCGCCGAAGAAGGCAGGATAAAAAAAAACAATGTCTCGAAGAGACGCAGCAACGCGCGGGCACTTAGCTAGTAATGTGCAAAGCTTCAATGTGTATTGAAAAACATGTTATCATTGTGTGCCCCTGGTTTGCCCGAATGAGCATGTCGGCATCTTCTTTCTTTCAACAAATTAAAATCCTTTGCTGGTTAGCTACGATCTGAGAGTGTGGCTTGTTGAAGGTCGCTAAGGAGCTGTGCAGTGCGAGGGACCCGACCCCTTGTGGCCAAACATGGCGGCGTGGAGGGCCAACAAATCCGTGGCGGCGCGAGGTCAACCAGAATCGGTGACAAATGGAGAAACAAACTTCAGGGCTGCGACGAACCGCTAATTGAGTAACAAGGGGCGCGACGCAAAGCCCACGGAGGGAAACAGATTCAGAGACAAAAATTCTCGGTTTAAACGGCTGCGAAAAATTCGAAGTACTAAACCAATCAGATATAGGTGGCAATGCGTGTCGTCGCGCTGTTGAGTGATTGCAATGCATGCATGGCATATTTTGATAGCATAGCAGTGTGTCAGCCATAGCATATGAGGACACGACCATCTTCAATGTCACAAAGAATTCTCAAAAGATGTAATTTATTTCCTTTATCCCAAGTTCATCGTATTGACTTCGTTTTTTGAACCTAAGAAACGTATTATCATTTTCCACCTAATTTGTACCGTCGTTACACAAAGTCTGCATCGAGTGTGCGCCAACAGAGTTCCACGGATCATGCGTCAAGGCACGCCCTTAAATATAACCAGCTTACCGAGCTTTGGATTTTTACGGCTTTCGACTAATAGGCTTTCGACTAATAGTATCATATAGTCAATTTATATCTCAAGACTACAAACAATTCATTCATTTAGCACAAGTTTTTTTTTCTTTACCTGCTATTCTTTTTTTATATTGCATTTGCTTTATCTGCTAACATGTGATATTCATAGTTCATTTTCTTGCTTCTAAAAGTAATATTGCATATATTCTATTTTAGGCTTTTGATCTGCAACATACTTAATGGTTGAATGCTATGTTTATCCTGTCTAGCTATTAGCATTGTATCACACAATCTGGTTCAACTCTTTCTATTTACATATGTTCCCCGTTATTTTATTTTCGCTTTCTTAGGTTGGTCATGCAAGCCCTAATTAGATTTACATTTTCTTTCTGCAATGACTTTTATACACCATGGTACGACAATGCATTGCCTATGTAGATGATGATTTCGGTGTTCCTTCCTTGCTTTTGTTGCTCTTGTCAGAATCCACAAATGTTAGTTGCTATAATATATTTTCTTCCGTTTCCCTGGTTGTATATAAATATTTGTTTTTTTGTTTGTAATTTATTGTAGTTCGATGTTTTTGTAAAACCTAAAAAGATTTTTTATTGTTCTTCACCTACACACGAGTCCCACGGGATCGTGCGCCAAGGCGCACATCTAAATCTAGTATTTAGAATGTGTGCTAGCATTTGATACATAAAATTGCTAAATCTCTTTGTTTACTCTTGAACTGTAGCAACTTGTTTTAACATGTGTGAGACACCTAATGAGCACATGATGTTGTAATTTCTCAAACCTAAGACACGCGAACGAACAAAATTCTTCCCAGTTCATGTATTCTATCTTAGCTTCTACTAACTAAAGCCACATTGTGGCACGGCCAGAAAACTAGATCGTAGCATAGTCTTTCCAAGTGTGAGGATTAGTGTGAAAGAGTTTAAAGTATTTTTCAGAACTCTTTTTCCAGCACATAGGAGTGTCACCATCAAACACACACAATTCATGTATGTTAGGTGTTGTATCTCCTAAACTTATGTTTTGCACTCGTGAATAAGGTGTGGCTATTTGTAAATCATATGGTGTGCTATATTCAGAAACATGTATTGGAATTGGATTGGTACCCTTTGCCGAAGGTGTAAGAGCATCTCCAGTCATTGGGGCTCTCTAGGCCGAAATCCGGCGCTAAATAGCGCCGGATGGATGTAAATTTCGGCATGGGAGGCCCAATTTTTCACCGGCGAGCCCAGGAGGAAATGGAGAATTCAAACGGGACATGACGAAAATCGTTCAAACTTAGCCTAAATTTAGAGATATTTATATATAAGCTGAATTGGTAATATATTTGAATTCGGCTAGAGGGAATATTAACTAAACGTAAAAACACGGTGTTCTACATGCTGAAATGGTGGTAGAACGCCGTGCAGTCGCCGCCGTCGTCGTCGCCGTCGTCGGAGTCGCCGTCATCCTCGGGCGGCGCCTGCTGGCTGCTGCTCTTGCCGGGGGCTCCCCAACGGCTAGAACCCTGGCCAGGGTCGCCGAGGCGTGGCGGCGACGGTGTCGGCCGATATCACTCGTCGTCGATGTTGTCCTCCAGCTTGATGAGCGGCGCGGGTGCAGCGCCGCGCCGCGCGGCCGCCTGCTCCCTCTCTTACTTCTGCCTGGACCAGGCGAGAGCCGCGTCCATGGGGAGGGCGTTGTCGGCGGGGACGAGGTCATTCAGTGACCTCACAATCGCCTCGCGGATCGCGACATCCTTCGCGGCTGCGGCCTGCTCGGCGGCATGGTCGGTCGCCGCCTCCCTCTTCGTCTTCCGCTTCCGCCCGCGTGACGGAGGCGAGGCACGCCCTTCTCGGATGACGAGGGCGCCGGCGCTGCGTCCTCGGGTTGTCGGTGGAGACGCGGGCTCCGTCTTCACGGGGCACAGGCCGCTCCTCGGTGTTGCAGGAGGCGCCGATCTACACGACCTCGCCGCCGACCTTGACGTGGAGCCTGATACGTCTTAAACGTATCTATAATTTCTTATGTTCCATGCTACTTTTATGATGATACACACATGTTTTATACACACTTTATGTCATTATTATGCATTTTCCGGAACTAACCTATTAACAAGATGCCGAAGTGCCAGTTCCTGTTTTCTGCAGTACGAGTAAAGATTATTTATCATTAACGAGGTTGAACTAGGTATGGAGATACCGACGATCAAACTTCGGATAAGTAAAATATCGCGAGACAAAGGGAATTGTTATTTTATGTGAATGGTTCTTTCGATCACGAAGTCATCGTTGAATATGTGGGAGCTATTATGGATCTCCAGGTCCCGCTATTAGTTATTGATCGGAGTGGAGTCTCGATCATGTCCGCATAGTTCTCGAACCGTAGGGTGACACACTTAAGGTTTGATGTCGTTTTAAGTAGATATGGAATATGGAATGGAGTTCGAATGTTGTTCGGAGTCTCGGATGGGATCCAGGACATCACGAGGAGTTCCGGAATGGTCCGGAGAATACGATTCATATATGGGAAGTCATTTTTCACGGTTCGGAAAAAGTCCGGTGTTTTGACCGGAGCTTCTAGAAGGTTTTGGAAGGACCGGAATAGTACGGAATATTATGGAAGGTTCCGGAAGTGTCCGGGACGACCCGGGATGTCTAAGGAAGTCCAGAGGGTTCCATAATAGGTGCAACGACGTTGCCTTAAGGGAAAAGGAGTCTTTCCTTAATGCAATTTCGGAATTGGCAAAAGAGTCCGAGTGGGACTAGGTTTTCGGAACCGGAAACCTATCGGAACTCAGTCAAACTTGGGGGCAGGTTTATGGACGACCCAAGGGGCTTGGCCACCTATTTAAAGGGACCAAGGGGCACGCCAAGGGCACCTCAAGTCGCAGCCCTAGCTCCCCCAGTCGCAGCACCACCCTGCACCCAAACCCTAGCCGCCCCCTCCTCCCGCTCTCCCGTAGTGCTTAGGCGAAGCCCTGCCGGAGATCTCCACCACCACTGACACCACGCCGTCGTGCTATCAGAATTCTGAGGAGGATCTACTACATCCGCTGCCCGCTGGAACGGGGAGAAGGACGTCGTCATCAACACCGAACGTGTGACCGAGTACGGAGGTGTTTCCTGATTGTGGCACCGTTAAGATCTTCTACGCGCTTTTGAAAGCGGCAAGTGATCGACTACATCAACAACGAGATCTAATCTCGTAGGCTTTGGAATCTTCGAGGGTTAGTGATGGCGCGTGAAGCACACGTCCGTTGGGAACCCCAAGAGGAAGGTGTGGTGCGTACAGCAGCAAGTTTCCCTCAGTAAGAAATCAAGGTTATCGAACCAGTAGGAGATGAAGGCCACGTGAAGGTTGTTGGTGAAGGAGTGTAGTGCGGCGCAACACCAGGGATTCTGGCGCCAACGTGGAACCTGCACAACACAATCACAATACTTTGCCCTAACTTAACAGTGAGGTTGTCAATCTCACCGGCTTGCTGAAAACAAAGGATTAAACGTATGGTGTGGAGAATGATGTTTGTTTGCGATGAACAACGAGAGAACGAGAGATTGCGGTAGATTGTATTTCAGATGTAAAAGAATGGACCGGGGTCCACAGTTCACTAGTGGTGTCTCTCCAATAAGATAAATAGCATGTTGGGTGAACAAATTACAGTTGGGCAATTGATAAATAGAGATGCACATACATATATCATGATGAGTACTATGAGATTTATTTAGGGCATTACGACAAAGAACATAGACCGCTATCCAGCATGCATCTATGCCTAAAAAGTCCACCTTCGGGTTAGCATCCGCACCCCTTCCAGTATTAAGTTGCAAACAACAGACAATTGCATTAAGTACTGTGCGTAATGTAAACAATACAAATATCCTTAGACAAAGCATTGATGTTTTATCCCTAGTGGCAACAGCACATCCACAACCTTAAAACTTTCTGTCACTGTCCAAGTTTCAATGGAGGCATGAACCCACTATCGAGCTTAAATACTCCCTCTTGGAGTTACAATTATCAACTTGGCCAGAGCCTCTACTAGCAACGGAGAGCATGCAAGAACATAAACAACACATATATGATAGATTGATAATCAACTTGACATAGTATTCAATATTCATCGGATCCCAACAAACACAACATGTAGCATTACAAATAGACAATCTTGATCATGATAGGCAGCTCACAAGATCTAAACATGATAGCACAAGAGGAGAAGACAACCATCTAGCTACTGCTATGGACCCATAGTCCAAGGATGAACTACTCATGAATCAGTCCGGAGGCGGGCATGGTGATGTAGAGCCCCCGGTGATGATTCCCCTCTCCGGCAGGGTGCCGGAGGTGATCTCCTGAATCCACCGAGATGGGATTGGCGGCGGCGGCGTCTCTGGAACTTTTCTCGTATCGTGGCTCTCGGTGATAGGGTTTTCGCGACGGAGAGAATATATAGGCGAAGGGGCAGAGGCGGGAGGCGCCCGAGGGGCCCACCCCATAGGGCGGCGCGCCCAAGGGTGGGGCCGCGCCCCCCTAGGGTGTGGCCACCTCGTCGCCCCTCTTCGTCTCCTCTTCGGACTTCTGAAAGGCTCCGTGCAAAATAAGACCGTGGGCTTTTGTTTCGTCCAATTCCGAGAATATTTTCTGTGTAGGATTTCTGAAACCAAAAACAGCAGAAAACAGGAACTGGCGCTTCGGCATCTTGTTAATATGTTAGTGTCGGAAAATGCATCAAAATGATATAAAGTGTATATAAAACATGTGAGTATTATCATATAACTAGCATGGAACATAAGAAATTATAGATACGTTTGAGACGTATCAAGCATCCCCAAGCTTAGTTCCTACTCGCCCTCGAGTAGGTAAACGATAACAAGGATAATTTCTGAAGTGACATGCTACTATCATAATTTTGATCAATACTATTGTAAAGCATATGAAGTGAATGAAGTGATTCGAAGCAATGGTAAAGATAATGACTAATCAACTGAATCATATAGCAAAGACTTTTCATGAATAGTACTTTCAAGACAAGCATCAATAAGTCTTGCATAAGAGTTAACTCATCAAGCAATAGATTCTTAATAGAAGGTTTTGAAGCAACACAAAGGATGATTAAGTTTCAGCAATTGCTTTCAACTTGTAACATGTATATCTCATGGATAGTTGTCAACATAAAGCAATATAACAAGTGCAATAAGTAAACATGTAAGAATCAATACACACGGTTGACACAAGTGTTTGCTTCTAAGATAGAAAGAAGTAGGTAAACCGACTCAACATAAAGTAAAAGAAAGGCCCTTCGCAGAGAGGAAGCATGGATTACTCATGTGCTAGAGCTTTTTATTTTGAAAACATGGAAACAATTTTGTCAACGGTAGTAATAATTCATATGTGTTATGCATAAGACGTCTTATAAGTTGCAAGCCTCATGCATCGAATACCAATAGTGCTCGCACCGTGTCCTAATTAGCTTGGATTTCCATGGATTATCATTGCATTACATATGTTTCAACCAAGTGTCACAAAGGGGTACCTCTATGCCGCCCGTACAAAGGTCCAAGGAGATAGATCGCATTTGATTTCTCAGTTTTGATAGATCTCAACTTGAGGACATCCATACCGAGACAACATAGAAAACAGATAATGGACTCCTCTTTAATGCTTAAGCATTCAACAATAAATAATATTCTCATAAGAGATTGAGGTTTAATGTCCAAACTGAAACTTCCACCTGATACATGGCTTTGGTTGGCGACCCAATGTTGTTCTCTAACAATATGCATACTCAAACCATTTAATCATGATAAATCACTCTTACTTCAGACAAGACGAACATGCATAGCAACTCACATGATATTCAACAAAGGTGTAAAAAGTTGATGGCGTCCCCGGAAACATGGTTACCGCTCAACAAGCAACTTATAAGAAATAAGATACATAAGCAACATATTCAATACCATAATAGTTTTTAAGCTATTTTCCCATGAGCTATGTATTGCAAAGACAAGGAATGAAATTTTAAAGGTAGCACACAAGGAATTTACTTTGGAATGGCAGAGAAATACCACATAGTAGGTAGTTATGGTGGACACAAATGGCATGGGTTTCGGCTCAAGGTTTTTGGATGCACGAGAAGCATTTCCTCTCAGTACAAGGCTTTGGCTAGCAAGGTTGTTTGAAGCAAACACAAGTATTAACCGGTACAGCAAAACTTACATAAGAACATATTGAAAGCATTATAAGACTCTACACTGTCTCCTTGTTGCTCAAACACTTTTACCAGAAAATATCTAGACCTTAGAGAGACCAATCATGCAAACCAAATTTCAACAAGCTCTACGGTAGTTCTCCACTAATAGGTTTAAACTACATGATGCAAGAGCTTAAACATGATCTATGAGAGCTCAAAACAATTGCCAAGTATCAAATTATTCAAGACCATATATCATTTACCACATGAAGCATTTTCTGTTTCCAACCAAATAGCAATCAACGAAGCGGTTTTCAACTCCGCCATGAACATTAAAAGTAGAACTAAGAACACCAGTGTTCATATGAAAAAGCGGAGCGTTTCTTTCTCCAACACAAGGAATGCTAGGATCCAATTTTATTCAAACAAAAACAAAAATAAACAGACGCTTCTAGTAAAGCACATAAGATGTGACGGAATAAAAATATAGTTTCACTAGAGGTGACCTGATAAGTTGTCGATGAAGAAGGGGATGCCTTGGGCATCCCCAAGCTTAGATGCTTGAGTCTTCTTGAAATATGCGGGGATGAACCACGGGGGCATCCCCAAGCTTAGACTTTTCACTCTTCTTGATCATAGTATATCATCCTCCTCTCTTGACCCTTGAAAACTTCCTCCACACTAAACTCAAAACAAACTCATTAGAGGTCGAGTGCATAATCAAAAATTCACATGTTCAGAGGGGACACAATCATTCTTAACACTTCTGGACATTACCCAAAGCTACTGAAAGTTAATGGAACAAACAAATCCACTCAACACAGTAAAAGAGGTAATGCGAAATAAAAGGCAGAATCTATCAAAACAGAACAGTCCGTAAAGACGAATTTTTTAGAGGCACTTAACATGCTCAGATGAAAAAGCTCAAAACTAATGAAAGTTGCGCACATATCTGAGGATCACACATGAATTTTCGAAGATTTTTTTGATTCTTCTACAGAGAGATCTACTCAAATTCGTGACAGGTAAAAATCTGTTTCTGCGCAGGAATCCAAATCTAGTATCAACTTTACTATCAGAGACTTTACTTGGCACAACAATATGATAAGGAGAGGTTGCTACAGTAGTAACAACTTCCAATACACAACAAAACAGTAATAAAAACATACATGGGTTATCTCCCAAGAAGTGCTTTTCTTTAACGCCTTTCAGCTAGGCGCAGAAAGTACAAATCAAGTATTATCAAGAGAAGAAGTATCAACATCATAATTTTCCTTACAAACACAACTTGTCGCAGAGGGTACCTTAGATGCTCCATTATCTAAATTTCCCATAGTGGTACTAAGGGTTTTATTAATTTTAGGCTTATAATAATTTTTTTGGCTTAGGCACTTTAGAGACATACATGAATTTTTGCTCCTTACCCACATAAGCTTTCTCCTTAAACTTAAGAGAATAAAAAGTTGAACCCAAGGTTCCCATAGCCTCTTCAAGTTCAACAATCCTATGGGTTTGATTATCATGGATAGCACAAGTTTCTAAAATAGCAATTCTTTCATTAATTCCTCCTAGGGATTTATCAAGTTTATCAGTATTATCAAGTAATATTCCCAATTTAGTCTCAACACTTGGAAGATTTTTCTCTATGGCTTCCAACTTTTTCATGACATCCTCAAGAGAGATTACAATTTTAGCTTCATTAACAGGTGGTATTCCAACTAGAC